>NC_090437.1:545403084-545719646 GCF_031143425.1 Pleurodeles waltl
GTTGGCTGTACTGGTGGTAAAATGTCATTTTCAGGCCATCCTCTACAGTGTAACTAATCTGCACATCTCATCAGCTGCTTGAGTCAAATTGGGTTGGAATGCTTCACACATATCATGTCAGATCACCCAATGCCATGGTTAATTGTCACAATTAGATTAACTGCAACTTAACCTTGTCCAAGGTCGCTGCTTACTGCAACACTAAACCTTTGGAGGTAGATGTTACAATTCAACCAGTAACAATGTACGTTTTTCATCAAAGGGTTGAACTGCTGCTGGGCACACGGAGGCCACAGAACTGACTACCAGTACCCACCTGGATGAAGCCCTCAGTGACGAAGACACTCTTGGACATGGAAGATGGTTCTAGCCCATCTGGGCAACCTGGTCTAATGGCTACAGTGAGTCTCACTGTGCCCACAATGTCACCTCCCAGCCTTGTTGCTTTAACATCCTAGGAAACCATTTGCTCATCCTATGTCCCTAGCACAGTGTCCATCATATTATACCCCCTAGTCCTGGATCCTGAGTTGCAGTGCAACACTTTGGACAATGAGGATCCAAGACAAAGTTGGAGAGGGCACCTGTGGCAGGGGCACATGCTGGTGTGGGTAGGGTATATGTGAGGGAAGCTGCAGGCCAGCAGGGTTGAGGCCACTGGGGCTGCTCTGGGCCAGGATATCATCAGCAACGTCTTGGGGGTCTATCAGGAGTCCAAAGGCATGATGGGCCAGGTGTTGACTGAACTCTGGGAAATCAAGAGGCTATAGAAGAACATGCATAGGGACCTGTGTGAACAGATGGAGGCCCACAGTTCTGACATGGCCTCCCTAACAGTGGTCCTGAGGGACATACACACCACCCTGAGTGGAGCTTTTCAAAACCAGTCCATCTGTTCCTTTGGCTCATCAACAGCAGGCCCATCAACATTGGTGCCAACCGCAGGAAGGGAGGCCCTCTCAGAGGAACAACAAGCCACAGGCACCCCTACATCAGCAGCAGCTAATCTCCCAGCAAGTGGGGATGTCCAACTAAGAATCCAGAAGGAATGGATGGCAGGACACCCACCACTGCCAGTAATAACCCTCTTTCTTAAGGACCTCCTTTGTGTGTTACTCAGTGACTCTGCACTGATCCTGAAGCACCTCTATTTCCAATAAGAGGAGTACATCTGGACATTTGAATTTCAATGATGTGACATCTACTCCAATGATTCTATTCACCATGACTGACCCCTTCACATTAGATTTTTTTTAGTCATGTAACATATATTTTCTGTTAGTCGTAGCTTCACAATAAAATCACCCTTTACTGACTTATTGTCTGCTGACTTTGATTTTATATTTATCCATGTAGAACCAAGCAATGATGATCCAGTGTACTATTTCAAGATGGGATATGTTGCATATAGACAGTGTCCAGCTCAGGATTACAACCATCCCACACAAACACGTACAAACAAGTGTCTGGTCAAGGTATAACTTTTAATACAGTGTTCAGCACATAGGCTGTCAAAATATCTGAATCATTTGAAATCATAAATGATTGACTCATAATGAGTACATTAACATGTTTGCAGGTACAGACCTCCAGACCACGGAAGGAAGGGATTTTTCAGACATTGTCCTGTTGAATAGACATACATTTAAATGGTTGATGTCATTAGTTTGAGCCTAATCACATACTATACCAATGTAATTCAACATTACACAATCCAAGATACAGACAGACTGCAATACAACAGTCCATGATCACAAGGCCATCATAAATCAATGCTCATGCATCCAGTGGTATGACACAGCTAGTACTACATAATGTATGCCCACACGATAACACAGATGAAGAAAGAGACCTGTTAGACCTGAGAGCCGTAGGGTGGTCACCCCTAACTTTTTGCCTGTCTCCCTCTCCTCTTTGGACACTGTTTCTGCTAGTTTGTAGACTCTGCACACTTTACCACTGCTAACCAGTGCTAAAGTGCATATGCTCTCTCCCTTTAAACATGGTAACATTGGATCTTACCCAATTGGACTATTTAATTTACTTATAAGTCCCTAGTAGAGTGCACTATGTGTGCCCAGGGCCTGTGGAATAATGCTACTAGTGGGCCTGCAGCACTGATTTTGCCACCCACTTAAGTAGCCCCTTTACCTTGTCTCAGGCCTGCCATTGCAAGGCCTCTGTGTGCAGTTTCACTGCCAATTCGACTTGGCATTTAAAAGTACTTGCCAAGCCTAAAACTCCCCTTTTGCTACATATATTAGATACCCCTAAGGAATTCCCTAGGTAATCCATAGGGCAGGGTGCTGTGTAGGCAAAAGGCAGGACATGTACCTATGTAGTTTGCATGTCCTGGTAGTGTAAAACTCCTAAATTCGTTTTTAGACTGCTCTGAGGCCTGCTCCCTTCATAGGCTAACATTGGGGCTGCCCTCATACATTGTTTGAGTTGTAACTGCTGATCTGAAAGGAGTGGGCCGTGTGTCGAAGTTCTGATCGCAACACAGGCACCGCGTCAATCTTCTCCTTGCGAAGTCGTGCTGCGTCATTCTGGTTTGGCGTGCCGTGAATTTCTCACCGCAGGCTGTGCATCGGGTTTAGCAAGCTGTGCGTCAAATTCTCGCTGCACAAGGAGTCCAGTTGCAAGAGAGAAGTCTTTTGGCCCTGGGACTTTAGGTAACAGAAGGCAAGCTCTAGCGAAGCCCTTGGAGAGCACTTCTTCACTACAGCCAGAGAGCAGCAAGGCAGCAGGGCAACAGCAAGTCCTTCACAGAAAGCTTTCAGGTGAGTCCTTTGGGCAGCTAGGCAGTTCTTCTTGGCAGGATGCAGGTTCTGGTTCCAGTTTTCTTCTCCAGGAAGTGTCTGAGTTGGAAGGGGCATAGGCCCTGTTCATATACCCAAATGTGCCTTTGAAGTGGGGGTGACTTTGAAAAGTGGCTCAGAAGTGCACCAGGTCCCATTTCAGTTCAATCCTGTCCACCAGGGTCCCAATAGGGGGTGTGGTAGTCCTTTGTGTGAGAGCAGGCCCTCCACCCTCCCAGCCCAGTATGACCGGTTCAAAATGCTTATGTATGCAAGTGAGACTGAGCATCTTGTGTTTGGGGTTTGTCTGAGTGAATGCACGGGAGCTGTGAACTGAACCTAGCCAGACGTGGATTGTAAGGTACAGAAGGATTTCAGTGCTGAGAGATGCTCACTTTCTAAAAGTGGCATTTCCAAAATAGTAATATTAAATCCAACTTCATCAGTCAGCAGGATTTTGTATTACCATTCTGGCAATATAAAATATGACCTCTTTCTGATCAGCAGCTACCACTTAAATAGTATAGGAGGGCAGCCCTAATGTTAGCCTATGAAAGGAGCAGGACTCACAGCTGTGCAAAAACGAATGTAGGAGTTTTACACTACCAGGACATGAAAACTACACAGGTACATTTCCTGCCTTATGTCAACACAACGCCCTGATCTACGGGTTACCTAGGGCCTATCTTGGGGTGACTTATATATAGAGAAGAAGGGGAATTTTTGGCTTGGCAAGTACTTTTAAATGCCAAGTCGAATTGGCAGTGAAACTGCACACACAGACTTTGCAATGGCAGGCCTGAGACATGGTTAAGTGGCTACAGAAATGGGTGGCGCAATCAGTGCTGCAGGCCCATTAGTAGCATTTAATCTACAGGCCCTGGGCACACATAGTGCACTTTACTAGGGACTTATAATTAAATTAATAATCCAATTGGGTATGATCCAATGTCGTCATGTTTAAGAGAGAGAGCATATGCACATTAGCACTGGTTTGCAGTGGTAAAGTGCGCAGAGTCCTAAAACCAGCAAAAACAGTGTCCACAAAGTGGAGGGAGGTGCGCAAAAATATAGGTTGACCACCCTAAGGCTGTCAGGTCTACCAAGCACTATATGTTGTGTTCATTCACATTGTTCTGTGTGTTGATTTTGGGGTCCTAGATCCTCCTTGTGTTCAATGCACATAACTAGACAAGGAGAATTAACTGCCATACAATAACTCCTTGTGTTTGATGCACATAACTAAGCAGGGAGACCTAACTGCCATACAATAAAATTTCTTTCTTTTTGATGGTTGTAAATGTTAGATAACATGTATGTATATGACTTCATAACGTGTATATATATCTTGTCTGAGTCATTTGAGAATCTTGCAAGCAATGTGTATAGTGCCACACATCTTTTACCCAAGACACATAACTTGCCTTGTATGCCTCATTCCATTGACTAGATTAGGAATGGGCACTGAGGTAAATCCTTGAACTAGTCCAAATGTGCATTTTGCATCATTGTCAATGTGTGTCTTTAACTCATGACTGGTCCCTTATTCCCACACCTCTGTTGACACCTTCACGCAATTCATAATTGTCCTGTACAGGCGTAATGCACAAATGACAGATCCACAGTGCAGACAGTGTATAGATTCATGGGAGGCTATGATGTGACTCAGAAGCTTGATTACATAGCAGAAATTGTACAATGTATATGTTTGTATGTTGGATGCATTCTCTGTAGTTTAGACACATATGTCCAATTGTGAGTGTTCTGTGGCATAGAAACATGCCACAGAACCCCCCCCCCCCCCTAAGTGGCATTAGTCTGCATTTGGTAGACCGCATGTCCACACATGCACAGGAAAGACCCTTTCTGTACCCCAAATGCCAGGCCCTTCATTATCACTAAAGTGTAAAGGTGAAGTCTGTTCTATGGACGTTGCCTGCAGGGACTGTCTGCAGTGAGTCAATCTCTCAGAGTGTGAATGTGTTGGTCCAGTCAGGCCTAAGGAGTTTACTCTTCAGAAGCCACATAGGTGTGTAGTGTTTCAATGTGGCTCACATGTACATGTTGCTGGATCATGGGCTTCCAGATGTCAGTAGGCTTCCTTAGTCATTGTAGGCCATGAGCAGGGTGGTGGGGTAGTCTGCAGATCAATACAAAAGTGTGTAGTGATGTACCTGTACTTATTGGCATGCGTGCTTTACACTTGTGATGTGTTGACCAATTGACCATTTTTGCTTGGTGTTTATTACAAGTGTGTGATTCAACAATTTGAGCAAAAACATGTGAATTTAATCGCTTGATTTGTCTCCGCATCCATATAGGTAAACATCCATCAATGAAGGAAATATGGAGTGCCGTCACCAGGAAGTTGCAGACCTTGTGGGTCCATACCCGGCAGAGTGTCCACTGTCGCGAGAGGTGGGAAGACCTGAGACGCTGGTCAAGGAAGATCGCGGAGGTCCAGCTGGGGCTGTTCTCCCAATGTGGGCGTGTTAACATCAGACTATGACCACCCTAATGGCACCCATCCTGGTGGTGGTGTACCCGAACCTTGATGGGCATTTGACAGAAACACAGCACTCGCAAAGGGGTGAGTACAGGGCACATTCTTACCTGTCACATTGCCGAGTTAATGTGTTATGTTATACATTATTGCTCTGTTAATGAAAACCATTGCAATACAATACAAAAGTAAAAATGCCAATCTCTGACAACGCTAAATTAAAACAAATTATCAGATGCAAAAGCTAAAATCTTTAAATAATATAAGAACAATAGGAAAAGCTAATTATGGTAGTTGGAAGGCCAACATGACCAGATTCATTATGATCATTAATAGAACTACATGTTCAGAGAGAAAACAATTTATCCGCAATGTCATAAAAAAGCCAAATTCCTGAAACAATGACAACGTGTGACCTGTCTGATACAAGTTATCAATATCGACCCTCTGAATGTATGACTGTTAGAAATGGGGTCTTTGGTTGACAGTCAGGTTAGCACCTGTTCAAGCAAGGACCCTCACTCTTGTCAGGGTAAAAGAGAATCACCCTCAGATAACCCCTGCTTACCCACTTGGTAGCTTAGCAGAGCAGTAGGCTTAAGTTCAGAGGGCTAGGTGTAAAGTATTTGTACCAACACACACAGTAACTTAATGAAAACACTACAAAATGACACAACACCAGTGCAGAAAAGTAGGACATATTTAATTATCTAAACAAAACAAGACCAAAACGACAAAAATCCTATTAAACTCAAAAATAGCACTTAGAAACACAAAATGAGGTGTTAACACAGCATCATGACGGAGTCAGTCCCAACAAGCCGACACCAGTGGCGCCGGACACAGTGTCGCGTAGACCCCCAAGTACAGTACCTTTGGTGAAGAGTGAAAACAAGTCGATGCGCAAAGTCGGGGATCGCTGCGTCTGTGCAAAATGTTGAATCTGCGCACTTCGAGCGGCGTCAGTCACAACGTGGTGTGGCGACTTCCACGGAGTCGCGGACTTCAGCGGGGCTGCAGCGGCATTGGGCCTGCGAAGGTCTTTCACGTTCCAGCGAAGATCACGGAGTCGGGTGCAGGGGGTGTCACCGGATTCAGCAGCGGCATCGGTCCGAAGTCGTCCGAAGTTGATTTCCTTGGATTTCCACCAGCTTTCCCTTCAAGGGCCCAGGGACTGGATAGGGCACCACTTGTCAGAGCAGGAGTCTCTCCAGAGACTCCAGGTGCTGGCAGAGAGAAGTCTTTGCTGTCCCTGAGACTTCAAACAACAGGAGGCAGGCTCTAAATCAAGCCCTTGGATATTTCTTCACAAGATGGAAGGCACACAAAGTCCAGTCTTTGCCCTCTTACTCTGGCAGAAGCAGCAACTGCAGGATAGCTCCACAAAGCACAGTCACAGGCAGAGCAGCACTTCTCCTCAGCTCTTTAGCTCTTCTCCAGGCAGAGGTTCCTCTTGTCTCCAGAAATGTTCTAAAGTCTGTGGTTTTGGGTGCCCTTCTTATACCCAATTTCTCCTTTGAAGTAGGCCTACTTCAAAGTAAAGTCTCTTTTGAATGTGAAATCCTGCTTTTCCCAGGCCAGGCCCCAGGCACTCACCAGGGGGTCGGAGATGGCATTGTGTGAGGACAGGCACAGCCCTTTCAGGTGTAAGTGACCACTCCTCCCCTCCCTCCTAGCACAGATGGCTCATCAGGAAATGCAGACTACACCCCAGTTCCCTTTGTGTCACTGTCTAGTGTGAGGTGCAACCAGCCCAACTGTCAAACTGACCCAGACAGGGAATCCACAAACAGGCAGAGTCACAGAAATGGTATAAGCAAGAAAATGCTCACTTTCTAAAAGTGCCATTTTCAAACGCACAATCTTAAAATCAACTTTACTAAAAGATGTATTTTTAAATTGTGAGCTCAGAGACCCCAAACTCCACATGTCCATCCGCTACTAAAGGGAATCTACACTTTAATCAGATTTAAAGGTAGCCCCCATGTTAACCTATGAGAGGGACAGGCCTTGCAACAGTGAAATACAAATTTAGCAATATTTCACTGTCAGGACATATATAACACATCAGTATATGTCCTACCTTAACCATACCCTGCACCCTGCCCTTGGGGCTACCTAGAGCCTACCTTAGGGGTGCCTTACATGTAAGAAAAGGGAAGGTTTAGGGCTAGCAAGTGGGCACACTTGCCAAGTCGAATTTATAGGTAAAACTGCACACACAGACACTGCCGTGGCAGGTCTGAGACATGATTACAGAGCTTCTTCTGTGCGTGGCACAACCAGTGCTGCAGGCCCACTAGTAGCATTTGATTTACAGGCCCTGGCACCTCTAGTGCACTTTACTAGGGACTTACTAGTAAATAATATATGCCAATCATAGATAAACCAATTATATACAATTTACACAGAGAGCATATGCACTTTAGCACTGGTTAGCAGTAGTAAAGTGCTCATAGTTCAAACGTCAACACCAACAGGACAGAAAAAATAGGAGGCAGGAGGCAAAAAGATTGGGGATGACCCTGCATAAGCAAAAAAGTCCAACAATAACCAACAGACTCTATGCTTTGTTTAGCAGTGTTGCCTAATTAATTCCAAGAGGAAGCAGGTAATTACCTGGACAGTTTAGTAACCTTTTTTCCTAAGGAGATGATAAGGCATATTAGCTGTCATTTATGAATTATCAATGCTCAACTTATCAAACAGTTATAGCTGGTTGATCTTGGTCAGTTTCTTGCGGAACTGTTGCAAGAGCTTCACCCCCCTGCAACTGATTGGAATTGACTCACCCTTGAGCCAAGTTATTTCAGCCAGTCTGCTGGAGAGAATGTTATGTGTTAAGAACTGCTGTTTTAGTAGCTTTCTTCTTTCCAGACCCAGGCCCTCATTATGAACATGGCGGTCCATTCTGCACCGCCGGCGGTGGCGGCAGAAACTGCCAACAGAGGAGAGGTCCGGACCGCCAAATAATGAACCAAACGAAACTCACACATCCTGCGCACCACCCACCGCCAGGAAAGGATTCCTGCTGGCGACTGCAGAGGCTGCCCACAGGCCGTCGGAAAGGCCCGACCCGCCCATCAAATTATGAACCACCATTCCACTGCCAGTTCCGGGGCGGAAACCACCGCCACACAAAGCCAGGCAGAAATGAAACAAATAGAAGGAAACAGTCACCGGAGCTCAACAAAATGTGCAGTGGCAGCCATGGACAGAGAGCTGCAGATCATGCCAGCCTTGCTCCTTGCCATGTATCTACATGACGGAGACCGCCGATGAAGACGGTAAGTACCACAACCTACAAAACAAGGGAGGAAAGGGCAAAGTTACATATCCACCCACCCCGCAAAGTCCCCCCCAACCCTACCCAGCAGCAATAGTCAGACACCCCACACCAAGATTGACGTACCCGACTGAAGGCCCCTGCAACTTGGCCATTGGACATACAATAGCACCACAGCCATAAATTATATAAACAAACACCAGGGTGGAACTGCATGCAGCCCAAACACAGGCCACACCGAAACTTTATTATGAAGCTCACTGAGCGAAATGATGAAAACAGGGCCAATGGCCAGTTCATAAAAAGTCAATTTTCCTTGGCCACAACTGGCCACAACTGGCCACACCTGACTCCCCCAAGTGCTGGTTACTCCACTCAACAAGGCACCATAGGGTGATCCAGGCACCTCACAGAATGGGGGCGGGTGGTGGGGGTGGGGATTTACGATGGGGGTGGGACTTTGACTTGAGTGAGGAGGTTGGAGTGGGGGTGGGCTTCTCCTTAGAAGGGGGTGGGGGCTGTTTGGCACGGGCGGAGCTGGATGCCTTAGGCTCAGAGTGTGCCTTCTTTTTAAGTGGAGAAGGGGCACGGGAATGGGAAGGCTGGACCGGGGTGAGCTGCGATGTGGAAGGAACAGAAAGGGCAAGGAGGTGGGCAAGTTTCGGGACAAGACGGGGTGGGCCAGTGGGTTTGGACAGGTCTACACGGGAGAGGAAAGGTTTCTTGGGAGCAATTTGGGTGGGCGTGGATGAGGGAGTGGGAGTGGAGGCAGAGGGAGTTGATGTATGGGGTGTAGGTGTGCGTGTAGTGGGTGCCGGTGACTGCTCAGTATGCTGTGGTGTGGTGGATGTCTGATGGTTGGGTGTCTTGCTGCATTTGATTGTTTTGGGAGGTGGGGGGTGGACACAGTTGGAGAAGACAGACAGCTAGTGTGGATGTATGTTGGGTGAGTGTCTGCAAGTTGGGTGAGTATGCTGCATGTGTCAACTACAGTGGAGGTGGTGAGTGCAGATGTGGTGTATGGGGTGCATGTATGGCTGTCTGCTATTGTGGTGAGTGCAGGAAGAGGAGCAGTAACAATGAGTGACGGTGCATTGCATGAGGGTGTGCATGTAGATGGGACAGACAGGGAGGCGCAAGAGGCGGGCACACTGGGGGAAGTGGACGTTGTTGTGTGTGCAGGTGTATGTTGGCTGTGTGAATGCTTGTAACACGTAGCCCTTCGGTATGGAAATAAAGGAAGGACTACCTTCCTGATAGAACTGAGGTCCAAGGCAAGCCGCGAAACCAGGAGAGATTAAATCTCTAGGTTCGTGTGTGTCTCTGCAATAAAAATGTCTAACGTGTATCCCCTAAGTATAGAAATAAAGAAAGGACTACCTTCCTAGTTAGAACCGAGGTCCAAGGCACCAATAAAATGACTGAAACCATATTTGTGGTAACGGGGAAGAAAGAGAAGAGACATTCTAGTGTATTAGGAATACAGCATAACTGGAAGCAAAAAGAAAAAAAAAAAAATACCTTTCTGATCTTACAAGTGGAGTTACATAGTGAGGTAAAATAATTTTGGCAAAAAAAACCTTTGTGAAAGTCTCGCATAAATTATAAGAGACAGTGGGTAAATTTAAGTATGGGTCCTCAGCATTATGATGAGTGTGAAGTCCAGGGGATGTCTTCATTCAACCCCGTAGGTTAGTCCCGAATTTAAACACCCATCTTTTTTCAATCCTGAACAAAGCCCCAGGGTCGTCAGGTCGAATTCTTGCTGTTTCTATTACCACCCACCAAAGGTCATCGGGGGAGTGTGAGAACTCCAAGAAGTGTGCACTCAGTTTAGTTGTAATTCTATTACATCTGATGTTGCTTCTATGCTCATTCATACGTATCTTAACGGGTCTAGATGTCATACCAATGTGACGTAAATTGCAAGGGCATGTTATCATGTAAATACAATTCCTAGTGTTACAATTGGTATGTTTTTTAAGAGACCAGGTACCCATGGGATCTAGATTCAGTATCGTAAGGTGCCTAGTGAGACAACACACATTGCAATTACCGCAAGGGTGGTGGCCTTCCACGGGGGGGGAGACCCCATAGAGTCTTTTAGGTGGGAGTATCACGTGGGGCTCGTTGGCGAGTTTGGACAACAATGCCCTTTATGTTAGCGTACGTTTGAAAGCAAAGAGAGGTCTTGATATATCACAACCCCTGCTCGTAAGGATAGACCATCTTTTACTGATCAATTTCTTAATTGAATTGGATAGGGGAGTGTAAGTAGAGACACATGTCAGTCTAGTTTGGGGCCCATTTTCAATAGTAGCCAACAAGGCATCCCTATTGTTATTCCTGGCTCTTTTACACGCCTGATTGACGATTTTTAGGGGGGAATGACGTTCAAAAAGTTTTGTTTGAAGAGAGTCAGCCTGATGTTCAAATTCTCTGGATGAGCTACAATTGCGTCTCAGCCGTAAGAACTGGCCAACGGGTAAACTATCCCGCAGAGATTTCGGATGGTGGCTCTCATAAAGTAGGAGAGAATTACGATATGTGGGCTTATGGTAGACGCTAGTAAGCAATTTACCATTGTTAATGGTGATCATCAGATCTAAAAAAGGTAGCTGTGAGTCAGATACCGTGGCAGTAAATTTCAAAAAGGGGTCAAGAGTGTTGATCCAAGCTGTACAATTATCTGTCATAGTCAAAGGGCCCTGCCATACAATCAGGATATTGTCTATGTAATGTCGCCATAGTTTAATGTACTTATAATAAGTATTGACTGGCGGTAAGATATGTTTCTTTTCAAAGTCAGACATATAGAGGCAGGCCAGACTCGGAGCGAATGTACTGCCCATTGATGTTCCTCGAATCTGGTGATAGAATTGATCTTCGGAAAGGAAGAAGTTTTCTGTTAAAGCCAGCCTAGCACATTGTATAATGAAAGACACAGGGGAGGACAAAGGAGTTGATACTTCTTGAAGAGCCGTCTCTACAACCTGTAGAGTCGCTTCTTGTGGAATATTAGTATACAGTGCCTCCACGTACAAAGTGATTATGCCCTGTACAGTACTAGAGTCATTAATGGCTTCAATTAGATTTAGAACGTCTTTAGTGTCTTTAAGGTAGTTGGAGGGGCTCCTCATTAGTGGCTGTAAAAAATGGTCGCAGAAGATTGATAATTGTTCCAATACAGAACCCAAACCAGATACAATAGGGCGACCGGGAGGAGGTGTCCTTCCCTTGTGGATCTTAGGTAAACAGTAGAAATATGGAACACAGGGATGACGTGTATCCAATAATTTTGCCTCCTTAGGTGAGATCCGCAAATTATTCCTGGCTTCTTCAAAGAGGTATCTGATCTGAGTCTGTATTCTTCCAGTAGGATCACACATGATTTTGGCATAATAAGTGGAATCACTCAGAAGACGTAAACATTCACATCTGTGGTCAATAGAGTTCATCATCACAATCGCCCCACCCTTACCAGCTTGCTTAATAGTTATATCAGGATCAGACCCTAAAGATAGCTGGGCTCTCTTCTCTTTCGTAGGTGTGTTTATGTATATCTGTTTTGGACGCAATTTGTTTAAATCAGCTAACACCGCTTTTTTGAAGGTCAAAACTTCACTCGGCATAGTTACTGGTAGTGGAGTGAAAACCGAGGTTTTTTTTAAACCTGAATCGGACATTTGGGGTTCCAATGAATTATCCTTAAAGAAAAAATGTAAGCGGATTTTGAGGAAGAATTGGGAGAGTTCAATGTGCACTCGGAAGAAGTCTTCTTCAGGGGTAGGGACAAACCCTAGACCCCTATTAAGCACATTGGTTTCTTCCTCCGTAAGTTGTCTAGTTGATAGATTAACAACTAGGTTCTCGTCAGAGGGTTTTTTGTCTGACTCCTGGTAACCATCTGGGGTTCTTCTCTGGACCACTGAATGTGTCTGCTTCTTCCTCTCCTTCTGCCTCTGCCCTGGCCTCGGCCTAAAAAAGGTGCAAATGGCATCATTGTGCGTGGTTGAAAGAAAGGATAAGGTGGTTGCCAGGGCATTGGTTAATGTATAGGATAAGGAGGATAGTTGTAAAAGGGTTGGGATTGGTTCTCATCTGTGCTCCACCCATCGGACGATGATCCACTGCTGTAATTGCGGGTATTTTTATAAGATGAGGTGGATTCGTCTGATGAGTGAGATTGGTTATCCACATCATAATCCTCTTTTATATAGGGATAGACCTTCTCTCGTCTGAACTTGACAATATCTTTCTGAAGTTTAGTAATCTTCTGCTGAGTTAAAAACTCCTTAGTCTCATTGAACTCAGCAGTAATTTCAGAAAGACGGCTTTTGAAAGCTGTCAGGGTGACCGTGGTTTTCAAAGTATTTTCTATAGCATTGATTTGGATGGTGATAGTGTCGGCCAGATGTTTGGAAGTGTTGATGATTAGGACCAACCAATCTCTGGTACACTTCCAAGCTATCTGGGCCCAGTCCTTTCTAAAGGCTAAATCCTGTAGAAATATGCGTGGTATATTAGATACAAGAAGACCATTAGGAGCAATATTTTCTACAGTGGTTCACTCTTGTTATTACAAGGGATTGATTTTCCCCTATACTTTGTAACACAATGTTTTTTTATTTTTAAACTAACTCTTGTTTGGGAAACAAATGTTTATTCTAACAGAGATTCAGCAATACTGGGTATAATTTTCAACCAACGTATACTCCTTTCTATGACTCTGGTTTTTCCCCAAAAATCGTTTTAAAAAAAGCTTCACATTTGACAGGACACACCTTCTCTTGTCTCATATATGTTATCTGTTATAAGAGACTGACGTTGTTGTTATTTGTCGTGGATAGTGTCATTTTGAGTCCTTGGAACGTGCCTCCTAAGGAACCTGTTCTCTACTTGGGGATGGTAAGCTTGATTCGTTATACTTTTCAATGACCCATCACTTTTATATTTATTTAACCGCCTTTATAACCACACTTTGGGTACTGTTGGTGTGTGTATATTTTTTTATGCTTCTGTCTTCTAGGGTGACCTGACCTAGCCAGTTTACTTAAATGTAAGTGACCGGTTTTATTTACCCTAAATTGAGGTTGTTTTCTTTTTGATGAAGAGGTGACTTAAATTTTGAATGCATTTGGTCCTGATGAAGTGTCAATGGATCTGGCTGGACCGCTAGACGCGAAACATGTCGACCTGAACTTAGAGGTACTGTAATACCTAGAGTCCTCTGAGATGTATCTGTTTTTTTTAAAGTCATTATGCATTATATCTCAATTTGTGACTTTCACTTTTTGATTTTAATCTTGGTCTTCATCCTCGTTTATCTGATTAAAAATTATGATCTAGATTGTGTGATGAATAACCAATTTTAACTATTCTTTACCCTCTCTTGTGTGTACTGGTGCCTGATTGTAAACATCTTGGTCTGTATAGTTGAACTTACCAGTCACTATCAGAGTAGCACGGTTTAGAGCCCCCCTATCGGGGTGCCCGCCAGGCATTGCAGTGCCGGCCTGGTGGGGAGCAATTCCCGATGATGATGCTAGTCATCCATTGTGATGCTTGAGGGCTCTCGCTCCTGAGACCACTGGTCTCCTATGTTGGCAGCTTTTTTGGAACAGTGTATTTTATACTTATTCACTATAATTGGGAGACTGTACTCTAGACCATATAATCTCCCGGTCCCTCCCCCCCTTTTTTGGTTTAGACAATGTACATCTGTCAGGTTGCAATTGTTGTACAGACAGTACTATGAAGAATACAGTGAATGTGTTATGCAAATATGCCTGTGTATGTGTGCACATGACTCCTTGTTCTTACCCCTCACAGGTACAGATGCTTGTGGCGAGGAAGGGCACCTTCTGTGTACAGACCACTTGTGGATATGGGGACCATGGTTTAGCGTCAGATCATTATCACTTACAGACTCACATGTGCAACTATTCAGGACCTATGTGCATTACTGGATCCTGCACTGACTCCCGGAAATCGTAATCAGCATGCCATTCCAACTGAGGTGCAGGTGCTCTCCACACTCCATTTCCTGGCCACAGGCTCCTTTCTAGTGACAGTGGGCATGGGTGCTGGTTTCTTACAGCCAATGTTCAGACAGGTACTTACAAGATTTCTAAATGCATTTGTACAACATCTGCAATCCTATGCGCAATTCCCCCAAAGTGCTGAGCTCCCTGCCGTCAAGTCAGACTTCTATGCCTTTGCAAACATTCCCCACGTTATTGGTGCCATCGATAGAACCCACATACCCATCATCCCCCCAAGAGTGAGTGAACAGGTATACAGAAACAGGAAGAACTTTCACTCCATGAATATCCAATTGGTATGTGCAGCAGACCAGTACATATCCCATGTGAATGCCATGTTTCCTGGTTCAGTCCATGATTCATTTGTTTTGAGAAATAGTAGTGTGCCACAAAAGATGGAACAACTCCAAGAGGACAGAGGGTGGATCATAGGTAAGTGTGCCTGTCACTAACTGACACATTGCTGAAAAACAGCCTCTCAGACTAAGGACATTCCAATGACGACTCTGTATTGACCATTTCTCTGGGTGATTCTGGCTATCGAAACTTGCGTTGTCTCCTGACACCAGTGAGGAATCCCAGGACGGATGCAGAGAGGAAATACAATGAGGCCCATGGACGTACTAGGAGGGTGATAGAGCATACTATAGGGCTCCTGAAGGCTAGATTTCGGTGCCTACATATCTCTGGGGGTTCCCTGGCCTATGGGCCTGATAAGGTGTGTAGTATAGTTGTGGCCTGCTGCATGCTGCACAACGTGGCAGTGAGACATTCAATCCCCCTTTTGGAGGTGGAGGGTGCTATAGGTCCTGATCTGTTACCTCAGAGAGGTGAGGAGAGTGATGGTGAGGATGAGGAAGGGGAAGATGTAAATTCCAGAAACCAACTGATACAACTCTACTTCCAATAACTGTCTTGGACTTCAGCCTGTATATGTGGTTAGTGACTGATACTGTAAGTGTGCCATGTCAACTAGGGGGAATTTGTGATGATATGCGAGTCATGGACCTCTTCAGCATGATACAGACAGACAACATAAGCATTCCCTTCTTGACTTTTTAGAAACACACTGTACCAGCAGCATGCACAATTTGACAATAAAGTTTATCCCTGCCTGTTGCATCATTACTTCACTTTGTTCAACATTGAAGACAGGGGACAGTGTTACAGGTGAGATATGTTGTTTATTGGTGGAATACAGTGAAATGTGCTATGTACAGTGATGGAAGTCATTATGGTTGGTTGTCCTCAAAACCGACTTGGTGGCAGGCCTGTTTGATTTCATAGATGGGTTTTATTTGTAGTTCTGTTCATCATTTAGCCCTCAGCTGAGTGCAGTTTGTGAATGGATGTGTTGTTTGCTTGGCAGTAGCTGCAGTTTCAATTGTTGGTAGGGAGATTGTTCTTTGCTGGGTTTCCAGTGCCATATCTTGGCCTGAGGCTACGTTTGGGCGCCTGCTGTGGAGCCACTTGGGGTGACATGGTTGGCCCTTGTGATTCCTGGGAGGGTTTTTCCTGTGAAGTTTCAGCTGCTTGGGACAACTGTTTCTGGTTGTCCAGGGCTGTTGTGGGGGCCTCTTGTCCGGTGTGGGTGTCTGAGGGTTTGTTGACCAACTGCAGCAGTGCTCCAGCACTGGTGGCCATTGTGGCATTGTGTTCTTTCCACTGCTCCATGGCCTGTTGGTGGTGTTCCAGCTGCATCCTCTGACTTTGCTCCAGGGTGGTTAAAATCTGTGCCAACCTGTCTTGGGTATGTTGGTATGCCCCCAATACCTCCAATGACGTCCTGGGCTGCTGCATCTATCCAGTGCCCTAACCCCTGACCCACTGGGGCACTTGACCTTGCCTTGGCCCCCTGTGCCTGTGTCCCCTGCGCAGGTCTGGATGTGCCACTAGTACTGGGGCCCTCGTATTTCTGCATGTTGGGGGTGGGAGACTGTGGCCTCTGTTGCTGTGTTCCACCTGTTTGTGCCCGGGGTCCACTGGTGTGGGCACGCCTCCCCTGGCCTGCTGGTCTTGACTGGGTGTTAAGGGTGACAGTGTTTTCCTGGGTGGGGCTGCTGCATAGTGAGTACCCAGGGCTGTGTGAAGGGACTGCCTTCTCATCAGTGTCCAGGGATCCTTCACCAGTGTCCTGTGATGTGCCTCTTTCTCCCTGGAATGCTGTGGTACTCCCTGTCCCCTCCATTAGGGTTGCACAGGTGGTGGTGCCTGTTGGGGGACATAGAATTGTTTGTTACATATGCAGGAGGGTCTGAGGTGGGCAGTACTGTACAATTTAGGGCTGGTGTGCCTTTCAGTGGCCTTCAGGGGTGCCTTTGTGAGGTGGACATAGCATCTAGTGGCAGTGGTGGCGTTACATAGTGGTGGGGGTTATTATTCCATTGTGGGAATGTGAAGGGGTGGGTGGCTGTGCACAGCGGGAGTGATGTAGGCCTGGTTGTGAGTTGTGGGTGATGCAGGGTGGTGGATGTGGTGGGTAATGGCTGGGAGGGGTGTGGGTCTAGGTGGGTGTGGGTGGGGTGGGGTGGTGCATGCATTACAGGTTTGGTGTATGTGGGGTAAATGTAGATGACTTACCCGAGTCCATTCTTCCAGTGAGTCGAGTGAGTCCCTCTGGGTGCAGGATGGCGAGTACCTTCTCCTCCCAGTCAGAGTAGTCGAGTGGTGTTGGTGGCGGCCCTCCCCCAGTCTTCTGCACTGCGATGTGGTGCCTGGATGTCATGGCCCAGACCTTCCCCCGCATGTCATTCCATCTCTTGCGGATATCGTCACTGTTGCATGGATGGTGTCCCACTGCATTCACCCTGTTGACGATGGTCTGCCACAGCTCCATTTTCCGGGAGATGGGTGTGTGCTGCACCTCGGAGCCGAATATTTGTGGCTCCACTTTTAGTATCTCGTCCACCATGGTCCTTAGCTCCCTTTCTGTGAAGCGTGGATTTTTTTTGGGGGGGGGGCATGGTGAGGGTGGTGGATGGCGTCTGGTCTGGGGATGGTGTTTGGGTGCTCCTGTGTGGGTTGCTATGCATTTCCTGTCTGCTGGCGTTCTCTGTCTGGCTCAGGTGCTCTCCGTCTTCTGGTCCTGGTTTCGTTTAAGGGATTGTGGGGTGTGTCTGGGGGTGTTTTATGGTGTTCTGGATGTGTGACAGGCATGTGGGAGCTAAGCCTAGCCAATGTGTGCAGTGGTTGTTGTTGGGCCCACTTCCCGCCGTGGTGTTTGCAGCCGCCAATGGTCGTCCGGCCTCCACTGTCCGCTGAGGTGATTTGTGCATCTTTATTTGGAGGGCGGGATGTGGGTATGCTTGGCGGTGGCGGGGTGGGGTGGGCCGTGATTCCTGCCGACAGGGTCCTTGCGAGGAGTGGTGGTGTGGGAATATTTGGCGGTGTTGTTTTTTTTGTTTCTTATATGGCGGGATTCTGTTCGCCACGGCGGTCAGCGGTCTTTACCGCCATGTTCTTAATGACTGCCCCAGTGTCAGGCAGGTGCAAAAAACATGCAGCATGTTCTTAATGACTGCCCCAGTGTCAGGCAGGTGCAAAAAACATGCAGCAAGGATTCTTGGTTGTATCCACATAGGCGACAGAGTTGATCAGGAAGCTACTCTTTCCAGGAAGGACAAGCATCTTTGGTGTCAAAGAAACTAATTTGGCATAGCAATAACTGATGTTTAATTGAGTGGAAATATGTTCGACTAAACATCCTTGTGAGGACAAAGTTGAAAAATACCCCAAAACTGCCCAGGTGTGCCGCCTTTTGGTCAACAAGGACTTATCTGTGATGAGTGATAATAAGTGAAGAGAGTTGTTAACTACTCTATTAAATGCAGGTTTGCCCATACTCTATTAAATGCAGTCTTGTCCATGTCTTGCTTCCATGCTTCTTCCATGTCCAAACGTTGGTGGACTTGGTTTAAGTAGCTGCCCCAAGTTCATTTTCTGTTATTGTTTTGTTGCACCTGCACTTCTTGCCAACAGTAATGAGTTATGGAGCTATTCTCCATGGACTGTAGTCTCCAGGATGCTTTGAGACAGACTCCCTTTCACTGAAAAATCTGTTTTTTTAGGCCCATCTCCAGTCTGACCTGGGCCAGAGAAGCACTTTTCGGAATGTTAAAAACAGTCTTGTATACTTTTACCAGGCTGCCGTTTAGAATTGAGATCTCCTGGCCCTGCAGAACTGTGGTCCCATAGGAAATAGCTGGAAGCAACTGGGCTACAATGACTTTTAATAGATGAGACATTAAGGCAATCCAACTTCTTCTTAATGAGTTTGAAGCTGTGTATTAGTGGGTGAACCTTTGCTGTAATCAAGAGCAAGTGGCGCTTCCATTTTAATCAGGGGTTTGAGTTGAACTCCTAGGTATTTGTATGACTGCACCACAGCAACTTTTTCCCCTCACAGGAAACAATTGAAAGAGTTATAATTTTCTTCAAGGAGGCACATCAGTTGTGTTTTGGCCAAGTTTATTTCAAGGCCTTGCAGGTCCATAAAAGTTGCAAGCGTTATGAGACTCTGTTGTGGGCCCCTTGGAGTATGACTCAATAATAGGATGTCATTGGCGTATTGGAGGCACCCAACTTTCTCTGACCCCAAGGTTGTAGGAAGGATGTTTGCTTGTGCTAGTGCACTGTCAAGATCTGCCAGGTATAAATTAAAAAGTAACAGAGCCAAAACACAGTCTTCCTTTAGGCCGTTAGTTAGTCTGGTGTCATCTCTGATTTTAACCTGAACCCATGTGTCAGTGTAAATATCGATAATGGCGCTTAGCATGTTGTCAAAGATCCCCCATTTGGCCAGCTTGGACCAGGGCCTTCCCCTTGGGACATGGTCAAAGGCTGACTTAAGATCAATGAAGCAAGCACAAAGGCTCAACTTCCTATGTCTGGCCTTTTCCACAAAAAGGGGAAAACCAATTAGATTTGTTGATGTGCCCATGGCTACCCTAAGACCGGTTTGGAATCTTGGGAGTAGCTTATTTTCATCTGCCCAGGTTTGGAGATTCTGTAACAGGCAGGATGCATACAACTTGGCTTCCACATCGATCAGAGCTATTAGCCTGTAATTTGAGGGCCAGGCCGGGTTGGCACTTTTGCCGATTGTGTGCATTATGCTGCCTCTCCATGATTCCGGGATCTGTTGGGTTTGAGTAATGATGTTAAAAAGTGGCAAAAAATACTGCGCCCAGTATTCAGGGTCACTTTTAAAAATTGCGTTCTGTAGCCCATTGGGTCCAGCAGCCCCGTCTGACTTCATTTTCTTGATCAGAACTACTAATTGTTCTGGCTCCCAGACTTGATCATAGATTACCTTCTCCACAGTGGCCAGAAGCTTCCCTTCTACTTGTTGATATGGGGGCTAGTTGTTTCCATTGTATAATTGAATGCCACCTCTTTGAATACAGGCTTAACTGGTATTTTATCCACTGGCTATTAGGCCATACCAGCTGGAGATGTAGCCTTCCCAGGAAGCTGAATCGACTCAAGCTATGATGTCTGTCCTAACCAAGTGCCAGTTTGTTCTCAAGGCCCCAGAAGTGCTTACTGTGTGGCCTTTTGTTTGCCCAAAGTAGTTCCGACCATGACCTTTCTAGAAAGTTTTTCTTTTTTGGCCAGCAGTCAATGCGTTACTTATTTTTCATGGCCCACGAAGAAAGTTTTTCTCCATGCTCGCCCCAGGGTGTCACTTTTGCCAGTTTCCTGGAATGCTGCTCAATTTGTGAGAGCAAAGGGCCTTCATAAACCAGGGCTGCTGGGCTCGGCCCTTCTTTGGGTCGAAAGCCTGACACTGCCTGGTTGAGTAGAGGTGGTTGAAAATGTTGCCAGTAGACTGTGCTTTAGCATAGCCCAGTCTTTGCCCCAGTCACATTTAAAAGGGGGCTCCTTTTTGTGCATAATTGTTAATTTATTCTCACTTCAAGGGGCCCTGCAATGTGATACACTTATTCATCATGGCCCCTATCCTGTGTTAACGCCATTTTATTCTATTGAGATTGAACATGATTCGGGTGTAATTCCTGTGTGTACTTGCAGTTCAGTTCTTTGTGACTCCGGCTTTTATGGCCAACAAGTTGAGATTGAAGTCGCCAGAAAAAATTGATATACTTTCATTGTGCTGTCGTTGTAAGACCTTAATTAATTCACTCAAAGCTTCCACTTTGCCCCATTACATGCTTTTTTTGGGTGGATGTACACATTTATAAAGATTAGTTTAGTTTGACTGTTGTGGGGTCTTCCTAGTGTGACCTTGGTTGCCCGGATCCAGTTTGACCCTGTGTCGATAGTAACTATGGCCCTGATTATGACATTGGCGGTAAATCTCACTCACCGCTATGCTGACTGCCGACAACATACTGCCGCCTCCGCGGATATTCGCTAACCATATTATGATACACATACACCAATCCGTCACTATACAGCCACACACACAAATCCGCCAGCCCAAAGGGCAGTGATAAACTGGCGGTATCAAAACCCACACCGTTATGCCCTACAGAACAATGCCCACAACATTATGACCCACGAATCACCACAGCGGACATTCAATGGCAGTAAACCATTGGCGGTACATACCGTTGCGCTCAAAATACACACATACTAACAAAACAACACCAAATTGGACAATTCAAACTACACATACCTGACACACCCACCACACCCACACACCCACACCACTATAAAACACACACCCACACTACCCACAACCCTTTATGACTACAAACAATTACCACCAGAGAGAGACAGCAAGAGCACCCACACAACCAGAGCCACATACCATCATCACCTATACACCACCCAAGCACCAGACATCACACACCCAACACATCATCCTACACATCCTCACCCACAGCTCTCACACTATACCCATGGCACCACAACGACACCCCAGATTCTCTGAGGAGGAGCTAAGGGCCATGGTGGAAGAAATCATCCGGGTGGAGCCACAGCTATTTGGATCACAGGTGCAGCAGATATCCATTGCTAGGAAGATGGAGCTATAACGGAGAATTGTGGACAGGGTCAACCTCGTGGGACAACACCCAAGAACAAGGCATGACACCAGGAAAAGGTGGAATGACCTACCGGGGAAGGTGCGTTCCACAACAGCAAGACACCAAATAGCTATACAGAGGACGGGCGGTAGACTCCCACCTCCTCCCCCACAACTAACAACATCGGAGGAGCAAATCTTGGCAATCATGCATCCTGAGGGCTTGGCAGGAATAGGAGGAGGACTGGACTCTGTTAAGTCAAATCTCTATTACTATTACCCCTCCTACCTGCATGCCATCACAAACCCCCACCCTTACTCCCATCGTTCCACCACCTCCCACACACCCCACCATCACAACCCACTCATCCCAATACCAAGCCCCGCATGTAACACCAATGCATGGACACCCCTCACAGACCTGCATGGACACCCATCACTAAAGCATGCACATTAGAGAACATCACATAGTCCACAAAATCACTACTCACACAAGGCAAAGCTGCCAGGGCAGGGTCAACATCGTGGGACAGCACCCCAGAACAAGGGATGACATCAGGAAGAGGTGGAACGTCCTACAGGGGAAGGTGCGTTCCATTGCAGCAGGACACCAGCTTGCAGTACAGAGGACTGGCGGTGGACCCCTACCTTCTCCCCCACAACTAGCAACATAGGGGGAGCAAGTCTTGGAAATCATGCATCCTGAGGGCCTGGCAGGAGTAGGTGAAGAAACAATAACCCTGCATTTACATCCCCACAGGTATCACAGCCAATGTCACTGGAGAAGAGGTGCCAGTCACATACAGTCCTCCCACAGAGAGGCCAAAAGTGATGACAGCAGCTCTGATCACCTGGATCTGGATGACTAACCTGGCCCATCAGGGACCTCTGGACAGTTGGTTACCCAGAAACAGTCTCACACCACCACAGAGTCTCCCCCCTCGGGAAACACCACCACAGCACCCACCCAGTGGGCCTATACCTCTGTCCCCAGGACACGTCAATCAGAAGTGTGTCCACCACTACAGGGACCCCAGGCCACCCCACAAACCCAGGACAATCAGGGACCTGGGGTCAGTGGCAGTGGGCTCATGGTACAGGGGACAGAGGCACAGGACAACAGGAAAGCTGGGAGGACTGCTGTGCACCAGGGGGAGGACAGGCCCAGGGAACCGACTCTCCAGGAGGCACTCACTGTGATCCTGGGGGCATACCAACATTCCCAGGATACGCTGGGCCAGATCATGGACAAGATGCAGGAGAACATGCGGCTGCAGGAGGGACAGTACCTGGGGATCAGGGAGGACTTGAAGTCCATTAACAGAACCCTGGTCTCCATTGCAGGGGTGCTGGCAGACATGGTCAACAGTATGAGGGAGGCAGTGGCACACCACCGGGCCCCTGCCACTATCCAGACTACTGAACAGCCCTTCACCTCCGCTGCTGCTAGTGGACAAGAGGCGTCCAACAGGCCACCAGCACCCCAACACCTGCAGAAGGGGAACCACCCCACAAAAGTTCCCTGCGATCCAGGCAGAAGCCGGAGACTATTTCCAAGACCCCCGCCAGGAAATAAGACTCTCCTGATTGTCACCCTTGTGTCCCACTCTGTCACCCTGTCCAGCTTGAACTGCTATTGCTCCCCTTCCTATGCCCTCTTACACAATGCTCCTGTGCTACAAATAGACTGGACTCTAACCTGGACTTTCCTCCATCATCACCCCATTGCACTCCCCACTTTTCTTCAGAGCACTGCAATAAACACACTTTGAAAAAATACAAGTATGGAGTATGTTAAATGATTTAAGTATATATTCGTTTAACAAGGTTTCAACATTGCAATTCAACTGTACAGTAATGTTTACATAGGAAGGACCTGTAGTTGGCTGCAGTGAACACACTAGGAACAACAGTGGGGCACCAATATCTGGAAAAAGAGATGCCAATGGGTACAGTGAGTGGACATAAAAGTAGGAATTCACAGCCTGCCAGTGTCAATGTCAAACATCAAACTGTCAATGAAATGTGAAATAACACTGTCTTACCTGTGTGTCATTGGAAGTATTGATGAATAACTGCACTTATGTTGTCCATATCCTCATCCTCTGCCTCCTCATCTTCACTGTCTACAGGGTCCAATGCTGCCATACGGCCATCTCCAGCCTCTGCCTCCTGCAGAAAAGGCACATGGTGTCTCAAGGCAAGGTTGTACTACATACAATATGCCATGATGATCTGGCAGACTTTCTTGGGTGAATAGCACAGGGATCCACCTGCTAAATGGAGGCACCAAAACCCGGCATTCAAGAGGCCAAAGGTACGTTCAATCATCCTTCCTGTTCGCCCATGTGCCTCATTGAAATGTTCCTCAGCCCTTGTCCTGGGATTCCTCACAGGGGTTAGTAGCCATGATAGGTTTGGGTAACCTGAGTCACCTGCAAATATGGAGGTACAACTGTTAGCCACACACTAACCCTTATGTCCCACACCATATCCATACACCAACATCCACTGTGTGGGAACCAGGGCTCATCTATTAGCCACACCCTCTGCCTCTGGAGTTGGGCCATCACATTTGGGATGCTGCTATTCCTCAGGATAAAAGCATCATGCACTGAGCCTGGATGCTTGGCATTGACATGGGAGATGTACTGGTCTGCCAAACACACCATCTGCACATTCATCGAGTGATAACTTTTTAGATTTCTGAAGACCTGTTCATTTTGCCAGGGTGGGACATATGCAATATGTGTCCCATCAATCACACCAATTATGTTTGGGATAGGTCCCATTGCATAGAAGTCAGCCTTCACTGTGGCCAAATCCTCAACCTGGGGGAAAACGATGTAGTTGCACATGTGTTTAATCAGGGCAGACAACACTCTGGTCAGCACTACTGAGAACATTGGCTGTGACATTCCTGCTGCCAAGCCCACTGTCACTTGGAAATAACCTCTTGCCAATACATGGAGCACTGATAGCACTTGCACAAGAGGGGGGATCCCAGTGGGGTGATGGATAGTAGATATCAAGTCAGGCTCCAATTGAGCACACAGCTCAGTGATTGTGGCCCTGTCAAGTCTGTAGGTGAGGATAATGTGCCTGTCCTCCATTGTTGCCAAGTCCACAAGTGGTCTGTACACAGGGGATGTCTCCATCTCCTATTCTTCAGCAGCGGTAGCAATATATGGTACACAAGAGTCAGCAGCTGGTCATAATCTGTCCATTGTAACCACTACAGTTCAATGCATATTGTGTTTGTTACAATTTATTGGTGGCATATGTCCAGAATGTGAAATTGTGAACTGTGACACAGTTGGGATCCATGGCCTGCCCCCTTCTCCCCCCCAAAATGGCATCTAGCTGTCCAGTATGGGGGGACAGGTGGAAATGAGTTAATTTCGCTGACATTGTGCCCCGTTGCAGGAGGTGGTCAGTAACCACCGTGCAACTCTTCATTGGTTATCATTGGGCCCTATGGGGTACAGTGGCCAATAGTGATGTACGCCAGCGGTGACGGTATTCACCGCCGCAGACATCACTGCCATTTTTTATCTGTTCACTCACTTGTTACCTGACCTTCAACAGGAGAGGACCTACACTACATTTGCTGCTGTGACCTGTGTCTGGAATCTACCATGGCTCATGTGACTGGGAAAAGGGCCCCTGTTTTCACCTTGGCAGAGTTGGAGAGACTGGTGGATGGGGTCCTACCCCAGTACTGACTGCTGTATGGGCCTCCAGACCAACAGGTGAGTACATTGTGAGTACGATGCATGGGGCATGAATGCATGAAGTGCTGTGTGTGAAGGCCTCGTGTAGGGGGGAGTTGGTGGATGGGTCCCGGGCAGCGTGCAGCATGTATGCTGGGCCATGTCTGCGCTAATGGGGACGGGAAGGTGCATGGTGGTCCATGAGTATAACAGGCAGGACGGTCTGACTAATATCTTGCCCTGTGTGTGTATTTCCTTTGCAGGTCAGTGCCCATCAAAAGAAGGGTATATGGTGTGCCATCACCAAAAACGTGCGGACCCTGGGGGTCTATGGCAGGCGGAGCAACCACTGTCAGAAATGGTGGGAGGACCTAAGATGCTGGGCATGGAAAATGGCAGAGCTCCAGCTGGGGATGGACTCCCAATGAGGAAGGGGTGCCCGTCGAACCCTGACGGCCCACATACTGGCTGTGGCCTATCCAGCTCTGGATGGGCGCTTGGGGGCATCACAGCAGCCACAAGGGGGTGAGGACAATGCCCATCATCACAACTTATGCATGGTACAGTGGTATCCGTGTGGCTGATGTGGCCTGTGGGTGCCCCTAGGCCAGGCCTGACATTGCAGAGTAGGTCCCATTTTGGGCAGGGTTCTGATATGAAATTCCTCTAACTTAGCTAGTAGGCATACACTACTGGGAAGGGGTTTGTGGGTCCCAGGTATGCTGCAGTTGATGGTATGTGTCCCTCCCCATGGCCTAGTGACTAGCATTGTAACAGGTAGTGCATTGCCTAGTGCGTAGGGCTGTTCCCTGTGTGTGAGTGTGTTGTGTACGCCAATGGTGGTATTGGTGCCGCCATTGCCCAAGTGTATCCTTTGTCTCTCCCCCCTTTTTGTTTTGTCACCCTGTCCTTATGTGCATTTGCATCATCTGGCAGAGGAGCAGAAGTTCCGGCAACGGAGGGAGCTGTACCCCAATGGACCCAGGAGGCCTAGTCCACTGACGGGAAGTGCACCAGTGGGACAGAGGGGACCACCACGGCAGAGACTCGAGGGGACAATTTAGACACAAATACCTCCTCCGATGGGAGCTCCCTGGTGGTGGCAGACACCTGTGTGCCCACCCAAGCTACATGTACAGCTGCCACCCCCGTACCAGCACCGCCCTCCCAGCAGCCCCTCAGACAGTTTTTTCGTGCCCACTCACCCAGGAGGGTGGGTATCGCCTTTGCCCCAGGCACCTCAGGCCCTGCCCCAGTTAGCCCTGCTGCCCTGAGTGAGGAGGCTATTGACCTCCTACGATCCATCACTGTTGGGCAGTCATCATTGTGAATGCCATAGAGGGGCTGGAAGCCCAAATGCAACAGTCCAATGCATTTCTGGAGGGCATTCACTCTGGCTTGGCGGCCCAAAAGAGAGAAATCCAGGCTCTGGCCTCCTCTCTAATGGCAGCCATTGTCCCTGTTTCCACCCTCCAGCTTCCTCCTCACAGTCCCATTCCCCTCAACCCCAACCTATCCCAAGCACACAGGCAGACGAGCATGCACACAGGACAACACAAAAGAGTGGACATTGCAAACACAAGCACCACACTTCATCCCACAGGCACTGACACAAACACTATCTAGATGCAGACATACCAACATCCCCTGCCTCCACTGTGTCCCCCTCCTCCTCGTCCTCCACCTCCGCCCCAGTTGTGTCTACACTCACACCTGCATGCACTACAACCTCATCCACTATCACCATCACCAGCACACCTATCAGAACACCTCACTGGCAGTCACCACCCCAACATCCATGCACAGGTCCCCTTTGTCCTCTCCCACTGTGTCTGTGCCCCCTCCTCCCAAAGTGCACAAACGCAAGCACTCAGACACCCAACAGCCATCCACCTCACAACAGGATCCAGCCCATGCACCTGCACCCAAACACAGAAGACTGACACCTCCTACAACCACTCCCTTTTCCTCCATTCCCAAAACCTCTCCCTCTTCCCACCCCAAAGTCCCTAAGAAGCTTTTCCTCTCCACCATAGACCTCTTCCCTACCCTTCCTACCCCCGTCCTTCACGTCAGGCCAGGGTGGTCAAAACCCAGGCACAGCACCTCAGTCACCCAGTCCACGGGCACAGTAGTGTCCCTAGCAACTCCAGGTGGGGAAGGATCCAAGACACCAGCCAGTCAGACGGAAAGGGTGCCTGCCCCAAGTACTTCAAGGAAGGGCAAGGAACCACCCCCAGCTGCTGCAAGGAAGGGCAAGGAGCCACCCCCAGCTTCTGCAAGGAAGGGCAAGGAGCCACCCCCCGCTGCTGCCAAAAGGAGCAAAGAGCCATCCCCAGCTGCTGTCAGGAAGGGCAAGGGGCCTGCACCACCAGGCAGTAAGGACAAGGGGCCTGGTGTGTGGACTCTGTCAGAGCCCACACCACCAACCATGGTGGTGCAGCCGTCCGAGGCTGCAGGGGAAGGGTAGGAGCTTCCCACCAACACCATCACCAGCTCCTCCAGCAGCTCTGCATCTAGCACCACCAACAGCAGCAGCAGCACCTGTGGGCAGCCACCTGAGGCTGCAGGGGATGGGCTGGAGCTTCCCACCAGCTCAGCCAGCAGAACCGCCACCAGCACCAGCAGCAGCACCAGTCGGCAGCCACCCATGGCTGCAAGGGATGGGCTGGAGCTTCCCCCCACCACCACCATTTCGACCAGCAGCACCGCCACCAGCACCACAACCCCCAGAAGCAGCACCAGTGGGCAGCCATCTGAGGCTGCAGGGGATGGGCTGGAGCTTCCCCTCACCACTACCAGCAGCAGCACCACCACTGTCACAACTGAACACCCATCACCACCGGAGGACATTCTGTAGGCTTGCATCCATGGGCTGTTGTGCGGCCTGCCCCCTGCAAATCTTGTGGGTATGAAACCCACCTGAGTGACTGTGACCTTGCACTCCACAAGATCTGCATCACTGGGCACGATGCCCCCTCCAGAACCAGTGGAGATGCCATCCACTCACCCCATCCTCCCCAGGATGAAGAAAACTGGGCACGATGTCCCCTCCAGAACCAGTGTAAATGCCATCCACTCACCCCATCCTCCCCAGGATGAAGAACACAGGCACAATGCCCCCTCCAGAACCATTGGAGATGCCATCCACTCACCCAATCCTCCCAAGGATGAAGAACACTTGTCATGATGCCCCCTCCAGAACCAGTAGAGAAGCCATCCACTTGAGAGACTGTGGCCTTGCATTCCGCAGGACCAAGCACAGGCATGTTGCCCCCTCCAGGACCAGTGATGTTGTTCCATCTACCGGCTGAGGTGCCCCCCCTGTTCCATGTCTCCCTGAGGTGCCTGCCTATTTTCAAACTGATGCCCCTGCAGTGTTCTCTCAGTGTTGTTGCAGACATAAAGTGGGGCCTCAGACTTTGTAATCTGGCCCTGTGGCCCACGAACACTGAGGACTGGGCAGTGTCCCTTCATTTGTAAATATGTATATACTTTTTGATTTGGATGCACGTATTGCTACTATATTTATCTTATTACACTCACTTTTATCTATTGTAGTTGTCCTTGCAATATTCCTGAGGGGTGCGGGATAAATATGTTATGTTGCTGCATCTGCTTGTGTGTATGGTGTTGAGGGTGGGGGTGTTGCGTGTTGCGTGTTGCGTGTTGCGTGTGTGTGTGTCACTCCTTTTTTCCTCCTCCCTTCCTGTGTGCTAGGTGACTGCACTCACTGTGGTCGTCTTCGCCATCCTTGGTGTTCTTGGTGAAGCAGGAAGTAAATCAACATTGGGAATATGTGCAGCTAGGGCTCCATGGCGGCGTGGTTCTTGCCTGAGTCTCCACAGGTGAGTCCTTTTACTTCTGAGATCTGTTTCTGCCAGGCTTTTGATGTCGTTGGTGCCGCCCCAGAAAAGGTGTCGGACTGGACTGTCAAAATACAGTAGGCGGAACATTGGCTTCCGCCGGGCTGAAGGCAGCTACCGCCGTGGTGCCTGTTGACTCTGCCATGGCGGTCGTTGTGTTAAAGTGGCTGTCTGTCTGAGCTGTTTCCGCCATGGTCATAATTTGGCAGTATTAACCACCAGCCTGTTGGCGGTATTAATACCACTTTATCACCAACCACCAGGGTTGTAATGAGGGCCCATATGTCCAATTAATGTTGTAAAAATCATAGTTGCTAGGCCGCCTTTTACATGACCATATTTACTGGAACACTTTGATGGGATTTACAAAGTTTTATAACCAAACACATCAATCATCACCAAGATTCAGGTTTTTTTAAGTATGATGATGTCATACTCCTGGAGGAAGAACAGCGCTTCCGGGTCTTGTAATATGGAATCAAGGTTCTGACATCTCCCCCTGAGTATTAGGGATGACCCATGTGTGACATGAGTCAGAGTAGATGAGTAACTGTGTGTAGATATGTGATGTGGTGCATAATGATGTTCCTTGCCTATTGGCCTTCAGACCTAGGACACAACTATGTACAATCCACAAACGATTTACTCTCCAGGGATAACACATGGCTATGTACATTGATCAATCAAGTAATGTTTGTTGTTACTACGCAGTGCTGAAGGCCAATGACCAAAGAAGTGATGGATCACTGTCCTCAGCCATGTTTTTGTTCAAATGAGTGAATTGGCATCTGCCCCCAGAGGCCACTTGTCTTCAGTGTGTGACGAGCGCTGGTGCCTCACTACTGTCTGTAATGCAAAGATGGCCATCTTACATGTGACAGGGTATACATTGTTTTTTGGATGCAGCTACAGATCAATACTTTCCCTTGGTAAGTCGGGAATGTCCATTGACGTGATTCATGGGCCTTCACTGTTGCCAAAAAATTTTGTGCCAACATGTTAGCATGTGTCCTCTTTTGGAAAAATGTGTACACTTCTTTTTCACCTGTGTTCATGGGATGATTTCAGTATGCCCTCCCATATATGTGCATGACAACCTGTGTTTGAAAGAGGACATTGCAACGGGGCTGGAGTGCCACCACAGTGTGTCTCCATTGATTGTTGTGTCACACATACCGTCAAACATCATAGCATGTCATTTGGCATGTCCAACTACAGTAGAAATGAGGGACATGACAGTACTAGAGTTTTTACACACAATGTGCTTTTCCAAGCAATTGATCTAGCATAATGTGGAAAAGTGCACTGCACATGTGTAATGGGGAAGGTGTGTTACTTAATTGTTGGCATACATCATCAAGTGACTTGCAGTTATTTTGTAATCACATATGGTTTGGGAAAACCATTCATTCATAGACATCTGGGTTTGCAGGACCAAAATGGAAACAGTGATGTAGCTTCCTATTTCCAACATGGTGAGGGCCTTCTACAAGTACTTACACATCTCTGGTCCTCTCCAACATACAAAGGACTAATGGTGTCTACTGATGCAATCAGAGTATGTCATTCTAAGGGGTGCCAGACATTAGTGGTGATTTACCTGGGGCTTGCTGATTTATTGTGTTGTGGATTTTTAGAGACATATCTCCAAGACAATTTGCACATTTTGTCTACAGTGTACATATCCATGCCAAGTATGTAGCAACATTAGCACTACCTTCATCACTTCATTAGGACAAATTACACAGGGTGAAGGGTGCATTGTTGATATCTTTCCAGTGTGACATATTTCCATGTTGCTTTCTCCAGGATACTGTCAACAACATAGCAGGTTTTAGGAGCACATTTCTTATTGTTGTGTTATTGTATATGTGACAAATAGATGTCTGCATGGCCTTGTGTGGGATCTGTGGGACTAAACCTGGTATTGGCCTTCTATTGTATGACAATAACTGAGTTATACTCAATGAGGCAAAGCATTGAAGGTAATGTGGTCTCCTACTTGTTCAGTTATCACTGTGATTGCACAACACCAGCCATGCAATTGTAGTTGCCTGGGATCCTGATTTTCCTGTGGGTAACTGTTGACAGTACAGATGGCATGCATGCATGTGGTATGGTACATGTAGGAGGCACTTTGTTGTATGTTGTTGCTGGGGCCTAGATGATGTCATGGTAATGTTTTACTAATCACAGCTGTTGTTTAAGTGTAATCAGGAACACGTGGTGATCATTTTCCTCTTTGTATTAGCAGCATTAGCCCAGGCAAGTGAGGGAGACAAGGTACAACCAAGTGGGGAAACATCTGGCCATGGCACCTCCAGTCATGACACCACCAACACGGAAGGATCCACTAACCCAGAGGGTGAGGGGAGTGCCACAGAGGAGACAGGATCAACGTTGTCATCATCAGATTCTTACTCCAGTTGCCACTCCCTGTTGGTGGCAGACCCATCAGGACCTGCACCTGTACAATCGTTGTCTGCCATCCCCAGTTCTATCATCACCCTCCCTGGTGCTCTCCACCGAGTTGACTGTGCACCCTCACCCAAGAGGGTGGGCATTTCCTTTCATCCAGGTACCTCAGCCCCAGCCATTCTCACCCCTGCTGCCCTGAGTGAGGAGGTTTTTGGCCTTCTGAGGAGTATATATGTGGGGCAGACTGCAATTGTGAATCCATCCAGGTGTTGGCCAGCCAACTTCAGCAGACCAATCCTTTCCTGGAAGGCATTCATAGTGCCATGTCTGGCCTACAGAGATCTTTTCAGGTCCTGGCCTCCTCACTGACAACCTGTCACCCCCCACATCCCTAATCTTTGAACTCCCTCTTCACTCAAACACCCACAGAGAGGAATATCTCACACACACACCCAATACATCTACACCCACACACAAGACAACCACTCCCACTCCCTCAACCTCCAAATCCCCATCCCCTTATGCAGACCCCCTATTTTCCCATGGAGAGTTTCCTTTTTGAGTTTGCCCTTTCTACTGTTACCTCCAACCCCTCCCAAACCCAAGAGACTCCTATCAACTTCCTATCACATCCCTTCTACATCCAAGTCCTCCACTGTCACACCTGTCCCGCTTGCAAGCACCCATACCCTTCCCCTCAAGAAGAAGCCCAGCCTTCGAAATAAAAAGATCCCCCTGCCAAACCCAAACCCACTGAAACCAAATCCAACCTCAACCCATCCAATATAATCTCTTAGGTGCCTGTCTGCCCACTTGATGCCTGCCCCTTTCTGTGGAGGTTCCCTGGCATTGATTGGAGTCAAGTGTGGGAACACTAATGTGCATGGACATCTAATTGGACTTGCTAATGACCGTTGTTCTATATAATGGTGAATTAATATATCCATGTTTCTGTTTCTTTAGGTACACATTTGTACTGCAATTCTTTTTCTACTGTTAAGTTGTTCCTGAGTAACTTGTGTTATATGCTTACATGTGTGTGTGTGTTTCAGCCTGATTGCTATTCCATTTGGTGTTGTTTGCAATGTCTGACTTTTTGGGCAGTGCTGGTTTCACCCAAAACAAAGGTAGATGTTGACTGTATGGATATGTGGGTGTTAATCTAAATGGAGTGTCATTGCATTGTGTTCTGTTTGGTATGGTAAGTATTTCATCTTGGGCTGTCCAATGAAAACATGTATGGTGTTAGACTTGTCCCCCTGATATGCATTGTTCATTTGTCTCATGTCTAGAGTTTTGTTTGCCAACAGAGGGAGGGTGTTCAATTGTGATAGCTTCTTTTGCATTTAACTGAACATGTGTCTATTTAATGTGTGTACTTTGCAGTTACTACATCTAGATGTATGGTCCATGCTCTAGATGTTGTATTTGCTTTCTTGACTTGAACTTCCACATTATGCAGATAGGCCTGTCACTTGTCTCTACTGTTGTTTGTCAATGAGATACATGAAGGGCCAATTCTTGTGTGTATGTTGTTTTAGGGGCATGCACGCAGTGAAATGTGCCGCAGGGCAGCATCCTTCGATGAGTGCTCCTGATGCCCCCATTCCTAATGTGCAGGTATTGTTTGCAAAGTGAGCTTTGGATATTTGTCTCTCAAACTATAGTTCACCTCATTGATCACCTCATTGACCGTCCATTGTGTTGCAATGTGGGTGATGTGTTGGTCCATTGCAGGGCTGTTTCAATGGAAGGGGTGTTTGTGTTCTGTGACACGTTAATAGATATATGTGTTCAATCTGACGACAGTCGATGGCATGTGAGGGTGTCAATTGAATTGTTATATGTAATGTGGCCGTGATGTTGTGTTGTGATACACAATGTTGTATAGACTTCACTGTTTCTGTGCTGGAGATGGGCAGACATGTGTTTTTATGTAGTGTGGTGGTGCAGTATCAGTGGCCTGCCCAAACAAGGTGTTTTGTGGCTGTGAATGTGTCCTTCTTTGTGAATGACTCAGACTGTGGACACAATGGCAAATGCCTGTAATGTGACCCCATATCATGTGGATGATAGTGGATGATCTGTTGTTAAGATTAATTACACAAGTAGGTCTGCTTCCTTACTGTCAGTTGTGTCCACAGAGGCATGGACTTTGGGCACCTTCAGTGAGCAGCAGTAGGATGTGTGTGATGGGCTCCTGGTGGCACAGGATGTGTAGTGTTGCCTGCAGATGAGCTTGTTCTCTTATGCTCTTCATTTCTATCAGCCAGGACATGGTGGCTGGATCGCGAAGGTCACATTGGTGGTGTGCAACATCATAATGAGTCAGGTGGGAACACTGGCTCCGCTGGCCTGTTTGCCCTGCTTCATCACCGTGGAGGTTTGCGCTGCCCACAGGACTGCTACAGTGTTTTCCATATGGGCCAGGCAACATCATAATACAGTGCTCTGACCGCCAAGCCTGTCGGTGCATGGACCACCAAACTCATAACTCATAATCAGGCCCTGAGGGCTAGATGTATCAAACTATTTTGCATTCACAAACGGTGTGAAACGCAAGATTCCCCCATTGGCGAATGCACAATAGCCTTTTACGATGTATGAAAGGCATTCGCAGTGCAATTTTAAGGAATCCATAAAATAACGATTCCATAAAATTGCAACTCTATTTTGTGAATCACAAATTGCGACTCGCAAATATGGAATTACAAATTAAATGTATGAAGCATTCGCAAATCGAGAATAGTCGCAAAACAGGGATTAGGCATGAGCAATTTACCACCAACTGAAAACAGGTGGTAATCAGGTGTAACCTATAAAAAGAGGCCCAGGGTGCATCAGCCCTTTTCAACATTGGCTGCACTCTATGTCATGGTAAGGAGGATGAGGATCCTGGCAGGTTTGAGGACAGGGAGGAGGAGACAGGAGCACATTTTCAGAGTGAGCATTACTCTCTTTGATCAGACAGAGTAGGAAATATTTGATAAGTATAGGTTGAACTCTGCCATGATACTGGAGCTAATAGCAGATTTACAACCACAACTGCAGCTGCACTCACACAGAACCAATGCCATACCCACTCATGTGCAGGTATTATGCTCACTGCAACTCAGGAAGCTATCAGGGGGTCATAGCAGCAGCTGGAGGCATGTCTCAAAGTGCACTCTCACGCTTATTCAATGCATCCCTCAATGCAGTGTTATCTGCACATCATCAAATTCCCCAACACCGCACAGGACTTGCAGCTAACTAAATTACATTTCTACCAGGTAGCCCAATTTCCAAATGTCATTGGCTGTATTGATGGGACACATGAGGCAATCTGTCCACCATCTGATACTAAGTATATATACAGGAATAGAAAAAAATAGCCATTCCATTAACATACAGGTCATTTGCAATGCGTCCCATATCATAACTGATTTAGAGGCCCGATACCCTGGTAGTACACATGATTTGTACATCTTCAGACATAGTGGAATGTACACAAGACTTCTTTCTGGAGAGTTTGGAGAAGGATACCTACTTGGAAATGTAACATGTGAGTTCTCAGATAACAATAACTCATTTTACACTTCTGTCATTGTAGGAGACAGTGTATATGCACTGCGGTCCTTGATCCTAACACCATGCCTCAATCCAGCTCCGCCAAGTGAACGCTAATACAATGTAGCACATACGAGGATGCAAAATGTGATTGAGAGGACCTTTGGGCTGCTGAAGGGCCACTTCTGGTGCCTGCATAAAATTAGGGGCGCACTACATTACAGTCCGGAAAACTCCTGTAAGATTGTGGCAACATGTCCTATGTTGCATAACATTGCTATAAGAGGCATACCAGTTGAACCCACAGATACCCTGGTAGTACACATGATTTGTACATCTTCAGACATAGTGGAATGTACACAAGACTTCTTTCTGGAGAGTTTGGAGAAGGATCCCTACTTGGTAATGTAACATGTGAGTTCACAGATAACAATAACTCATTTTACACTTCTGTCATTGTAGGAGACAGTGTATATGCACTGCGGTCCTTGATCCTAACACCATGCCTCAATCCAGCTCCGCCAAGTGAACGCTGATACAATGCAGCACATAGGAGGATGCAAAATGTGATTGAGAGGACCTTTGGGCTGCTGAAGGGCCACTTCTGGTGCCTGCATAAAATTAGGGGCGCACTACATTACAGTCCGGAAAACACCTGTAAGATTGTGGCAACATGTCCTATGTTGCATAACATTGCTATAAGAGGCATACCAGTTGAACCCACAGATACGGACTCAGATGAGGATGACGACCCCTTGCCACCCCTTGACCCACCAGATTGAACGAGAGCAGCAGACAGCAGGCAAAGACGTGCTGAGATTTTACACAACTATTTCTGATTTAAGTAATGACAACACCATGTCTTGTTAAATATTTTGCAACACGTATCACATTTATTACCTTAACTTCAGGTCAATTATGTGGGTTTAGGACATAGATAGTCCAACAGCACAATCAGTACCTAATTACAATGTCATACTATTAACATCATAGTATCAATGCATTGACACAAAATATGCAAGGCCCAGAACATGTCCACATTACTTTTTACATCCATGTACTCCGGTAGAACGCCCAGTGGGCTCAGCAGCACCTCTTGTTGAAGGTTCTGAGACAGTACTGTGTCTGGAACTGTGACGCCTAGGATCCATTACAGGGGCTGTGACACTACTGAGGCTAGAGAGCTCCTCACTATCCCCACCACCTAGGCTATGGACTTCCACTCCCATAAGGCATTGTTGTGTAGAATGGAAAATGTGGCATGCACTGTTTTTCACAGTGCACGGTGACTTTGCAATTTTCTAAGGGACATTTGTACATGCACATATAGTGTTTCAATTCATTACTGCCCTTACCTTTGCTGATGCCTGGTGTGCTTGAGGTGTCGATGTCAGTAACACCACCTACTGCTTCAGGCTGCAGTGTTGACTCCACCATGTCCTCCAAGGGGGTGGATGTTGTCTGGGTGGATGGCCCACAGCCAGTGCTCCTTGTTTCCTTCAAGCTGCTTGCTACCCTCTCCTTGGCATGTGACCATAAGTCATACCAGTGCTTGGGTATCTCCTTAATTGTACGCTGTGCAACACCCACCACAATGATTTTAGTCTGGATAATAGTCCTCAGTTTCCTCCTCTCACTTTCCAGGACATTTAGTGAGTGTTTGCCAAATAACTGGTCATGGTTCCTGACCACCTCTTCCGTGAGCACCTCAAATTCCTGCTCACTGAATTGAAGTTTTCTCTTTCTCCCTCTAGTGTCCTTACCATTCCCATCAGTGGCCATTGTGTTTTTTGGTCCTGGATGACTCTCCTGAGTGCCTCCCTGGTGCTGTCCTGGGTATATCTGCCTGCTCCTGTGGCTGTGACTTCTGGAAACAGCATGCACTGACTCACTTCCTAGTTGTGATGTCATCATGCTGCTTCAAAATACAAAAGTTGCAATTTGTGACTTCCAAATATTGATTCGCTATTTTACCAAATCGCTATTTGGTACTTGCTTTCTGCGCTTGCTAAATTTTGGTAATCACAAAAAACTCAGTGATTGCCTTGTTATATCGCATTTTGCGAATCCCAAATAGTGATTCAGAAAATTCACTATTTGGGATTCGCAATTGCTGACATTCATGCATCTGGCCGTCAGTGTGAAAAAATAGGTGTTAAATAGGGGCCATCACTGCCCTGTGTGACTCCACCAAACCAACTAAAAGATATGCATATTTTCTAGAAACCCTTTCCTTTTATGGGATGGTTCTTCAGAGCCCACTTCAATTTCGTCGATCAGGACATTGTTTGCTGAAGGATTTCTATTTTTCTGTTTCTCTTCCTTAATAAGTAAAACAACTGAAATGTCCACTTTCTTTCAGTCTGACTCACTGCCTCTAGATGTGTATACATCACAGAAGCACATTCCCATACTTCCAGGCTGACCTCCTGCTTGGTCAGACTAGATTTGGCATCCCATTCAACTCAAGTAGGGAAGCTGGCTGTTTTTGCTTCTCTATCTTCCGCTGACCAGCGGAGGAAATGAGGCAGTCCTGTTTCCTTTGACCTAGACACACTGGGTACAAGGGATGTGGGTGAGATCACAGGCTCTGGGCTTTGGAAGTTCCCTAGCAGAGGATCCTGCCTCACATGCCAATGGGTTTTCCTGTCAGTTTTTCTGATGCTTTCAATCTCCTGGGCATTGGCCCTCTTCAAGGAAATATTTCAAAAGAAGATGCATAGCACTATGTGCTTCTTTCACAGGTAGTACCACAAGAGCACTTGCCCTCCTTCACAGCAAGTTAAACAGTTGAGCGCAAACTGTTTATTGCAGGCAGGCACCCTGATGGCCCTCCCAGGGCTTTACTAGATGAAGGAGGGGGAGTGACAAACTCTCTGGCTAGCTCCTCTGAAGCGGAAGGAGCTAGTCAACCTATACTCCCATATACAGTGCATTTTGTTCATGGTCCAGAAGCAAGGCAAATGCCACACACGATCAGGCAGCAGACAAACGTTAGTTTATTTCTTTTGAGCTGTTTAGATGAGGTTTGCAGTAGCCTGGCTGATGAGGGGTGAAACCCCGAAACCGGTCCCAGGATGCTTGTTTCCGGTCCAGTGATGACCTGGTTTGGCAGATCGGTCTGGACTGTTCCCATGAGGAACAGGGTCAAGACTGATTTGCATATGGCTGGGTACAAACTTGGGTGGCATGGTGAGCAAAAGAACAATGGATTAAACCCAGATCTATGACTGGGGGTGAGTGTTTGACAATGTTCAGCATTCCGTCCATCACTTGTTGTTTTTGCTTTGTCACCCTAAGTGGGAAGGGTATGCCATGAGGAACAGGGTCAAGACTGATTTGTATATGGTTGGGTCCAAACTGGGGTGGCATGGTGAGCAAAAGAACGATGGATTAAACCCAGATCTATGACTGGGGGTGAGTGTTTGACAATGTTCAGCATTCCTTCCATCACTTGTTGTTTTGCTTTGTCACCCTAAGTGGGAAGGGTATGCCCAGACGTGGGTCCCGTGCTTCCCATGCCACTGGATTCAAGCTAGCCTGGCTGATGAGGGGTAAAACCCCGAAACCGGTCCCAGGATGCTTGTTTCCAGTCCAGTGAGGACCTGGTTTGGCAGTTCGTTCTGGACTGTTCCCATGAGGAACAGGGTCAAGACTGATTTGCATATGGCTGGGTCCAAACTGGGGTGGCATGGTGAGCAAAAGAACGATGGATTAAACCCAGATCTCTGACTGGGGCTGAGTGTTTGACAATGTTCAGCATTCCGTCCATCACTTGTTGTTTTTGCCTAGTAATTAACTTGGCCTAACAAAATGCATCAATTTATCCAAGGTCCCTTCTATGACAGGCTACCTTTGACCAGACAGTAATTCTAGTTGTTCAGCCCACACACATAATCAACATTTGTGCTCAGTGTTCATGTATAGTCAGCATATACCCTCTCATCCAATTGTACAGCAATGGGTCTTATTTTAAGAATCCAGAACTGGCGATAATCACTTTATACCTTATTAACATAATTTTACAGAGAAGGAGGCTTAGCTAGTGATACCCACAGCAGAGGTCCAAGTAACAGAGTTCCCACTGAGTAAAGCAATAATTATTTCCGTCAGACTGTAATGTCAGGGTGAAGAGAGTTTCAAAAAATCAATGCCCTAAAAGCGGATGAACGGGAAAGAGGACTTAATACCCTCCCAGTCATGTCTTGTGGCTGTCTTTTCAATCAAAAGACTGAAGAATAATTTCTGGTTAATATTGCCTTAAAGTATTTTGGTGTATTGCTCTTCCTATGGATAAACAAGGAGTACCTCCATAGTCCTCTTTACACTTCAGTGTGAATGAAGAAGACTCCCTTAGGACCTATCATAAGGGAAAGAAGTCCCCTGAAATAATGCAGACAGCACAAGTTAGAAAGAGTGATCAATAATTAGCTTTCTTTATTTCCAACCTGTACTGCATAAGGTACATGCAGGAACTCTGAGAATTTCAGAGTTACATGTATTACTTTAACTACCTCCTGTGCAAATCAAAATATACACCCAGGCAAAAGTCTTAAGGTACTAGCTGTGGCAAGGGAAGAATCCTGTCAGTGGTAATTTCCCTCCCGTAGAAGTAATTGAAAGGCGTTACATAATGAGCAGATCAAATTGTTCATTAGTAAGTTCCTTTACGTTTAAGGTGCTACATTTTGGAATACTTTCATGGTCATACCACATATATTAAAGGAATGGATTGTTGAATCAAGATCCACTATAACAGAACTGAATACAGGCTTCACAAGGTTATCACATAATAGAACACCAAGAAAGCTTTTTGCCTGATTGGTGAGTTATATGAAAAACATCATTTCATTCTAACTGCTACAATTATAACACAAAATGCTACACCTGAAAATGGTTTTCATTTTATGAAACATTTGTAATGAGAAAATGGCTTACAGTTCAAAGGTGTCTTCTGCAGTACTACGGTGTTTGCAACAAACTCTAGTTTTGAATATTTTTTTTTACTTGAGGCTGAATCTCTGCCTTGCTTCATCACACTGCTTGTGTAGGCAACAGCATGTGGTGCTGTAAGTACTCCATTTATTAAAACCCGTGTGAAGTGAAACTTTAGAAACTTTGAGCTATGTTGTACTCCCAGATGGAATTAGAAGAATTGAATGTATGGGGAAGCACCAGCATGGAACGCACTATGGTTGAGTACCATTGGCTGTTATGAATTTTCACTGTGGAATCACTGGGTGAATAAGTATACAATATTACAGGACATTCCTTTATATCAGTGTTTAATAAGTTGTAGAATACAACATTGTTCATTAAAATATTGAACCTACTTTGGTCACTACAGAAAAATGATGCTACCAAAATATTGTGTCCAAAATGCTGAGGACCAAAATATCGAGAAGGTGCATCTGGTTAAGAAAATACTTATTATTTTAACTTCACATTTACATACCTAGAAGATATATATAATATGTATATATATGATGATGGAAGTTATAGTGAATCTAATGTGGCTACTGAGGTAAATACATTGTGTTTAGAGGTGCTCTCATATGATAATTTGAAGGTGTTGCATTAATTATAAATTAAAGATATACATATAACTTTAGAAACATATATTTTTGTGTAATTATACTTTTGTTTGCAGATAAAGATTAAATAAAGTTATATTAATGTAAAGGTGATGTGCCAATTATAACTTTAAGTTATAACTTGAGAATTTCAAATGCTTATGTAGAAAAATATGCAAAGTTTTCCAAACTATGACAATAGTTTAACCTTTAGATTTTTCAATTAATTTCTTTTTTATATTTTTAATAAAATTTATTTTGAAATCAAATACTTTACTGTTGTGAAGTGAGGCGTCCTTAGGTGGAGTGTAGTATAGTGGAGGAGAGTGTTGTAAAGTGTACTGTCAGAGAATAGAGTGGAGTGGAATGTGGTACAGAGGTGTGGCATACAGTGGAATAACATACAGTAGAGTGGTATAGAGTGTGGAACAGTGGAGAAGGGTACAGTGGAGTGGGGTAGAGTAGAATGGTGTTGAATCAAGTGGAGTAGAATTGAGCATCTTAGAGTAGAATACAATAGAGAAGAGCAAAGTAGAGTAGAGTGGAGTAGAGTGGAGTGGCATAGAATACAGTGAAGTAAATTGCTATATAAAGTAGTGGCATGTTGTATAGGACAGTGGCATGAAGTGCACTAGAGTGGCCAGGTGAAGTGTAGAGTTGAGCCAATTGTCAGGAATTGGAGTGATGCCTTGTATAGTACAGTGAATGGATGTTTTGTAGAGGGTTGGAAAATGTGGTAGAGTGGAGTAGAGTGTTGCACACTGATGAGTATGTGAATAGAGTTACACAGAAGGCTGTACAGTGTGGAGGTGGCATAGAAAGGAGTTCACTGTTTTATAATGAGCAAGAGAGTACAGTCTTGTAGAGTGAAGTTGTATAGAGTGGAGTACAGTGTGGTACATATGGGTGGAGTGTTTTACAGTGCCATTGAGTGGGATAGAGTTTATATTAGTGGAGTTGTGTAGCACAGAATACGGTAGTTTGTTCTAGAGTATAGTGGCATGGAATAGAGTAGAATGGAGTTGAGTGGTATACAATGGAGTAAAGTTTTGCAGAGTGATGGTGTGTGTGGTACATTGGACTGGAGCAGTGAACAGCTGTGTTGTAGAGTGTTAGAAAGTGTCATAGAGAGGAATCAAGCAGAGTGCTATAGAGTTGATTAAACTGTGATATAGTGGAGTGGTGTCGAGTTGAGTGAGGAACAGTATGATAGAGTGGAGTGGATTAGACGGTTGTACAGTTGACTTACATAGAGTAGTGTACAGTAGAGTGCCATATAATTTACTAGTGGAGTACAGTGGAGTAAAGTAGAGTAGTGTCTGATAGAATTGTATATATTTACTGGGGAGAGTGGTATAGAGAGAGTTGCATAGAATGTTGCATAGTATAGTGTCATAAATCGCTATAACATGTTGTACAGTGGCATCAAGAGGATTACATTGTTGTATAGTGCAGTGCTATACAGTGGATGATAGTGTGCTATAGTGGAGGAGTGGAGAGTGTTGTTGAGAGGAGTATAGTATTGTTGAGCAAAGCATAGTAGAGTGGCATAGAGTGGCATAGAGTGAGGTTCTGTAGTGTTGAGTCATGTAAAATAGAGCAGTGGAAACTGCCCTTTTTGCAGGGTTATCCCCTAAATATTTACTTCTGACCTCCTGTTTTTGATCCTGTGCTGAATTTCATTTTTGCTGGCTTTAGGACTCTGGGCACTTTCTCATTGCTGACCAATGCTAGAGTGCAAGTGCTCTGTCTAAATTGTATTGGTGATTGGTTTATCAATGATTGACATATTTGATTTATTAAAAAGCCCCCAGTATAGTGCACCATGTGCGCTGAAAGCACACTACTACTGGACCTGAAGCACTGATTGTGCTGTCCACATGAGTAGCCCTATAAACAAGTCTCAGACCTGCCCCTGCAGTGTCTGTGTGGGCAGTTTTAAACTGCCATGCTGACCTGGCAAAGGACCAACTTGCTAGGCCCAAACCTTCCCTTTTACTACATGTAAGTCACCCCTAAGGTAGGCCTAAGGCAGCCCCATGGGCAGGATGCAGTGTAACATGGGGGTTGCCTTGACATATCTTTTAAGTGAAATTTCCAGTTGGGAGCAGATAGAGAAATGGAGCTTGGGTTCTCTGAAATCACAATTAAAAAATACGTATTTTGGCGAAGGTGGTTTTTAAATTGTTAATTTGAAAATGCCACATTTAGCAAGTGGGAATTTTCTTGCTCAACCATTCTGTGCTTCTGCTTGTCTGTGAAATACACATCTGGGTCAGGATGACAGTTGGGCTGTTTGTGAATTCACTCTACACAGTCATACAAAGGGAGCTGAGGTGTGCCTCTCATATCCTGAAGGATCTTCCTGGGCTAGAGAGGAGGGAGGAGATGACACTTTCACCTGAATAGGGCTGTGTATGTTCCCACACAAGCAGTCTGCAACCCCATGGAGTGTCTTTGGCCAGCGTAGGAAAGGCAAGTTTAGTGCACGACAAAGACTTTTCTTTGAAGTATGCCTACTTCAAAGGTTGAAATGGGTATAGGTACTGGACCTCTGACCCACAAAGATAACACTTATGGACTGAGAACATTTTGCCAGGAAGAAGAGCTAGATGCCATGGGGGGGAGTGCCAGTCTACCTGTTGCTTTGCTGTCCTGGCATACTGCTTGCTGCTTCTGGCCTGGGAGTGAAAAGGCTGGGCTTTGCTTTTTACATCCTGCTTTCTTCAAGGGCTTGACATGAGCTTGCCTCCTATTAAGAAGTCTCAGGGACATCAAGACTTCACCTACCAGTGCCTGGGCTCTTCTGCTGAAAGTCCTGACTTGCCAAGTGGTGCCAGCTCCAGTCCCTGGGACCTTAAATGAGTAAACTGGTGACCTGAAGGAGAAAATCCATGCACCAATGCACTGCTGCAGAAAAATCGATGCAGTGTCTATCCTGCGGCTGGAGAATCAAAGCAGCGGCTGTCTCACAGTTGCAGAAGAAATGCAGCGCCTGTTTCCCTGCAGCTCCATCAATACAGCATGTCTGGATTTTCCAAGCATCGTCCACGGGGTGCCAATTTCTTATCAACCCTGCACCACAGTAAGGAACCGAGGCTGTGTGTCCAAGGCATCCCCTCTTCTGCAAGGAAAGAATCGAGGCATCACTTTCCCTGCACAGAAAGGAACCACAAATTGCTTCGCTTTTTAGCACCTCACCAACATTGCAGCCCACATCATCTTTGTATTTGCACATTCCAGTTACTTTGGTTTAGAAATATACAACCATTTATTCCTATAGATTAAAACCATTGAAAACTTTAAAAAGTGATATCTTGACTTGTATATTTTGGATTTGTGTTATTTTTGTTTTATTCAGTTTCAGACAAATATTGGCTATTTTTCCAACTGTTGTCAAGGTCCTTTTGTAGTGTTTTCACTATGTTAATGTTTATGTGTATAAATACTTTACACATTGCCTCTGAAATAAGCCTGACTGCTCGTGCCAAGTTACCAAGAGGGTGAGCAGGGGTTATCAAAGTTATGTGGCTCCCTTATCCTTACTAGACTAAGGGGCATATTTATACTCCGTTTGCGCCGAATTTGCGTCGTTTTTTTCGACGCAAATTCGACGCAAAACTAACTACATATTTATACTTTGGCGTTAGACGCGTCTAGCGCCAAAGTTCATGGAGTTAGCGTAATTTTTTTCCGTGAACACCTTCCTTGCGTTAATGAGATGCAAGGTAGGCGTTCCCGTCTTAAAAAATGACTCCCAGGCATGTACGTGGTATTTATACTCCCAGGCAAAAATCACACCCGGGAGTGGGCGGGACAAAAACCCCCGCATTTGCGCCTCTTTTTAACGCCTGGGTCAGGGCAGGCGTTAAGGGACCTGTGGGTTCAGAATGAGCCCAGAGGTGCCCTCCCCTGCCCCCAGGGACACCCCCTGCCACCCTTGCCCACCCCAGGAGGACACCCAAGGATGGAGGGACCCATCCCAGGGAAGAAAAGGTAAGTTGTGGTAAGTATTTTTTTTTTTTTTGTGGCATAGGGGGGCCTGATTTGTGCCCCCCTACATGCCACTATGCCCAATGACCATGCCCAGGGGACAGAAGTCACCTGGTCATGGCCATTGGGCAAGGGGGCATGACTCCTGTCTTTGCTAAGACAGGAGTCATGTTAATGGCATCTGGGCGCCCAAAAGAAATGGCGCAAATCGGGTTAAGACGATTTTTTTGCCTCAGCCTGACTTGCCCCATTTTGGGACGCCCAAACGCCATTTTTCCCTACGCCGGCGCTGCCTGGTGTACGTGTTTTTTTTTCACGCACACCTGGCAGCGCCAGTCGGCTAACGCCGGCTAACGCCATTCAATAAATACGGCGTCCGCATGGCGCTTCAGAATGGCGTTAGCCGGCGCACATTTTTTTGCCGCAAAACTGCGTTAGCGCAGTTTTGCGTCAAAAAGTATAAATATGGCCCTAAGGGTCCCTACTTGGACAGGGTGCAAACCACAGCCAACTAGAGATCCCATTTCCAACAGGGGTTGAATACAGAGGAGTGCCATACAGTGCAATAGCATACAGTGGAGTGGAGTACAGTGGAGTGGCATAGGTAGAAGTGGCAAAACGTAGAATAGCATAAAGTGGAGTGGGGTAGAATGGAGTTGTGGAGAGTGGATTAGCTTAGAGTATAGTGTTGTAGTGTTCAGTGGCATAGAGTAGAGTGTAATGGACTGCAGTGGCATAGAGTGTAGTGGCGCAGAGTTGAACTGTGTATAGTGGAGTGTTGTAGAGTGGACTGGCATAGAGTTGAGAGAGTTAGAGTGGAGTGGCACATTCTGAAATAGGATAAAGTGGAATAGCATACAGGGGAGTGGCATAGAGAGGGGTGCCATAGAGTAGAGTGGCAAAGAGTGAAGTGGTATAGAGTTGAGTGACAAACAGTGAAATAGAATAAAATGAGGTGGCATAGACGAGAGTGGTGTAGAGTGGAGTGGCTTACAGTGGAAGAACATACAATATAGTGACATACACTGAAATATCATAAAATGGAGTGGCATAGAGTGAAGTGGCATACAGTGAAGTACAGTGGAGTGGTGTACCCTGAGTGCCGGAAAGTGGAGTGGCATAGATTGGAAGAGTGTAGAGTTGAGTGGCATACAGTGGAGTGGTGTAGGGTGCAGTGGGGTATAGTAGAGTGGCTCACAGTAAAACATCATACAGTGTAGTGGCATGCAGTGGAGTGAGGGAGTGTGGTGTGGCATAGATTCAAATAGGATAGAGTTGAATGGCATAGAGGGTAATTGCATACAATGGAATAGCATTCAGCGGAGTGGGGCAGCATATAGTGGTGTGATGAGGAGTGGAATAGGGTGGAGTGGAGATTTGCAGAGTATAGTAACATAATGTGGTATGGCATACATTATGTTGCATAAGCTATGACTCTAGAGTAAATATTCAATGTTGGCTCTCCAGGCCAAGGGTGATAAGAATGAACTTTGGTTCAAGGCACCAACACTGATTGTGAAAGGAAGGTTATTGTAACCGCGCAAAACCACACCGAATACATTGTTGAAGTGTAGTCATGGCTTTTGGGTTACTAACAATCCCTGAAAAGGGAACTGGGGTACCATGGTATCCAAAACACACCTGTTTCGCTCTTTACAACATTTCACACATCAATATTACTGAAAAGAATACTTTTAGCTAAAAGCATTTATTGCAACAAGATGGACCTGTTTCTCAGTACATCTAAAACAACCACCCAGAATATCATAAAAACAGCAAATAGGCATTTTGTGAACAACAAGAATAAAATGAACATTTCTAACACAGTTACAGTGCAATTTAAATTATTACACTTTAAAACCTACTCCTGTTCACTATGCTAGGAGAGCATGGGAAGAAGAACTTGCAATCTAGGAAGCAACACACTGCATATCTAGTTGACACCACAAGCTGTGATTCTCAAAGAGGCATGAATGCAGTGTTTCCTGTGAAAGGAAAATACATGCTGTGACAGTGCCTTTTCTCCTGGACTCAGCTTGTTTTCTGTATCTGTGTGATGTAGCATCGTCTTGGTGCACTGGCAGCAATCAAAATCATCTGTGCAAGTATCTTGTGTGATAATCTGTCTGAATCACCTCTCCTGACAAGAGGTCAAGGCATAGTCCTTATAACCTAAGGGCCAGATTTACAAGGCCTTATCGCCACTTTTTGCGATGCTCCGTGGTGCTAACCAATGCTCCTTATTTACAAGGAGGTGTAGCTCCACTTTTTGTGTATTTATGCCTCCTTGTAAATATGGGCCTCTCTGACGCAGTTTTCTGTGTCAGAGTGGTTTGCAAAGGGTGTTGCAGTGGGTGTTCCATCGCAACACCCATTGCTTTTGATGCTGCCTTGGATTTACGAGAAATTGTAAATCTGTGGCAGTGCAAAAACTGGCACCACCTGCTTGTATTCCTCCTCTTTTCTTTGCTCTTTCTATGTTTGCTGCACTCTGCAGCACACACAGAAGAAGCAAAATGCCATGGATGATTGTTTATGTGCAGGAAGATGTCTCTTCCTACACATAAACAATCATTCAAAAATGACGCTTTGATACTTTTATGTGTGCTGCATTCTGCATCACACATAGAAGTGCCAAATCGCCATTGCAGATTTTTTATGTGCAGGAAGGAATACCTTCCTGCATATAAACAATCGCTCCCCTCAATGCAGCCACCCTTGCACTATGGTGCAAGGGTGCTTGTGTTGGCGCAGACAGCTTAATTCAGAGCCGATGCAGGGGGAAACCCAGGTGTGAGCTATGGTCCTGTAAATACGGCACATCTCTGTGTTTCAAAAGTGGTGCATTTTTGGCGCAGCACTGCACTTTATTGTAAATCTGGGCCTCAGTGTGCAGTATCTCACACTGACAGTAGTGAGGTTTTCAATGTTACTATTGCCTTAACTCACAGTAAAATCTTTATCTGTGCCCTGCTATTCCATCACTGTTTAGACCTGTGTAGATTCACCATATCAAGGACTTCGTCTCTATTTTCTTAGCCTTTTTCCATTGGGATTTATGACTGTCTCATCAGACCTAGAACATGATTATCTGTATTTTGGTGTACATCTGGATTTCTAATATTTTTTGTAAATTCCATCAACATGTTTCTTTCAGGCTCCATCGTGATTTAGCTAGTATTGCATTATTAGTGAGGGTTCATGTTTGCATGTATTAAAACCGTCAGCCAGAATGACAGTAACTTGTTGCTCCATGTTGGATCATGTCCACATCGATTACTCTTGACAATGTTTATTTTATGATTCAGATGCCACAGCTGGTATGATACCAGTATTATCACTTTGTCTTGTATCTGTACTAATTGACTTCAGGAAGATGATCGTCTAATAATTTTTTCTGTCTAGCAAGAAAAAGGGATCTAAATCTCACCTAAGCTTTTTTAAGAGCTTTTTCATTTTGCTAGTCTAACGGCAGTCACTGTGTGAGGGAAGTTTTTTATGGCCCTGAGACTTTGTGAACAGGGGCCAAGCCAACAAGCCCTTGAAGAATCTTTGGTGCAATGATGTAGAGAACCGGTCCAATACTTTCTCACTCCAGGTTTAGGAGCAGCAGGCTAACATAGTAAAGCAGGTAGCAAAGTGGCAGCCCCTCCTACAGCAACGCACACTGCAAGCAGTAGGCCAACACAGCAATACAGTTGCAGAGTGGCAGTCCCTCACGCCACTGCATCAGTCCTTCTTTCTGGCACAATGTGATTGGTTCCAGTAGAGTTCTGATTTGGTGGGTTTTGGGGTCCAGTATTTATACACAAATGTGCCATTGAAGTGGGGGGAACTTCAAAGAAGCCTTTCCAGATTACAAGGTCTCTGCCCTTCCTTTCCTGATGCTAGACATTCTAGGGGGCTTAAGCAGTCCTTTGTTTGAGGAGAGGCCCGGCCCTACTCCTATGTAAATGTCAGCTCCTTCCATCCAACAAACCTTAGAAAACCCATCAGCCTGGTGTTGGGACAGCAGGGTGCAAATGTCACACGAAAGCTCTCTGTTTGCATGACAATTTAGAGGGAATGCACAAAGCCCAGCTGTCCTCTACCCCAGACGTACATTAAAGGAGGCAGAAGCACAGAATGGTTAAAGTATGAAAATGAAAACTTTCTAAATGTGTCCGACAACACCATAAGTTGCGATTTTAAATTGTGAGTCCAGAGACACCAAACTCCAAATTTCTATCTTTTCCCAATTGAAAGTTACACCTAAGTGATGCTTCAAGGTAACCCCAATGATAATCTATGGAAGAGATAGGTATTGCAGTAGCAAAAAATGATTATATCACTTTTTCACTACCTGGGCATGCTAAACTTAAAAGTCTGTGTGCAGCTTATTAAAAACACTGCACCCGGTCCTTGGAGCTAACCTGGGCATACCTTAGGGCTGACTCCTATGTAATATAAAGGAAAGTTTGGGCCTGGCAAGTAGGTACACTTGCCAGGTCGAAATGGCAGCTTAAAACTGCAAACACAGGCCCTGCCGTGGAAGGCCTAACACATGTTTAAAAGGCTACTGTAGTGGGTGGCTAAATCAGTGCTGCAGCCCCACAAGCAGCATTTAAATTACGGGCCCTGGATACATATAGTGCAATTTACAAGGGACCTACAAGTAAATTAAATATGGCAATTGTGGATAAGCCAATGTTTTGATGTTTAGAGTACAGAGCATCTGCACTTTAGCACTGGTCAGCAGTGGTAAAGTGCCCAGAATCCTAAAGTCAGCGAAGAGGAAGTCAGAAAACAGGAGGCAGAGGGCAAATATGTTACGGCAATACAACCCAACATTGCCAGATCTAACAACCACAATCCTTGTCAGGGTGAACCACCAAGGTCACTCAATTAACCTGATTTAACCCTCTAGTAGCTTTACATATAGGCAGGCAGGCCTACCTTAGAGGTATTGTGTTAAGTATTTAAGGAGCGCACAAACAGTAATGAAGTGAAAACACAGAACAAGAGACATTCCAATCTACTTTAGAGAAATAGTCTAAAAGGCAGTAAATAACAAAAATCCAATCGGTAGAACCGGAGATATGCAATTATAAATATTAAAGTCAAAACACCACCAATACGCCAAAGATGCAGAAAGTGGTAACAATGGGTATCTGGTCGCAGTAGTCACAAGTTCAGACCAACCATGATGGGGAGCAGGTTAGATACAGAGACCAGCCCACTGAAAACTCACCTTCTCAAAATCCAGGGTGCAGGAGGAGCTCAGCTGATGCCAGCCTAGGATCCAGGACCTGGTGAGGCACGTCTTGGAGATCAGAATCTCATTCCATCACAAGGCAGGAAGGCTGAGGCATGTCCAGTTGCAGGTCCAGGCAGGGTGAACTGACCCTTGGAGTCACTCAGATGTGCCTGGGATGTAGGCAGAGGATCGTGTCTTCCTTCTCAGAGAGTAGGGCAGGCATCAAACAGCAGTGCAGTCCTCCAGGAAACAAGGCATGTCTCAAGTAGCAACAATGGTGTCAATGCACCTTGTCTCTACTCCTCTGCAATGTAAGAATCTTAAAAGAAAGAAAACAAAAGGGTGAATAATCCAAAAAGCTGCAAAAACAAGACTTGCATACAACTCTAAGGTCGGTGTACTGTACGAATTGTTGCAAACAAAAAACTCTGAGTTTTTTTTTTTTAAATTGGATGCTTTCTTTTTAAAGTAGTGACTCGTGATTTACTCAAGGGCAGCTCGAATGGTCCACGAAAGTCTTGATGGGCACAGTTTGTTTCTTTTAAGGATATCTCATCCCTTCAGCAAAAACTACTGACTCCAGTAGAAGCAGAGAAGCCTGTCAATATTTGCTATGACTGAATAGAGTTTACTAAGGTATGTTTGTGTGTGTTTTTACTACAAAGATGTAAATTTACATCGAAGTTAACTCATTGTGGTTCCAATTCACTAGCATGTAATTCTGGCTTTCCAGATACAGAAACACTATAGCTGAGCAGGGTGAGAAACCAGTGCACGGATCCACTCATTGACCAATCATGTGAACAGATTACTCACAGATGCTAAGGAACAAGACAAGAGCATGTTTCTCCCTACTCTTGTCCACCACCCCAAACCCCTCTCCCCTAAGTGTTAGTCACCAACACTCTTGTTTTTACTGTGTGTTGACGATTTATCTTTGTTTGGAATTTGGATAGGATAGCTTTACTCCTGCAGATCCCTGGATTCCAGATGAGTGTAAACTTATCAAGCTGTTCTCTGGAGAACAGGGCAGAAACCAAGCAGCAGGACATGCCTCTGGAGAACAAGGCAGTCCTTCTTTTGTAATGTTCCAATACTAGAGACAGCCCTTTGAAATGTGAATGAGAAAGGTAACATCCTGGAAGGAAGGACCTCTCACAGCTACATCCATGTCTTAATGTTCACTGTCTGGGCCCAATAAGCTTTCCTGATGAGGATGCACTTAACAGGTCAAGGTAACTGGAAATTCCTAGACGGTCTCAGAAAGATTAGGGTAGGAAAACGCCAACTTTCTGAAAGTGCCATTTTCAAAATTGTAATCTAAAATCCGGCTTCACCATTAAGGAGAATTTAAATGATAGTTTGGGTCTAAACATAACATGTCTACCTGTTGCAGATCAAAGGTTAGCACATAAATAAATATATTAAGGTTACTCAAAGTAATCCTATGGGAGAGGAAGGCCTTACATAGTGAAAAATGACTTTAGGTATTTTTCAATAACAGGACCTGAAAAATTAAAAACACATGTTCTACTTTTTAAATATAATGCACTCTGACATATGAGCTGTTTAGGGCCTACTTTAGGGGTGGCTTATATGCATCAAAAAGTTTTAGGCCTGTCTAAAGATGTAGTTTGTAGATGGCATTGGCCGTTTAAGACTGCACTTCAAGGTGCAATGACAGTCTTGAGGCATGTTTTAAAAGGCTACTTTTAGTGGGCCACTACTATGAGGATGAATAACCCAATATCCTCTTGGGAGCTAGGGCATCAATACAAATAGGGTAAGTTGCTAACAAGGGAACAATTATGAATGTTTTTAGACAAAACAATATGATAAAATTCAATGACTGTCAGAAGGTGTTAAACTGAAGACACCCAAGATCAATTGATTAACCATATATTGCTATTGAGTAGAGCACAAACAGGCGTACACAATCTGAGTGGCAAAGTAAATTACTTATTCATATTGGTAAAGAATAAAGAAAGAATTCAGAATTGTAGAGTTCAGTCGGTTCACTCAATTATATATATATACCAATCATGTACAATGAAACAAAAGTCCTATTTTGAACATCATGAATGAATGTACGTAGAGCCCACTCTCTTAATAAATGGACGCAGTCCTTTGTAAACAACAGCTGATCAGGAGATCCAATGATTACTGTGGGGGACGTGGAGCAGACATCAAAGTTTTGGTTTCCTGTGTCACAAGTATGTGAGACCATCCTCTGGATGATTAATATTAAACAAATTTGAAGATGACTCACATTAACGAAAAGTATTAATAAAAGTATGCCTGTCAATAAATATTGTTAAACAACACCATACCACTAGTGAGATGCACGCGTGTGACACTGCAAACAAAAAGTGAAGTGTAAGCAACATGCTAAAAAGTGAGAGCTCAACTAAATGTTTTGGAAATCTGAAAAGAGCTCAGCCTAGATCAATGGTGATCCTAAGATTAAGTAACATGGCGGAAAATACAACAACTAATATGTACTCACAAATGACGTAGGGCCTGATTTAGAGTTTGGCTGACAGGTTACTCCGTCACAAACGTGACAGATATCCTGTCAGCCATATTACAATGTCCATAGGATATTTTGGCAATGTAATATGGTGGACGAGATATCTTGTCACATCTGTGATGGTGTAACACCATTCACCAAAACTTTAATCAGGCTCATTATCTGGTAGTGTATTTTCAGCTGAAGGTATATTAAAAAGCAGATTAGATTCAATGCTTAGAACAAGTATGAGAGTTATAAATCTGAATCTATAGTTGCCCACTCACCAAGGAGAAATAGGTAAGGGTAAACTGTTTGTGATCAATATTGGATCTGATCACTTAATAGACAGAGACAGAGGAATAAAGATTCAATAGGTTAGTGATCGTAAATTATTTTTCACAAATGGAAAAGAGTACTAAGTAGCCAGTTTACCTCCACTGAAAAATCTACTGAGAATACTATTAGGCAGTGATGTTGCATACCAGAAATCAAGTAGGTATTTATCAGAAAATGCTTGGGGCCAAATTAAAGAGGGTGCTACTGGGCCATTAACAATGTTGGCCAAATTGAGTATCCGAGTTGTGAGAAAACAGGGCTGATTGCAGAGGCCCCCTGACTTTTTGCACCCATTTTTCACTTTTTGCTGGTGTTTTCCTGACTCTTATGGTGCCCTGTGTATTGCTAACCAGTCCCAGGGCCAGTACTTTGTATGCAAATTAGGCTAATAGTAATTGGCTATGTCAATCTACCTATAAGTCCCTAGTATATGGTAGGGCATGTAGGTGTAGGAACCCTAGCATAGGTAGTGCACTCAAAGGTACTCTGCTGAGGTGTCCAGTGTAATTTTAAAGCAGGCCTGCCTTGCTGGCTGTTTTTAAATTAAAGTTACATGCATATTTGACTTTGGAATTAAAAGTACTTCCACAGTCTTAAACTACCTTATTTCTACATATAAGTCACCCCTAAGGTGTGCCCTGTGTACCCCTAGGGTTGGGTGCCATGGAACTATAAGCAGGGACCTTATAAAAATTGTTTAAGCCCTGGTGAGGTAAAAGAGCGAAATTAATGTTTCCCTCATTGTAGTGAATGGTCTCCATAGGCTAGAATGGGGGTACTTTATTTTAATTTATAAAGTCCTCTTAACTGTCAGTTACCTCAAGTTTGGTATCAAATTAATTTTTATAATAAATCCTACAACTTACAATTGTTGGATTTAATATAACTTGTTCAGGTAAAGAGTTTTAAACTTAAGGTGCCAACTTCAGCCCTGTAGTGCTTTGCTCTGAATGGCCAGCCTGCCTTGATGAGGTGTGAAGTAGACTGGGCTGAACAACACAAAGGAATGTGCCTGTGGGAGGAGATCTTCCCTCAACAGATGGAGAAGCAGGATGGGTAAGGGCTGCCAAACTGGTCTCCAAAGGCAGGGAAGGACATTTGGAGCAACCCAGCACCTCTCTTACATCTTGCAAACCCAGACAATTAGGTGCCCCCCTGATTAGATTAAGAGAGGGCAGGAGAAGGGTGTGTTTAAGATTTTTAGCCACACAAAAAAAGTTTCAGTCATGATGGATTTGTGATGAGTGTTGCTCCGTGGGATTGATTTTTGCCACACTTCCCGGGAAGTGTTCATCACAGGGGGAAGGACCCTGCACCTGATTGGAGAACCAGGACCCCCCTGTTTTTTACCCAGGAGCAAGGATGAAAATGGCAGAGCTGCACCCACACCTCAGATCCCTACCAGATTCTAACAAGGAAGAACTACAGAAGAAGAAGGACTGCCCTGCTGGACCCCTAACCTGCACCTGGACACTGCACTCTTTAGGACTGCACCAGCTGCACACTTGGGCTTCACCATAAGAAGGAATTTGCCTGGCTTCAACTGGTTCAAGGATGGACTCACTCTTTGCTACAGGTGAAATATTGCTAGCCAGAGTGCCCTGCACTAGCTCCTGAAGAAACTGACGAGCTGACCACTGTCCAGTGGCCGTTATGGAGTTTGCACAAGGGGCATTCTGGGAGTTGTAGTCAGCACCCTCAAGGAGCACCTCAGACCTTCTGGAACCTTGGGGTGAGCTGTGGACTTCAAAAGAACCTTAAAAGAACATCTGGGAGAAGATCCAGAAGTTTGGAGAAGTTTGGAGAACTTTTGGAAAAAAGCTCCATAAAGGGACTGACCCCCCGCAGAAACACTAGCCGGCTTGCCTCAACTGCAACCCGGCCTGACTTGCAGGTTTGTCCCGGTGAAGAAAATCTCTGAAAAAGTGACCAGGTCCGAAAGTAGAAAGTTGACAAGGACCTCCCAGGTTGTGTATACAAAGAGAGCTCCAAGGTCATCAGATTCAGGGTTGCCCTGGTCAAAGGATTTTCACCTTGAAAAAATGACTAAGGCCCTCATTCCAACCGTGGATGTCACCGGAAGCACCGCCAACAGGCTGGCGGTGCTTCATATGGCATTCCGACCACGGCTGTAAAGCTGCGGTCACCCAGCCGGGTCCGGCGGTTTCCCGCCGGTTTACCCCCGGCTGGGAGAATCCTCCATGGCGGCGCTGCAAGCAGCGCCGCCATGGGGATTCCGACCCCCTTCCTGCCAGCCTGTTTCTGGCGGTTTTCAACGCCAGAAACAGGATGGCGGGAACGGGTGTCGTGGGGCCCCCCTAACAGGGTCCCAGCATGATTTTCACCGTCTGCATAGCAGACAGTGAAAATCGCGACGGGTGCAACTGCACCCATCGCACCCCTGCAACACCGCCGGCTCCATCCGGAGCCTGCTTCAATGTTGCAGGGCCTTTCCCAAGTGGCGGTTCCCGCCAGGATGGCGGTGCCTGCCGCCCGCCGGGGTTAGAATGACCCCCTAAGTCTGAAGGTAAAAATCTCCACCGAGGGCTCCTGTGGCGCATATCTGAGGAAGAGTTCAAGGAGGTCGAATTGGACTTGGTCCCGCTGAAGAAAATCTTCAAGAAAATGACTAAGTGTAAAGGTAAACCTTTGACCGAGGCCTCCAGTGGACTGTAGCTGAGCTGGGCTCCATTGCGGTCGGCCTTAAACTTTGACTTTGCCTCAGTAGAGGTGCGACCAGATGACCAGATTGGCGCTATTCGTTTTTATGCACTATAAAGCATTCATTCTTTCAAAATTCATATCTCCGTTTCCCCTAAACTGATTTTAACCCCTTCGCTGCCAGGCCTTTTCAGCCTCAGGTGCCAGGCCTTTTTTTGGCTATTTGGGGCAGGGCGCGCTTAGGCCCTCATAACTTTTTGTCCACATAAGCTACCCACGCCAAATTTGCGTCCTTTTTTTCCAACATCCTAGGGATTCTAGAGGTAGCCAGACTTTGTGGGTTCCCCTGAAGGAGACCAAGTACAGTAAAAATTTCGTTTTTTAAAAAACATAGGAAAAAAGGGCTGCAGAAGAAGGCTTGTGTTTTTTATCCCTGAAATTGGCATCAACTAAGAGTTTACAGTGCTAAAATCACCAGCTTCCCAGTTTTCAGGAACAGGCAGACTTGAATCAGAAAACCCAATTTTTCAATACAATTTTGGCATTTTACTGGGACATACCCCATTTTTATGATTTTTTGTGCTTTCAGCCTCCTTCCAGACCTGTGGGGTAAACAGTTTAATGCAGGGAGAAAAAGTAAGTCATGGGTGACTTTTTTTTCATTTTTAAAGGTTGAATACTCACCAAAGTTGCAAGAGTATTTCCAAAAATGTTTCTTGCTTGTTGCACAAAACCAGTAGAACACTGAACCCATTCTCTGTAGAACTAATCTATGTGAAATGGTGAAATGAGTGCACAAATCGCTGGAAACCCACCCTTAAACACACTCGACAAAAGAGCATGCTTAAGTATAAAAACTCATGCACACACCTGTGCACACACTCTTACCCTAAACTCAGGGTGGTCTGAAATAATCCTGGTCAGAACAGAATGGCACTCTTCTGTATTCTCATACTGCAGAACGATACTTGGAAGGGGAGTAAATTATCACTAATGACACAAGATACCACTACATAAGTATAAATGGTCATAGATTTTGATCTTAATTGTTTTTTTAAAAAGTTCAGAGATACTCTCTGGTTTACTCAGTGCTTTTTTAATCCATCACACACTACAGACATTTGACACCATTGTAAAAAACTGAAAATAGACCTTGTCATAACAGTCTCTGTTCTTTACAACTAAAAAAGATAGTCTGGAGAACAGTTTTGGTGCCAGTAGTTTAGCGCTAAATTAAGTTACATATAAACAAACAGACAATCCTCCCCCTAGACCCCGTCTATTGACTGCATTATATAATGGTTCTAAATGTATGTAGTGTGTGATGGATTAAAAAAACACAGAGTAACCCAGAAAGTATCACCAAACTTTCAAAAAAATCCAAATCTATATCTATGATCCAGCCTATAGCTGTGTCAGAATAAAATATGTATCTAATGACAGTTTACTCCCCTACCTGCCATTGTTCTACTGTGTGTGGCTACAGGGGAGTGCCACTCTGGTCTGACCAAGATTACTTCAGACTACCATGAGTTTAGGGTGAGATTGTGTTACAACAGTGTATGCATCGGTTCTTACACCTAAGCATGCTCATGCATGGAGTGTGTTTGCAGTTATTTGTGCACTCATTTAATCAATTCACATAATTTGCTTCCTCAAAGATGGTATTGGGGTGTTGTATGGTTTATGTACAACAAGCAAGAACAGTGTTTGCAGTACCTATGCAGCTTGGGTTGTGTTCTACCTCTAAAAATAGTAAATAACTCAACTTCTTTTCTCTTCTTGTTTTGAACTTTTTTCCCAACAGGTCTATCTTTGGAAGTAGAGAGTGTGAAGGTGAGGGGTATTTGACTGCATGGAATGCATGTGGAAATAAGCAGGGATTTCAGTGGCAATGACAAAGGCTGGAGACCTGAATGGACTTTTTGGACAGCTGAAACATTTTGGCATAGCTACATGGGTGGATGAGGCACCATATCTCATCCAACATCTGTAACTTTTTTTTCAAATCTGAGATATCCACAATAAAGGTAGAACCATAAGCTATATCTCAAGATATTTTTAGTCTCAGTTGGTTCCCTGTGATATTCCAATACCCATTTATCCACGAATTCCCAACAATGGCTGAGTTTTCTACAGAGGTATTTCCCTACCATTGAATGGAATATCCCCTATGATGAAGCATGTCACCATGAGTTGTAGGTGAGGCAATATCTTTAAAGATCTTCTTTTGATCCAGCTAGATTCATCCCTAAAATAAGGGTCTTGTGACCTGACCATTAGTAATGTGATTACAACATTTACTGAAAGAAAAACACGTATAGATTTAATATAACAATAATTGTGGCATTTTCATTGACTTAAGCCATCAAAAATCATTAGCTTGGCATTTTTAATGCAGTGAAAAGCTATGATCATTCACTATACAGATAGAGATTGGTCTGTAGTTTGGCCCATGATCCAGCATAGTTCATATTATACCTAATGCAAGAAGAAACACATTGGGGTACTTACTGTGTACGTTAAAAGAATGTCTACAATTCTCAACTAAAAATTTGAAGCTAGGCATTTGCCAGCACACATAATGCTGCATTCAAACACCTTGTGCTCTGACTTCTGTTTTTGTAGGATTTATAAGTAAGGTTCTTAAATTTTGAACAATCCTTCTCCAGAAGTTCAGGACAAAACCACACACTTCAAAATATAAGAAGTGAGCAACATTGTATTCTTTCATTTTTCGGAACCTTATGAGCAAGTTACATGCCTATGGCAAGTGACTACATTCACTCACTCACTCACTCACTCACTCACTCGCACCACAGGACAGGATTCTGACTACCCAATGTTTCATGTTTGTAACACTGTTGACAGGCAACCCATTTTTCTCTTGATTGAAAATAACTCAATAACCAGCAAAGCCCCAATGGAGTATCTGGTTAAAAAATGGTTCTGCCCATTGAACACACAAGTGAGAGTCTGTGCAAGGTGGTTGTTTTAAATGTGAGATCCAAAGTGTGGGGCAGTTTTTCTGTCTCGGGCATTACTTTGCAATCAGATGTTGAGGCAGAATACATTTGTTGTTTGTGCATCAGGCTACCAGTCATTGGTAAGGATAAACAATATATTTCACTCAGGAGAGGTAAACAACACAATGACAACCGCTTAACAACCCACTTTCACAACATTCAACTACTCACTCAAAAGAAAACATATAAAAAAATAGGAAAACAAAATTCCAAAAACATTGGTGATGAATTCTAACCATGGTACGGTAAAAGGTCTCTGAAAAATGAAGTAAGCAGTTTCTATGGATTGCCTGGTGGTGCTCATCTAGTAAAGGTGTGCTTGGAGTGTTGTGTATCCAAGGTAGATTCCTGGAAGAAACTGATGGCCAAATATATCAAGGACTTGTGCCGACCTTGCGTCACACAGTGTGACACAAGGAAAACACAAGCAGTAAGTCAAATTTATCAAGCAACGAAAGAGCACCACTTTGTTGTTTTCAGGCAATCACATGGTGCAACTGCTGTGCTGAATCTGACTGCTTCATGCAGCAATTCATTTGTGCCATATAGGCATTCCTGTGTAAATTTCAATCATCATATCACTGTGTTACACATAATGGCACAGTGTAACACAACAATAGAAATATTTCAGAATGCAGGCAAAGGAAATGACGCAGCGGTTGTAGCATAAAACTCTCACCATCATAGTGTATTTTATCAAGCTCAACTACACCATGCAGGGTGTTATATTACAACTGGGCATAGATAAGAGACAACCTTGTAGGCAGGAAATGGAGGAAGGCGCGTGTATTCCATCAGCGTATACACCTCATTGATCTCAGAGAAGATGAGATTATTCACCTACACATACTGAAGAGGAAGAGTATCATGGAATTGTTGGAGAAGATATTGTCAACTCTTCAACCAGCAACTGCAAGGACCAATGCCATCTAAGGACATATGAAATTGATGTCTGTGGTGCACATTTTGGCGTCATGATCTTTTCAAACCACATCTGGAAGCTTGCCCCTCATTTTTCAAGGAGCATTTTCAGCATTTCTCCCAACTGAGTTGAATGTCCGTATAATACTTTCACCCAGTATATTCTTTTCCCAAAAACCAGGCCACAGCAATTTTCTACCACTCAAGAGTCCTACACTACTGTTGGATTTCCACATATGCCTGGTGCCACTGATTGCACATATTTGCAATTTGTGCCACATGCAGCCACTTTCCACCTGTTCAGAGTCCAGGCAATAGTGAATCATAGTCTATTCATCAATGCCTTTGCCAAGCATCCTGTATGTTCCCATGATGCATGCATTTTTGGCACAGTACCATCACTGAGCAGTTTACGAATGGCAAACATGGAAATTACCTACTCATTGCTAAAGAAAGCAGATTTTTCACTATATGAACTAAATTGAAACGTATGACATAATAGATATCTCTATGTTTGTGTTTGGACCATGTGTCCTGTGCATATAGTGGTAGAATTTTACTCACACATATAACCATTGCTATACCATTGTGAGATTGCTTAATTGATTATGCAATGAAAGTAAAAAAGTGACCACAGTGAGAAGTCCTGTGTCATGTCACACTGTGTGAGAAGGCAGAATCACAATATCTGCAATGATATAGATATCAACTGACAAATATTGTGGTCAACAAACATTTTTAATCTAAGAGCAACTGATAAATCAAATAAATGATTGAGACATGTGTATGTGCAATGGTGTGCCAGGTCAAGAATAGTAGAAATGTTAAAAAATAAAGCAATTTTGTAAACCTAATGTTGTTAGCCTAACCATATGTGTTGCACAAGGCAGTATATGTGAGATAATGAAGGTACTAGAAGAACAAAATGTAGGAGAATATTAAAAAGCTCAAAGAGCACAAACATCCAGGAATGTTATAGATAACGAAAACCCTTGTTTACATTTGCTGCTTCTCAGTTTAACTATGTAATTGTGACATATTACATATATTGGCTCACAAACATGTGAGACACCAAATAACAATCTAGGTAAAAGATTAACCAAGGTTAGGTATTACAGTGTATTTACAATTAACATAAGAATCCGTTCATGCTAAAGAAATGGTGTAAGAAGCAAAGCATGAAAGTAAATTTTCATAAACAAAGAAAATCCATATACATACATGTATACTAAAAACATGTTTAGGGCATGTCTGCAGATCAATGTTACGAATTTCAACATCATTCTGCCTCATTCTAAAAAGGGCTATACTGTATTGCAATACCTATGTACCATTGTTAGTTCTTCAAGACTACTTACAGTGGAAAAAGCTTTAGCTGATGTGAAGAATCCCAAATAGAATTACCAAGTAACATGTTGATTACTCCTTAATTTCTCTGAGCAACTATCCATGAAAACATATGTTACCTAATCTAAGGCTATATAGCAGTTATGTATACAAGCAAGGACATCATAGGTAAACAAGGCTAATTGTATGCATCAGTCTTAAAGTGGCAGTCACTGACCCCACCTAAATAGCTCATAATTTAAGCAAGATAACAGGATCCAACGTTGGCAACCTTGCAAATATATTGAGTGAAATTCACATATAGCTGATACAAATATTCTAACTTACTTACAATACCAATCTGCTGTATGTACATCAATATTAGTATATTGAGATGTGGTATGTCTTGTACTCTGAACAATATGTGAAATGAACCATATATGTTGAAAATTCATGTGTAAAGCAATCGTCAACAATACCTAAGGAATGTCAGCTTTAATTCCCCAAAAATGTGAAAACTTTTGCAAAGATACATACTAAATATATATTATAGGTAGAAGAAACAACAAATTGTTAATTGGTATTGACTTTTTACTCATTTCTGGTGACCAAGGATATGGATTGCAGGCATGTATTCTGACCTCCTACCAAAATGCACAGATGGATAGACAGAAAAAAATAAATTCTGATCTGACCAAAACAAGAAATGTTGTTGACAGCATGTTTGGTGACCTACATTATCTATTCAGATGCCTGGATCAATCTGGTGGTAAACCACTGTACTCACCACCAACGTTTTACAAGGTAATATTAGTTTGTGCAATATTACACAATATAAAAGACCAATGTACCTTGGGAGTAAGACTGTGGAATCCCACCTGAAAATGATGAGGTTGTTGAATCAGAAGCAGAAATTGAGCATTCAATTGCCGGACATTTCAGACGTGACCAGATTGTAGCTATTTGCTTTACTCAAAGGTTGTTCAATCAATTTCACTTATTTTGGATTTGTGAGCTGTAACAATAACATTCACACACCTATATATCTTAAAGTTTGTAGCATTTACATTTGTTTAAACAATGTGGATATGATCCCAGTGAAGTTATCAAAAGATGTAACGATATATCACACAGAAATGTGACATACACAATTATTTTGCACAAACAAAAATGTGAACTTGTACATTAGGTATGTGTGACATCTGCGTCACTATCAACAGAGTCAGGTTGAAATGGTCATGTTCATGAGCCCACATAAATACATGTGCCTCAATGTGAAAAAACTGTAAACCTACTTATTGAATGTAATATATAATCTCATCACATTGCCTAGACTGATAATCTGTCAAAGCCTTACCATCCAAGTAGCATTTCTGTCATTAAAATTCACACCGCAAAATGACTATGCAATGAATAATAGTTTGTCAAAAGGAGGCATGTGTATATCAAGTCCACATGTGGACTATCAAACACATGTTACTCGTTGAAATTCGTGTCTCACTCTGATTGTCATATGCAACAATCAGCTGAGTACATAATCTACTGTCATAAAGATGGTACATGAGAAGGCCTATCAGCCAATCAGTAATGTAGATGTATTTGGTGCTGTCCATGCATATATATGTTGATATATGTTGATGGCAAACATGTTATGGAGCCCTCAGTAATGTATGAGGGCAATTTATAGTTGTCATGTTAGGTCCCCGTCAGTAATGTATGAGGGCAATGCAAAGCGCAATGGTAACACGATTGGTGGAACACTCATCAACCTTACAGATAAAACAACAAGTGCCACTTCAGCTACACCATTCAAATACTAATCTATAAAGTTGTAAAAGGACAAAAATACATGTGTACAAAGTTATACATATTTCATTTTGTGCATACAAACTAAATCACTATCAATGCCAATAGCATACTTCAAATCACACTGAACTAAAGCACTAGTATGAAATAATCAGAGTTATGAGAAAGGTTGGAAACTCAGAGAACAAACCTAAAGCATCATCTCATTTGATATGCCACAAGACAAATTTGTGAAACTTACATATACCATCACACAGATACATTTTCACCATTGTAGTTGCAAAATTCCAATAAATGGTCCAGATTGAAACATGAGCAAAAGAGGGTTGATGTCTAATGGATGAAGTTACCTAAGTGAAGCATAACACTCTTCTCTCATTCAAATTAGAAGATATGTCTCATAAATATTTATTGTAAAATGCCATAGGCCTTGGTTAAACAAGCCATTGAGAGATGTCATAGTCACACATGTTGTATGTTGATTGACATGTAATGCTAGGACACTATACAAAAGACAAAGGACTTATCTGTGAGTCCTCAACATAGAAAGCCTGGCATCTGTGAATGTTGTGAGGGTTTCTTGTGCCACACGAGGTGATGGAGGCTGATGCCAACCTTACAGTGAGAAACATGTAGACACAAAATCCTATTAAGTGTGAGTTTGCAAGGGCAGTGAAAGGTGAACAAACATATTTGCCAATAACTTTAACACCTGTATCACAAAGTCCTTGCAAAGAGATAACAGTGTGGGGAGTGCAAAATATAATGCATATTCAAACATTGTTGGAATAGAATTTGTATCACCAGAAACACTCGCAAATAAAACAGTGGTCAGCTATATGCATGCCTGTGCGTGCTAGATACACTTGTGGGCAAACTTTTGCAACACTTTGGGGCGTATTCATTATGTGTTGACGTTGCACTTGCTCCACACAAAGAGACCCAGGCAACACCAAAACTGAATGAGGTTTGTCAAGCCATGCAAGGCCACCTTGCAAGGCCCTCAGTGGCGTTCTGCATATAAAGTAACCAAAGGTTGCACAAAATGCTGATTTGTTTGACTCTACGGCAGGGCGGTGTGCCATGGGTGGAGTCGGACTTTTCTTATGCATTCACCCATGGATTCTGACCAATTATCACATTTACATATATTGGTAGACCATGGAATGCTTAATAGTTGTAGGTTTCCTCACCAGAGGTGCATGAATTAAAAATAGCGTACTCTCTCCTCCTTGTTTCCTCTTTCACAGTGTTCAACATTGAGTCCCAAACTTGCATATGGGAAATGGATTGTGTAAGTGGTGGAAAATGTACCTTCTTGTACAAAAACAAACCTGCCTGCAAGGCAGGCACCCTTGCAACATGATGGAAGGGTGGCCATTTTGGAGCAAGGTTTCCAAAGTGTGCCAGCACCTGGAAAGGACAGGAATGCTACATATAAGGATGAATATTTAGCATTCTGGCCCTTTTCCTTTCACAGACCACAGGTCAGCATGGTGGTATGTTGTGTTGTGTTGCATGATTTGTGATATATATGACTTTTTATACTCATTAGTATGATGAGCCCCATGTACATCGGAAATATGTAGCTCTTCACATATATGTAATAATTTGTAGTGTTAGTGCTGAACTATATTGCTGAAAACCACCATCACATTTTTTGACTCATCCCATGTGATGTTAAATACAACACCATCAACACATGAGTTACATGGCCCTTTGCCTTGCTGTAGAAGGGCCACTGCATGGCCCTTTACGTTGCTCCATGTAAACCAGTGTATGTCTTCATGTGAAGTACTGTATAAGCTGTGTGAAGAAAACATATGAGTTGTGTGGCCTTTTGCATTGCTGAAGAAAGGTCACAGCATGGCCCTTTGCATTACTCCATACGTGCCACTGCTTGGCCATTTGCTTAGCACTATCTAGGCTACTGCATAGGAAACATACGATTGCATGACCTTTTGCTTCGCTGTAGAAGGACTACTGTGTGGCCCTTTGTGTTGCTCTCTATGTGCCATTTGCTAGTGCTATATAGGCCACTGCATAGGAATCATATGAATTGGATGGCCCTTTGCATTGCTCCATATGTGCCACGGCATAGTCATTTGCAATGCTCCATATGTGCTACTGTGTGGATTTTTGTGTAGCAACATATAGGCCACTGTGTAGGAAACATATGAGTGCATGACTGTCAACATCAGGACAGTGCATGCTCTATGGGCGACAAAAATGCAAAACCCCAGCTTTTATGCAAGAGCATAATTCATGCATTGTGTTTATATGCAGTATGTTAAACTTTTGCATTGCAGACTTTAACCTTGAGAAACACTATTAATGATTTTTGCAATAACTGTTCATTTGCAATGTATTGCTGCAGGCTTACTGAGTGTGTTAGGGTGTGGTCCCTTTCTAGGACTTACTAGAAGCTTTCTCTGCAGCATGACTTGGTGTGGTTTGTGGGCTGGGCCAGACTCTATATAACGGAGCCAGCCCAGCTCCACGTGCTCACTATTCAGAGGTCCCGGGGCAGAGCAGCAGCAACTTCCTGAGCTCCTGTTCCAGAGGCCTACCTTGATGTTCCAGGCATGCCCCGCATTATATTGGTGATCCTTGAGCAGGGTGGTAAGGCGGAGGTTGGGCTGGGCCCCCGTTCTCAAAGACTCTTGGGTTTTTGGGCCTACTCGTGTAACGCAAGTCATTGCTCTCATGTGAAACTTGATGTTCAGATCGCCGGCGGCATGCACGATCATTTTATGGCATTTGCATATTCTTGTTCGAATCGGCAGTGTGCGCAATTCATTTCCCTCATGTAAAACTTGGTGCTCAGATTGGCAAAAGCTTGCGCGATCATTTCATGGCATTTGCATATTCTTGTTAGAATCGGCAGTGTGCGCGATTCATTTCCCACATGTAAACCTTGGTGTTCAGATCGGCAAAAGCTTGCGCGATCATTCCATGGCATTTGCATGTTCTTGTTCAAATAGGCAGTGTGCGCGATTCATTTCCCGCATATGAAACTTGATGTTCAGATCGGCGGCAGCACGCGCGATCATTTCATGGCATTTGCATATGCTTGTTCGAATCGGCAGTGTGCACATTTCACTTCCCGCATGTAAACCTTGGTGTTCAGATCGGCAAAAGCTTGTGCGATCATTTCATGGCATTTGCATATTCTTGTTAGAATCAGCAGTGTGCGCGATTCATTTCCCGCATGTAAAACATGGTGTTCAGATCGTCAAAAGCTTGGGCGATCATTTCATGGCATTTGCATATTCTTGTTCGAATCGGCAGTGTGCACGATTCATTTCCCGCATGTAAAACTTGGTGTTCAGATCGGCAAAAGCTTGTGCGATAATTTCATGGCATTTGCATATTCTTGTTCGAATCAGCAGTGTGCACGATTAATTTCTAACATGTAAAACCTGATGTACAGATCGGCAACAGTGTGCGCCCATGCATTGTTAAGATGAGAGTAATTTATCATACAATGTCCATTTTCGTAGAAATGCTTTGGAAAGATCAACACAAAAAAGTTAACCTGCCTGTCCTACCCAGGAAATGATACAATGGCTGTGGGTGAATGCCAGAAAATGTAAATGTTTCTTTCACTTTCTGCTTTTGGCTGTTGGTTGGTGCTGGTGTTGTGAGGAGATTGGAGAGTATTTGATAGATTTTGCAGGTGCATCTTGTTGAGAGTATGTCATAGTGTCAAGTAGTTTTTTGTGTGTTTCTGTTCTTAAGTATCAGGCATTTTACTTTTTGTGACTGAGTATTGTTGGGTGTCTATTTTAGGGTATATGTTTGGTATAGTTAGGAGTTTAAGGGGTTTGTTATTAGTTAGGATTAGTTGGGATGGGGCATTTGCCATTTGGGCCAGGGCTAGGAAGGGGAGAGGCTGCAATTTTAATAAAGGGAGGTAGGTGCACTTATATGGCTTATAGTAAACTACTTCCCACACATGCTTGGTGCTGGATGTGGGTCAATAAAGGATAACCTATGAAGGAGTGGAGATTCAGATGGGTGCATGTGCAGATGTGCAAGTCAAAGGTGTCCAAGGAAATGTCCACCCACCAACCCAAACATCAATGGGCAGATATTGTTGCACTTGCAGCTGATGTTCTTGACCTACTGGCATTGGAGATTGCAGGCCCTGTATGTATGTATCCATTTCCCATCAGCTAGTGGTCATGTCAAGTAATTAATTTAACTAGTTTTATTTTTCTACATGTAGTTGTGATATGTGAATGCCTTGTGACACACAAGGCAAGATAGGATGGCACCGGGTACCAGATATATCTAACGGTAACGCAACAGAGCACAGCAGCCAAAAGTGCTGTGCTGCATTGCGTTAGAGTGAAGGAGCAGGAAAACACTCTGGGCCTGATTACGACTTCAGCGGAGGGGATTACTCTGTCCCAAATGTGATGGATATCCCACTCGCCGAATTACGAATTCCATAGGATATAATGAACTTGTAATTCGTAATCAGGCCCTCTATCTACACAGCTATGACACTATGCTTTCCTCTCCCTGCCACCCACGGAGAATTTAGCTGCAGTACACCACAAACACACTTTTTGCACCATACTGTAGGGGCATGTGCTTTAGTCTAGCGTAGGATTTTTCCTTGAAAGGTTTCCTTCCAGTACAAAGCACTATGCCTAGACAAGCATGGACTATTTCCCTATTTTGTATGTGTGCTGTGCAATGCAGCACACATCCAAAATTGGAAAAGAAAGGAGATCTGGAAACTTTTCTCCTTTTAATGTCTGCTTTCAAAAAGTGTTAATTTGTTATGCAAAACCCTGGCTCAATTTCTGGTAGGTAGGGAATTGCATCAAAAAGCATGGGCAGTTCCATGGCAATGGCCATGCAACACAGCTTGAGGCTAAGTAAAGGAGAGCAAAGCTTAACTCTACTTTGCCTTGCTTTTACACAACTTCCAGCACAGCACTTTTTTTCTCTGGAAAGTAAAAAATAAAACAATGTGCTGGTTTACATTACTTTTGTGTTGCAAACTGTCAGAGTAGCAACATTGGGGGTCATTCCAACCCTGGCGGTCGGTGTTAAAGCGGCGGCCAACCCGCCAACAGGCAGGCGGTTAAAAAAATGGAATTCTGACCCTGGCGGGAACCGCCAACACAGTCCGCCACTTTAACACTCTGACCGCCACGGCGGGACAAACAAACAGCGCTGCGGTCACCGCCAACAGACAGGCGGCAGACAATGTACCGCACACACTATCACAACCCACCAATCCGCCACCTTTTCCGGGGCGGGAGCCCCGCCGATAAAAACACGGCGGAAACAGACTACGAACGGGAAAACGCTCACCTCTATACACTCCACGAGGAATCTGGACAGCATGGAACCCGAATTAAACATCCTACCAGCTATTGTCTACCTGCTCCTCTACCAGGAGCACGAACGCCGGAGCAGACGACAACGGTGAGTACTGCACCTACGACACAGGGGAGGGGGGAGGAGAAAAGGTTACGGGCACACACATACGCGACACACCCACTCCCCCCACCCCCCCAAATCCCTACACACCAATGCAGAGCAACAAGTCAGAGTGACACCCCCCAAACCCCCCGGAATAATGCAAATACAAAATAAATTGATCATTAAAATTGAAGTATATTATAGCATATTTGAAGTTAAGTGAAATATGAAATATCTAAATAAAAAATATTACCACATGAACAATATATACATAGGCCAAAAGTCCGGCACATATTGGCTTCCTTTCCATTGTCCGTGGGCCAATGTGCATAAACACATGGGCAAAGCCCACACACGAGACCCGATTCCATTGGAGAGAACAATGCTGGGGCATCAGATAATAAAACTACAGGCACCTCAGGGAGAAGGGAAGGGGGGGGCACCTCAGACACATGAGTCCATGACGCCAGATCCACGAGGGGCCTCCATGCCCACTGTACCATCCTGGGGAGTGCAAAGCCACAGTCTCTCAAGTCTCTACAGTGGGTGGATTGCCCACTGTACCATCCTGGGGAGTGCAAAGCCACAGTCTCTCAAGTCTCTACAGTGGATGGGTTGACCACTGTCACATCCTGGGAAGTGCAAAGCCACAGTCCATCAGGTGGATTACAGACTCCACTGGTTATGGAGGAGGCATGTTGGCCAGAGTGCTTCGTGAAGCCCTGCCCGACATAAATCCGGCCCTGCCAATGGGCCAGCGGTGCTTGACAGGAAGGGCCCAGCGGAGCGGTGCTTGACAGGAAGGGCCCAGCGGAGCGGTGCTTGACAGAAAGGGCCCAACGGAGCAGTTCAGAGACGGCGGTGCCCAGCGGAGCGGTGCTTGACAGGAAGGGCCCAGCGGAGCGGTGCTTGAGATGAAGGGCCCAGCGGAGCGGTGCTTGACAGGAAGGGCCCAGCGGAGCAGTTCAGAGACGGCGGAGCCCAGCGGAGCGGTGCTTGACAGGAAGGGCCCAGCGGAGCGGTGCTTGAGATGAAGGGCCCAGCGGAGCGGTGCTTGACAGGAAGGGCCCAGCGGAGCAGTTCAGAGACGGCGGTGCCCAGCGGAGCGGTGCTTGACAGGAAGGGCCCAGCGGAGCGGTGCTTGACAGGAAGGGCCCTGTTCAGCGGTGCTTGACAGGAAGGGCCCTGTTCAGCGGTGCTTGTCTTGGCGGGGCCCTGTTCAGCGGTGCTCTTCACGGCAGGGCCCTGTTCAGCGGTGCTCTTCACGGCGGGGCCCTGTTCAGCGGTGCTCTTCACGGCGGGGCCCTGTTCAGCGGTGATTGTCACGGTGGGGCCCTGTTCAGCGGTGCTCTTCACGGCGGGGCCCTGTTCAGCGGTGCTCTTCACGGCAGGGCCCTGTTCAGCGGTGCTCTTCACGGCGGGCCCTGTTCAGCAGTGCTCTTCACGGCGGGGCCCTGTTCAGCGGTGCTCTTCACGGCAGGGCCCTGTTCAGCGGTGCTTGTCTTGTGTTCCTAGGGAACCAGATCTGGCCAATAATTCCCGCTCAGTCGCCATCTGACCTTTCGCTAGCAGGCCCTCCTGTGCTGGAGTCCTGGGCCCGTGGGTGTCCTCCGTCACACCCGAAATGGGGCTGGTGGGGCCCTCCTGGGCAGCTCACCTGCTGCCGGACTTGTCCGCCCTGCTGCCCTTGCCCTCCTTCGCCGAATCTCTGGGGCCCTTGCCTCCCTTTGTGGATGTGCCAGGTGACGGTGCAAGGGTAGTGTCCTTGGGGGCAGCCGTCTCAGGCCTGTCGCGCCGGCCCTTGCCTTTTTTGGTTCTTTTCCCAGGGGTTTGCTGGCTGTCCCCTTGCTGCTGGCCGATGTTCCAGCCCTAGGAGCTGGTGGACTCCAATAGCCCTGAACTATGGTCCTAGTAGGTGCAGGGCTTGTGGTGGCTGAGGTGCTGTTTGGACTCTTACGAGATGGAGGGGGTGGGTCAGGTGATGCAAAGAGGTTAATTTTGGAGAGGAATAACTTTTTAGGAGCAATGGGAAGGTTAGGTGCAGTGGGTATGGGAGTGGAGGAAGAGGATGTGGTTGTAGGAGAGTCAAGTGTGCTGTCTTTGGGTGAAGGTGCTTGTGACGGAGGCTGTCGTGAGGTGGATAGCTGTTGGGTGGGTGGCTGCCTGTGTTTGTGTGGTTTGGAAGAGGGGGTGACAGACACACTGGGAGAGGACACAGGGGACGTGTAAATGGCAGTGGGGGTGGTGACTGCACGTGTGCGGAGTGCTCTGGTGGGTGTGCTGGTGATGGTCGTACTGGCTGATGGTGGTGTGCATGCAGGTGTGAGTGGAGACGTCACAGGGAGGGAGGAGGGAGACGAGGAGGAGGGGGACACAGAGGAGGCAGTGGCTGTTGGCATGTCTGCATGTGGATGTTGCTTGGGTGAATGCTTGTGTGATCTGTGGTGCTTATGTCTGGATGAGCTGCCCTTGGGTGTTGATGTGTGTGCAGGCTGGTCTGTAGGTGTGGCTGGGATAGGCAGAGGAACAGGGGAGTGGGACTGGGTGGAGGGAGTTGGAGGAGGGAGGCTGGAGACAGGGACAATGGCTGCCGTCAGTGCTGAGGCCAGAGCGTTGAACGATCGCTGATGGGCAGCCTGACCCGAATGAATGCCCTCCAGGTATGCATTGCTCCGATGCACCTCCCTTTCTACCCCCTGGATGGCATTCAAAAAGGTAGACTGCCCAACAGTGAGCGTCTGGAGGAGGTCAATGATCTCCGCACTGAGGGCAGCAGGGGTAACAGGGGCAGGGCCTGAGGTGCCTGGGGTGAAGGAGATGCCCGGCTTCCTGGCCGAGCGGGCACGGGGCGAACGCTGAGGGGCTGCTGGGAGGGCGGAGCTGGTGCGCTGGGTGGCGGCTGTACCTGTTGTTGCGGTGGGCATGGATGTTGTCGCCACCACAAGGGAGCTCCCTTCCGAGGACGTGTCGGTGTCGCTGACGTCTCCACGGGTCCCCGTGGTGGAGCTCCCCTCGCCCTCCGTATCACTGGTGTACTCGGAGTCGGTTGCAGGGCCCTCTGGGGCCATGTGAGATGCAGCTCCCTCGTGCGCCGATGCCACTTCTCCTCCGCCTGATGATGCTAATGCACACATGACCAGGAAAACCAAAAAAAAGGGGGGGGAGAAAAAAGAAAGACATGTTGAGTGCATGCATTGGCGGCACCGTTGGCGGAGAGGACAGACACAGAAGCCCCCTGCACTATGCCACGTACTCGGGGTACACTACTCAATTATTGTGACTTGGCCTACAAGTCTATGGAGGACAACTGCACACATAGGTGAGCCCGGGCCATGGATAGCTGTACTTAGCATCCTACATAGGTGGGGGGTGGGGGCACAGGGCCATGCCTAACCGAGAAACCACCCTGGCCTAGAGATAGCCACAGCCCTCCTCCCCCACCCAGACACCTCCACTGTGCGCTATTATAGCAGAATGTGCTGAGACTCACCCCCTTGTGTCTGCTGTGATGTCCTCACGCGCCCATCCAAATCGGGGTAGGCCACCGCCAGGATCCGGGACATCAGGGGGGTCAATTGCCATGTGGCACCCCTCCTAGGTTGGGAGGCCATCCCCAGCAGAGCCTCTGCGGTCTTTCTGCTCCTGCGGCGGATCTCCTCCCACCTCTTGCGGCAGTGGGTGCCCCGTATGTTGTGGACCCTCAGGGCCCGGACGTCCTTGGCGATGGCACGCCAAATGTCGATCTTCTGATGGGCGCTGACCTATGTGACACGTACAGGGTGGGAAAAGACATATCATCACTTTTCTGCATGGTCGATGTGAGTGGCCCCCCCTCTCCAACCTTGCCATGTGGCACATGCTCTCATCTGTCGTGCGTTCCATTCCTCATTCGCTCCCCTCCCCACCATCTTACATCCACCACACTCAACACAGGCATAGCCCATACAACGTGCTCCCTGTGTACTTACCTGTTGGTCTGGAGGACCGTAGAGTAGCGCATACTGGGGGAGGACCCCATCAACAAGTTTCTCCAGTTCCTCAGATGTGAAGGCAGGGGCCCTTTCCCCAGTCGCAGCAGCCATTGTCTCTTCCAGACCGAGGTCACAGCAGCACTTGCAGTATAGGTCCTCTCCTGTGGATGATCAGGTCTCGAGTGATTAAGCAGATAGAAAATGGTGGTCACGCCCGCGGCGGTGCGTACCGCGACCGCCGGCGCACATCGTCATTGGCTCATGAGACCCATAGGGTTCAATGTTAACCAATGCTGCTTTGCGCCGTGGTTTTCGACCGCCTACCGCCATGGTGTGCCACGCCAGCGCATTGACCTCACATCCCATTGTTACACTTCACAGGTCAGGCAGCCGCCATTTCAAGGGCCCACATGGCTTAATTTCTAGAGCGTCACACAGGCCTAGGCCTTGCATTGCCAATCATACAAGCCATTCAATGCATAGCGAATCGTGTACTGTGCAAGCTGTGGTTACGTACCTGTGGGTTGCTTGACTCTGTGCTCCACGTTGTCTTTCCTAGGCACCATCCGCTGGGACTTGCGAGGAGATGGAGGAATCCTCCCGTGTACAGACCGCTGGTGGACCTGTCGACAATGGAAGAAAGACATGTCATACTGACATACAGACTTGACCGAGCCACTATACAGGAACTGTGTGCCCAGCTGGAGCCAGACCTGATGTCCCCCATTCGCCAACCCACAGGGATTCCCCCTCTGGTGCAGGTTCTGTCAGTACTCCATTTTTTGGCAAGTGGATCATTCCAAACAACAGTGGCCATATCATCAGGGATGTCTCAGCCTATGTTTTCTAAGGTTTTGTCCAGAGTGTTGTCTGCCCTGATGAAATACATGCAGAGCTACATTGTTTTCTCTGAGGTGGGCGATTTGGCTACAGTGAAGGGTGATTTCTATGCCCTTGGACATATCCCCAACATCATTGGTGCCATTGATGGGACTCATGTGGCTTTGGTTCCCCCCAGTGAAAGTGAGCAGGTGTACAGGAACAGAAAAAGTTATCATTCAATGAATGTCCAGGTGGTCTGTTTGGCTGACCAGCACATCTCCCATGTAAATGCCAAGTTACCTGGGTCAGTGCATGACGCGTTCATCATGCGAAATAGCAGCATCCCTTATGTGATGGAACAGCCACAGAGACACCGTGTGTGGCTAATAGGTGACTCTGGTTACCCCAACTTGTCGTGGCTACTTACCCCAGTGAGGAATCCCAGGACAAGGGCAGAGGAACGCTACAATGAGGCCCATGGGCGAACTAGGAGGATTATAGAAAGAACCTTCGGCCTCCTGAAGGCCAGGTTTAGGTGCCTGCATATGACAGGTGGATCCCTAATGTACTCACCAAAGAAGGTGTGCCATATCATTGTGGCCTGCTGTATGCTTCACAACCTGGCTTTGCGACACCAGGTGCCTTTCCTGCAGGAGGATGGTCCAGATGGTGGTGTTGTAGCAGCTGTGGAGCCTGTGGAGAGTGAAGAGGAGGAAGACGACGGGGACGACACAGACAACAGGGACACAGTGATACAACAGTATTTTCAGTAGCACACAGGTACGAATCAATTTACATTTACTTAAAGTCTCCTGCCTCTCTACTGTCTGAGTTCCCCCCCAGTTCCTATTAACTGAGTTGTGACTTTCCCTTCCGTTTTCAGAGCTGTGGGCCCCACTGCGGGACCTCTGCTTTGTTTGCCCATGGACTACAGCTGTGTGACAGTGGTATGTTGTCATCACAATGTAACTGAACATTTTTGCACCGTTATGTCTAATACATTTGTTCAAAATACAAGCAGACTCCAGATTTTTTTAGTGCAATAAGTGATTTTATTAAAGTGCTACATTTAGGAACATGATTGTAAAACGGTGATGGGTGATGGTGGAGTAATGTCCATGGCAGAGTCCAGTTTTCAGTCTCACAGGTGCATTGTCCATATGCCTATGGAAGGATGGAGCAGGGGCAGTTCAAGGTTGGACAGGGTGACAATGTGGGACAGTGGGATGACATCAGGGGGTATCCTTTGCTGGTGGGGTTCTTGGCATCCTACTCTGTCTTCTTGTGAGATCTCAGGGACCGCTTGCGGGGTTCTTCTTCTGCAGGAGGTGGGGTTCTGGTGGCCTGTCGTTGTGTGGGGGCCTCCTGTCTACTAGCGCCGGCGGAGGTGGTAGGCTGTTCCTGGTCCATGCTAGTGACAGGGGCCCTTTGTGGTGCCACATGGTCCCACAATGTGGTGACTATCTGGTTACGGGCCACGACGATGGTCCCCATTGCGGAACTAATGTTACTCAGTTCCTCTCTGAACCCCATGTACTGTTCCTCCTTCAGTACCTGGATCTCCTGGAACCTGGCCAGTACCGTAGCCATCGTCTCCTGGGAGTGGTGGTATGCTCCCATGATGGAGGAGAGGGCCTCTTGGAGAGTCGGTTCCCTAGGCCTGTCCCCCCCCTGTCGCACAGCAGCCCTCCCAGTTCCCCTGTTTCCCTGGGCCTCTGTCCCCTGGACGGTGTGCCCACTACCACTGCCCCCAGGTCCCTGTTGTTGTTGGGGTGGTGGGTCAACCTGGGTGCCCTGTAGTGGTGGACACACCGCTGATTGACGTGTCCTGGAGACAGAGGCATGGGCCCGCTGGGTGGGAGCTGTGCTGGTGTTCCCAGAGGGGGTTAGGTCTGGTGTAGCCTGTGGCTGTCTGTGGGGAACCGACTGTCCCGGGGTCCCCGATGGGCCGGGCTGGTCATCTGGGTCCAGGGAGACAGAGCTGCTGTCATCACTGGGGGCCTCTTCTGGGGGTGGGATGGACATCTCTGGACCCTCCGTGGCGGTGTGGTGGCATTCGGGTCCTGCAGGGGTATAAGAGTATGGTTATTGCTTCTGTGTGTGGCATTTCGTGTAATGGGTGGGTGGCCGTGTACCCCAGTGCTGGCATTCCCTTGTGGGGGCTTTTGTGACGGTGGCTTGTGGGGGTGATGGGTGTGTGCAGTGGGCATGCTTTGGTGATGGGTGTCCATGCTTTGGGGACGCATGCAGGGCTAGGTTTTGGGATGGGTGGGTTGGGATGGTGAGCCTTTTGCAAGGAGTTGGTGTGATAGGGGTGGGGGTGAGGGTGGGGGTATGATTTGGCATGCAGGTGGGGTGGGGGGAATGAAGTAGTGGAGATTTGACATACCAGAGTCCTTTCCTCCGCCCACTCCTGCGAGGCCCTCAGGATGCAGGATGTGCAAGACTTCCTCCTCCCATGCTGTGAATTCTGAGGGAGTAGGTGGGGGTCCGCCGCCAGTCCGCTGTACCGCAATGTTGTGCCTTGATACCATGGAACGCACCTTCCCCCGTAGGTTGTTCCACCGCTTCCTGATGTCGTCCCGATTGCGTGGATGCTGTCCCACAGCGTTGACCCTGTCCACTATTCTTTGCCATAGCTCCATCTTCCTGGCAATGGTGGTGTGCTGCACCTGTGCCCCGAAGAGCTGGGGCTCTACACAAACTATTTCCTCCACCATGACCCTGAGTTCTGCGTCAGAGAACCTGGGGTGTCTTTGGGGTGCCATGGGGTGGTGTGGATGAGGTGAGGGGTGGTGTATGTGTTGTAGAGTGTGGTGAGTGTGGTGGTGTATGGTGTTTTGTGCGTGGAAATTGTGTGGGTGATGTTGTGATTTGCCTCTGTGTGATGGTCTACTCTATTCTGTGCTGTCTCTCTCTGTCCTTCAGTCACAATTGTGGTCGTAAGGGTTTGTGGGTGATGTGGGTGTGTGTTTTATATTTAATTGGGTGTGTGGGAGTGGTGTGTGTATGTGTCTCAGGTGTGTGTATTTTGATTTGTCCAATGTGGCTGTGTTTTGTAAAGGTGTGTGTATTTTGAGCGCAGCGGTGTGTACCGCCAATGGAATACCGCGGTTGAAAGACCGCTGCAGGGATTTGTGGGTCAGAATGGCAAGGGTGTATTTCTGTTGGCGTGACGGTGGAGGTTTGGTCATCGCCAGTTTTGCGCTGGCCGTTGCTGTGGCGGACTTTTGTTGATGTCGGGTTTTTGGCGGTTTGCCAGTTGCGGGTCAGAATGACCGTGGCGGTTTACCGCGACCGCGGCGGTGTTATGGCGGTCTTCTGACCGGCGGTAAGCACCTTTTACCGCCGAGGTCAGAATGACCCCCATAGCGTCTTACATGCTGAGACCCACAATGTGGCTTTGCAGAGAGGATAGTGACTCTCCTTCTGTGCTTCAATGTCCCTACCTGAAATCTTAATGAATTGTAAGCAGGGAGATCAGCACTTGGGAAGAAGACCTGCTTGGATGGATGTTCTATTGTTCCAGCCATCAACCTTAAGGGAAAACGAACACAAGTTTAATTCAATAGTGTTTATAATCTAATCACCCAAATCATGTTTGCACAGTTGGTGAGGAATTGTGCATACCTGGTCAGACACTGAGTTTGAATAAATGAAAATGTCGTCTATGTACGCTATATATCAAAAGTCAATACATTCTCATGGGACTTCATCCATAAAAAAAGCTGAAATGTGGCAAAAGCATCACAAAGCCCAAAGGGCATTACTTAGTACTCAAAGAGACCAAATTTTGTCAGAAAGGCAGTTTTCCAGTCACCACCATTCCGGACCCCAACAAGATGGCATACTCCTCGCAGATCTAACCTTGTGTAAATTACTGCATTTTTTATCTGGTCCAGTATACCAAGTATCAAAGGTAATGGATACTGGTTCTTAACTGTGATATAATTTAGGGTGTGCTAGTCTATGAAAGTCCTAAATTCACTGCCTTTTCTGGGTACAAAACAGAGCAGTGATGGAATGGGGGATGTAGAGTGTCTGATGAACCCATTTGCAAAATACACGTCCAAGTATTGGTGTAAATGTTCTATTTCTATTTCAGTTAAGGCATACACCCTACTACAGGGTAGTTTTTCCCCTGGTACTAGATCTACCCTGCAGTCGAAACTGCGGTGTGGGGGTAAGGTGTTCACCTTTTATTTATAGAAAACTTCTGCCAGATCCATGTACTTATCAGGAAGACCATTGATAACTGATTCCATTTTGGTTGGGTTTTGTGTCTGGATTGCAGTCAGGTGCCATTGGCTACTTTTGGATGCATAAAGATGAATTCTACGGTATGGTGAACCTAAGGTAATTATCCTTTGTTCTGAGTCTATCTGTGGATTGTGTTTTATGAGCCAAGGAAGTCCAAAAATGAGCTGGAATTGAGGGACCTTTATGAGATCAAAGAAGATGCACTCCCTATGAGAAATATCATGTTTAGGGGCTCTGTAGTGAAATAAATAGGAGCTGATGCTAATTCCTTACCCTGTACGGCTCTTATAACTTCAGGTTTTTTCTTGCATCTTGTTTCTATCCCTAAGGTTTTAAAGAACTGTGTATCAATTACATTTCCGGTTGCTCAGGAATCAATTCGAATTTCAACTTGCCACTTCCTTCCAGTAGTTGAACTCAAGGTTACAGGTATCATGAGATGATAGAACACTGCAAACAATGGGTTTTCTGAGGCCAAGCTAGATGGTACAGTCGATGGGATGGTCTCCTTACCTATCAAGTCAACTAATTTTCCATCATGTAACTCAATAAAACTGGGGCTGCTGTGAAAGTAGTCCTGGTGGTCTTAGGTTTCATGGGCAGAGAAGAACACTCATTTACACAGTACCCAGTTTTACCACAATATAAACATTGGTTTAATTTTCTTTTTTTTCCCTTTTCCTCTCTAGTAAGTGGACCTCTAACTCCTCCTATCTACATAGGTTCAACTGAACTTTCTATATTTGGTAGCGGTTTCGGCTTTTCTCGGAGCAGCATGAATCTACTCTCAGGACGATTTCCTTTTTCAGATCATCGCTCCTGCAGACGATGATTTGCCTGGACTTAATCTTCTGCTACATCCCCTGGAGGATCTACAATTTTCAACAACAGGTCCTTAAGTTTGTGCTTAAGTCCTCGATAACGTATAGAGACTCTTTTAGCTTTCGGCCACTCTGCCTTTACCACTAGGCAAATATTTAGGATTAGATCAGAGAAACCTTAATTTAGGTTTATAAACTTGTTATCCATAGCTTGCACAAAAGTGTGTTGAGCGAACAATTTGCACATGGCATCCTTGAAATTTCTATAGTTATATAATCCTGATCCACTAAAAGACTGGACCTTCAAGCTGCATCTCCACCTAATTATGATAGAATAAAGGGTCCACGGGAAGCCTCATCTGGGAAAGCTGTTGGATGTGCCATTAAATGCAAATGGCATTGGTTCATAAATATAACAAACTTAGGGGGTCATTACAACATTGGTGGTAAAAGGCGCTTACAGAAGACCGCCAACACACCGCCGCGGAATTCTGCCACAGCTATTATGACACACATCTCGGAATCCGACAAAATTCCGACACAGACACAAGTCCGCCACACCAAAGGTCAGTGATAAACTGGCAAAAACAAAACCGACACCGTCACGCCAACAGAAATACGCCCACACCATCACGACACACGAATCCATGTGGAGGTCTTTCAACCGTGGTATTCCATTGGCGGTACACACTGCCGCACTCAAAATACACACACATCTACAAAACACCACCACATTGGACAATTCCAAATACACACACCTGATACACATACACAAAGCACTCCCACACACCCAATACAATATAAAACACACACCCACATCACCCGCAAACCCCTACTACCACAATTACAGAGAGAAGGCCAGAGAGAGACACCACCATCAACAAAGTAGCATCCACAGGCACACACCACCATCACCCACACTACTTCCACGCACATAACACCACACACCACTACATATCACCACACTTATCACCATACACACCTCCCCACACATCACCTACACCACCCCATGGCACGGCAAAGACACCCCAGGTTCTCGGAGGAGGAGCTCAGGGTCATGGTGGAGGAAATCGTCCGGGTAGAGCCACAGCTATTTGGATCACAGGTGCAGCACACCTCAATTACAAGGAAGATGGAGTTATGGCGAAGAATAGTCGACAGGGTCAACGCAGTGGGACAACACCCAAGAAATCGAGAGGACATCAGGAAGAGGTGGAACGACCTACGGGGGAAGGTGCGTTCCGTGGTCTCAAGACACCACCAGGCGGTTCAGCGGACTGGCGGCAGACCCCCACCTCCTGCCCCACAACTAACAACATGGGAGGAGCAGGTCTTGGCGATTCTGCATCCTGAGGGCCTCGCAGGAGTCAGTGGAGGCATGGACTCTGATAAGTCAATTCTTAACTATTACATCCCCCACCCTACCTGCATGCTATCACATACCCCCACCCTCACCCCCACCCCTATCACTCCAACACATCCCAACACCAAGCTCTGCATGCAACAACAACAACGCATGGACACCCATCACTAAAGCATGCCCACTGCACATACCCATACACCCCCTAAACCATCATCACACAAGCTCACACACAGGAATGCCAGCACTGGGGTACACGGTCACCCACCCATTGCACACCATGACACACACAGATGCAATAATCATGCCTTTACACCCCTGCAGGACCACTATCCAACGTCACCAGACAGGAGGGTCCAGACATCACCACTCCACCCACAGAAGAGGCCCACAGTGATGACAGCACCTCTGTCCACCTGGATCTAGATGACCAGCCCGGACCATCGGGGACCTCGGGACAGCCGGTTCCCCTCACACAGGCACAGGCCACCACAGACCTTCCTCCCTCTGGAAACATCAGCACAGCACCCACCCAGCAGGCCCATACCTCCATCTCCAGACACATCAATCAGCTGTGTGTCCACCACTACAGGGAACCCAGGATAACCCACCACCCCAACAACAACAGGGACCTGGGGGCGGTGGCAGTGGGCACACGGTCCAGGGGACGGAGGCCCAGGAACACAGGGGAACTGGGAGGGCTGCTGTGCGACAGGGGGCGGACAGGCCAAGGGAACCCACTCTCCACGAGGCCCTCTCCTCCATCATGGGAGCATACCACCACTCCCAGAAGACGATGGCAACGGTACTGGCCAAGTTTCAGGAGACCCAGCGCCTGCAGGAGGAACAGTATTTGGGGTTCAGGGAGGAACTCAGAACCATCAGCTCTGCCCTGGGCACCATCGTAGGGGTGCTGAAGGAAGTACTGAACACCAGGAGGGACACTGTGGCACTACAAGGGGCCCCTGACACTAGCATGGACGATGAACTGCCCACCACCTCCGCCGGAGCTAGTGGACAGGAGGCACCGCCACAGAACCACCACACCAGCACCCCACCCCCTGCAGATGGAGAACCACCCCGCAAACGGTCCCTGAGATCCAGGAACAAGACAGAGCACAATGCCAAGACCCCCGCCAAGAAATGAGACCACCCTGATTGTCATCCCACTGTCCCACTTTGTCACCCTGTCCATATTGAAACTGCCCCAGCTCCACTTCCTATGCCCATATGGGCAATGCACCTGTGGGACTAATAGACTGGACTCTGCCATGGACACTCCTCCGCCATCACCCCTCACCATTTAACTTCCCCCTCCAATATTTTGTAGTTAAATAAACACACCTAAAGCACCAAAAGATCTGGAGTCTGTCTGTGATTTCGAAAGTGTATTTGCAATTACAGTGACAAAATGTTCATGAAAAAGTAATGTCAACATACCTATGTCACACAGCTCTAGTCCATGAGGAATCTAAGCAGATGACATACGTTGGGACCCACACCTGTGAAACCGTAAGGGAAAGTGACAACTCGGTGACCATACACTGGGTCAAATCGACAGACAGGATAGAGGTAGAAGTGTAAAAGTACACGTAGTAGGCAGGAATGTATTCTCACCTGTGTTTCACTGGAAATATTGCTGGATGACTGAGTCCCTGTTCTGCAGGTCTTTTTCCTCTGCTTCCTTCTCATCACTGTCCCCAGGCTCCACAGCTGCCACAACACCGCCATCTGGACCATCCTCCTGCAGAAAAGGCACCTGTCGTCGCAAAGCCAAGTAGTGAAGCATACAGCAGGCCATGATGATTTGGCACACCTTCTTTGGTGAGTAGAATAGGGATCCACCTGTCGTATGGAGGCACCTGAACCTGGCCTTCAGGAGGCCGAAGGTCCGCTCGATCATCCTCCTAGTTCGACCATGGGCCTCATTGTAGCGTTCCTCTGCCCTTGTCCTGGGATTCCTCACTGGGGTCAGTAGCCATGACAGGTTGGGGTAACCAGAGTCACCTAATAGCCACACACAGTGCCTCTGGAGTTGACCCATCACATAAGGGATGCTGCTATTCCGCAGGATGTAGGCGTCATGCACAGAGCCAGGGAACATGGCATTCACAAGGGAGATGTACTGGTCTGAGAAACATACCATCTTTACATTCATGGAATGATAACTCTTCCGGTTCCTGCACACCTGTTCACTCCTGTGGGGGGGGGACCAAAGCCACATGGGTCCCATCAATGGCACCTATGATGTTGGGGATATGTCCAAGGGCGTAGAAGTCACCTTTCACTGTAGGCAAATCCTCCACCTGAGGGAAAACGATGTAGCTCTGCATGTGTTTCAGCAGGGCAGATAACACTCTGGAAAATAAGTTTGAAAACATAGGCTGCGACATCCCTGATGCCATGGGATCCTCCCTCAGCCCTACGTTGTTCAACGTCTACATGGCCCCCCTCGCTCAACTGGCCCGCCAACATCATCTCAGCATCATCTCTTACGCCGACGACACCCAGCTCGTCCTCTCCCTGACCAAAGACCCGCTCACCGCCAAAACAAACCTCCACGAGGGACTAAAATCCATCGCCGATTGGATGAACAACAGTCGCCTGAAACTCAACTCCGACAAGACGGAAGTCCTCATCCTCGGGCGCACTCCCTCGGCCTGGAACGACTCATGGTGGCCCTCCGTCCTCGGACCCCCGCCCACCCCTGCCAGCCACGCAAGAAACCTCGGCTTCATCCTGGACTCCTCCCTCACCATGTCCAAACAGGTCAGCGCCGTCTCCTCCTCCTGTTTCAACACCCTTCGAATGCTCCGCAGAATCTTCAAGTGGATTCCAACAGAAACCAGAAAGACGGTGACCCAGGCCCTCGTCAGCAGCAGACTTGACTACGGCAACGCACTCTACACAGGCATCCCAACCAAAGACATCAAACGACTCCAACGCATCCAAAATGCCTCCGCCCGACTGATCCTCGACATACCCCGCCGAAATCACATCTCCCCTCACCTAAAGGAACTCCACTGGCTCCCGGTAGACAAGAGGATCACCTTTAAACTCCTGACCCACGCTCACAAGGCACTTCACAACACCGGACCCTCCTACCTCAACACCAGACTGAACTTCTACACTCCAACACGTCAACTCCGATCCGCCAACCTCGCCCTCGCCATCGTACCCCGAATCCAGCGCAAGACATCCGGCGGCAGATCCTTCTCCTTCCTCGCCGCCAAGACCTGGAACTCTCTCCCCACATCTCTTCGCCAGACCCAGGACCTCCTCGCATTCAGAAGGCTCCTCAAGACCTGGCTCTTCGACCGCTAAATCAGCAGCGCTCCCCCCCCCCCCCCCTCTCAGCGCCTCGAAACCCTGACGGGTACATAGCACGCTTTATAAATACTATGATTGATTGATTGATTGATTGATGGCCACTGTTGTTTGAAAAGACCCACTAGCAAGGAAATGGAGCACTGATAGCACCTGCACTTGAGGGGGGATTCCTGTGGGATGGCGGATTGCTGACATCAGGTCAGGCTCCAACTGTGTGCACAGTTCCTGGATTGTGGCACGGTCAAACCTGTAGGTGATAATCACATTTCTTTCCTCCATTGTCGACAGGTCCACCAGCGGTCGGTACACTGGAGGATTCCGCCATCTCCTCACGTGTCCCAGCGGACGGTGCCTATGAAGGACAATAGCGAGCACAGAGTCAAATATCTCAGAGGTATGTACCCACAGTCTCCACAGAACACCATTCATACACAAAATCTGGCCTGTATGTGTGTTGAGACTAGGCCTAGGTATGTGTGACGCAGTTGGTAATTAGGCCATGTGGGCCCCTGAAATGGCGGCTGCCTGACCTGTAAAGTGGGACAATGGGATGTGAGGTAACTGCGCTGGCGTTGTACACCGTCGCAGTAGGCGGTCGAAGACCGCGGCACAATGCTGCATTGGTTAACATTGGACCCTATGGGTCCCAGGAGCCAATGACGATGTACGCCGACGGTGATGGTACGCACTGCCGTGGTCGTGACCGCCGCGGACGTGACCGCCATTTTCTATCTGTTGAATCACCCGATACACTGCAAGTGCTGCTGTGGCCTCGGTCTGGAAGAGACAATGGCTCGTGCTTCTGGGGAAAGGGCTCCTGCCTTCACATCGGAGGAGTTGGAGAAGCTCGTCGATGGGGTCCTCCCCCAGTACACGCTACTCTACGGTCCTCCAGACCAACAGGTAAGTACACAGGGAGCATGTTGTATGGGCTATGCCTGTGTGGAGAGGGCTAGTTGTAAGAAGGAAGGGGGCAGAGTACTGCCTGCATGAAAGATGGTGGGTGCATGTGCCACATGCTAAGGGTAGGGATGGGGGCCACTCACTTTGACGCCGCAGTTGGTAATGACTTCTCTTCTTCCCCTGTACATTTCATGTAGGTCAACGCCCAACAGAAGAAGGATATTTGGCTTGCCATCGCCAAGGACGCCCGGACCCTGGGGGTCCACCAGAGACAGAGCACCCACTGCTGGAAAAAATGGGAGGACATTCGCTGCTGGAGCAAGAAGATGGCGGAGGCTCAGCTGGGGATGGCCTCCCAACGTGGGAGGGGTGCTCGTCAAACCATGACCCCCCTGATGTTCAGGATCCTGGCGGTGGCCTACCCTGAGTTGGATGGGCGCTTGAGAGCATCACAGCAGACACAAGGGGGTGAGTACAATCTCATTCAGCTGGCTTTGCGCGCAGTGGAGGGGTCTGGGTGGGGGAGGAGGGCTGTGGGTCTCCCTAGGCCAGGGCGAGTTCCATAGGCTAGGCCCCTCCATAAGGCATGGCCCTGTGGCCCCCACCCCACCTCTGTAGAGTGCCAAGTACAGCTATTCGTGCACCTGTGTCATCTATGTGTGCATATGTCGTCCATAGCCTTATAGGCCATTTCCTAGGAATTGCACTGTAGAGCCCAACAGCGCGACGTAGTGCAGGGGGCTTCTGTGTCTGTCTTGTCCGCCAACGGTAGCGGTAATCCATGCACTCAACATGTCTTTCTTCTGTTACCCCCCCCCTTTTTTGCAGTCTTCCTGTTCTTGTGTGCAATAGCATCATCAGGCGGAGGAGCAGTGGCACCGGAGCACGAGGGAGCTGCATCCCACATGGCCATGGAGGGCCACACTATGGACTCAGAATACACCAGTGGGATGGAGGGCGAGTGGAGCACCACGGCGGGGACAGGAGCTGAAACCAGCGACACGGACTCGTCCTCTGATGGGAGCTCCCTTGTGGTGGCGGCAACATCTGTGCCCCCCACTTCTACAGGTACAGCCGCCACCCCCCCTACGAGCACCACCCTCCCAGCAGCCCCTCAGCCTTCGCCCCGTGCCTGCTCACCCAGGAGGGTGGGCATCACCTTCGCCCCAGGCACCTCAGCCCCTGCCCCAGTCACCCCTGCTGCCCTCAGTGAGGAGGCCATTGACCTCCTCAGGTCCCTCACTGTTGGGCAGTCTACCATTTTGAATGCCATCCAGGGTGTAGAAAGGCAGTTGCAACAAACCAATGCATTCCTGGAGGGCATTCATTCTGGTCAGGCGGCCCTTCACCGATCCTTTCAAACTCTGACCTCAGCACTGATGGCAGCCATTGTCCCTGTGTCTAGCCTCCCCCCTCCAACTTCCTCTACCCAGACCCAATCCCCTGTACCTCTGCCTATCCCAAGCACACCATCAGACCAGCCTGCACACACCTCACCACACAAGGGAAGCTCAAGCAAACATAAGCACCACACATACCACAGGCACTCACGCAAGCATCACACACATACAGACACACCAACATCTACTGCCTCCACTGTGTCCCCCTCCCCGTCGTCTCCCTCCTCCCTCCCAGTCTCGTCCACACTCACACCTGCATGCACTACCTCTACAGCCACTACGTCCAGCACAAGCACACCCACCACCACACCCCACTCACGTGCAGTCACCACCCCCACTACCATTCACATGTCCCCTGTGTCCTCTCCAGTGTGTCTGTGATGCCCCCTCCGAAGATACACAAACGCAGGCACACACCCACCCAACATACATCCACCTCACAACAGCCTCCAGTGCATGCACCTGCACCCAAAGCCACAAAACGTACACCTCCTACAACCACCACCTCTTCCTCCACTCCCAAACCCCCTCCAGCTACCCGTGCCAGTATCTCCAACCAACTTTTCCTGTCCACCCTTAACCTATTTCCCACCACCCCACGTTCAACTCGTAGGTCCCGAACTAGCACCTCAGCCACAACATCTCAGGGACCAGTGGTGCCTGTTGTCACAGGTATGTGGAGTGCACCGGCCACCAGGACACCCAGTGTGGCACGGAGCCACAGCACAGCCAGTCCCCCCCCCGGTGAAGCACCAGAAGTTGGCCAGTGGCCGGCAGGAGAGGGGAAAGACTCCAGCCACCCAAGCCGCTCCCACGGGTCCCGGTGGGAGTGTGGACTCAGCTGTGACTCCTCCCAAGGTGGGGAAGGGCCAGAAGAAACCCAGCAAGTCTGGGAGGAGCAGCACGGCAGAGAAGACTGCCATCATCCCCACTGGCCAGGAGGGCCCCGCCAGCCCCATCGTTGCTGTCCAGGAGGCCCCCACCAGCCCCATCGTCGCTGCCCAGGAGGCCACCGGCAGCCCCATCGTCGCTGCCCAGGAGGCCAACACCAGCCCCATCGTCGCTGCCCAGGAGGCCACCGCCAGCCCCTCGTCGCTGCCCAGGAGGCCACCACCATCCACAGCCCAGCTGCCCAGGAGGGCCCCGCCAGCCACAGCCCAGCTGCCCAGGAGGGCCCCGCCAGCCACAGCCCAGATGCCCAGGAGGGCCCCGCCACCCACAGCCCAGCTGCCCAGGAGGGCCCCGCCAGCCACAGCCCAGCTGCCCAGGAAGGCCCCGCCAGCCACAGCACAGTTGACCAATGAAGGACCGCCAGGCCCAGCCCAGCTGGGCAATGAAGGACAGCCAACTCAAGCACCGCTGAACAGGGCAAGCACCGCTGAACAGGGCAAGAACCACCAACTCAAGCACCGCTGAACAGGGCAAGCACCGCTGAACAGGGCAAGGACCGCCAACTCAAGCACCTCTGAACAGGGCAAACACCGCTGAACAGGGCAAGAACCATCAACTCAAGCACTGCTAGCCCATGAGCGGCAGGGGCACTGACGCAACAGGGACCGTCACGGAGTGAGTGATGCACTCTGGGCACCAGTCCCCCTCCAGAACCAGTGGAGACATGCATCCACTACGTCTTTCCTTCCCAGGATGAAGCACTCTGGGCACCAGTCCCCCTCCAGAACCAATGGAGAAACACATCCACTACGTCTGTCCTTGGAAGGATGAAGCACTCTTGGCACCTGTCCCCTTCCAGAACCAGCAGAGAAACACATCCACTACGTCTGTCCTTGGCAGGATGAAGCACTCTGGGCACCAGTCCCCCTCCAGAACCAGTGGAGAAACACATCCACTACCTCAGTCCTTGGCAGGATGAAGCACTCTGGGCACCAGTCCCCCTCCAGAACCAGTGGAGAAACACATCCACTACGTCTGTCCTTGGCAGGATGAAGCACTTTGGACACAAAGCCCCCTCCAGAAACCAGTGGAGAATGTTATCCCCTTGAGAGACTGTGGCTTTGCACTCCCCAGGATGCAGCAGGGGGCAAACCACCCACTGTAGAGACTTGAGAGACTGTGGCTTTGCACTCCCCAGGATGCAGCAGTGGGCAAACCACCCACTGTAGAGACTTGAGAGACTGTGGCTTTGCACTCCCCAGGATGCAGCAGTTGGCAAACCACCCACTGTAGAGACTTGAGAGACTGTGGCTTTGCACTCCCCAGGATGCAGCAGTGGGCAAACCACCCACTGTAGAGACTGTGGCTTTGCACTCCCCAGGATACATCAATGGGCATGGAGGCCCCTCGTGGATCTGGTGTCGTGCACTCATCCGGCTGAGGTGCCCTCCCTTCCCTTCCCCCTGAGGTGCCTGTTGTATTTCTATCTGATGCCCCTGCAGTGTTCTCTCTGTTTTGATCTGGTATCATGTGTGGGCCTCGCCCATGCATTTTGGGCCCAGTGGTCCACGGACTATGAATGGTGCAATACCTGGACTACTAATCTTGGTGTATATTTTGCTAATAGTGTATATATGTATATTTTTGCTTACTGAATTTTGATATATTACAATGGTTACACTCATTTCCTTTTGTCTTTGCATTCTTCCAGGGGGTTGGGGGGGCGTAACTATAATGTATAGATATGCATTAGCGTGTGTGTTGTAGTGGGTGAGGGTGGGGGTGGGGGTGTTGTGTGCTGCGTGTGTGTGTCCCTGTTTTTTGCCTCCCCTGTGTCATAGGTGCAGTACTCACCGTGGTCTTCGCCGCTGGCGTTGGTGCTCCTGGTACAGGAGCAGGAAGACTATCGCAGGCAGAATTTGGAGTTCCGGGTCCATGGTGTCCTCCTTCCTCGTGGAGTGCATAGAGGTGAGCGTTTTTCCTTCGAAATTCCTGTTTCCGCCGTGTTTTTATCCGCGGTGAATCCGCCCTGAAAAAGGTGGCGGATTGGCCTGTCATAATAGTGTGGACGGTACATTGTCCTCCGCCTGTCTGTTGGCGGAGACCGGCGAGCTGTTTGTTTGTACCGCTACGGTCGTAATTCCAACATTTTTACAGCCGGCCTGTTGGCGGTCTTACCGTCACTTTAACACCGTCCGCCAGGGTTGTAATGACCACCTTATTAGTGTTGTCACCATAAAAAATTATCTGGTGATGCTAGCCTTATAGTCATTGAAGTAATCACCTAGACTTGACTCATGCCACCAGAGGCTGTGCCCCCGTCGATATGGAAGACAGCAGATTGATGCATTGGGTTGTCCCTGACCTTAGGTGGGGATGGTAATGTCCTTAGATTTCCTACCTTAGATTTGGCTATTTCAACCTGCAGGGCTGTCACATCCTGATGCAGGGCTTGATTTTCTGCTTGCACAGCACTGAGCATAGCTGCTACATCCCTTAATGAAACAACGTGGGGCTCCATATCATCTGGGCGAAGCGAGCCTTCTATCAGATAGCAACTTAGGCTCTTACCTCGTAAGACCCATGATGTGGCTTCACAGAGATGATAGTGACTCTCCTCCTATACTTCAGTGTCCCTACCTGAAATCAGAAGCAGGGAGATCAGAACCTGGGATGAAGGTGAGTTCGGATGCTTGCTCCATTGTTCCAGCTGCCGACTTTAAGGGAAAGGGAATGCAGGGTTAATTCTATAGTACTTGTAATCTAATCACTCACTACTTTCCCACTCTTGTTAGACTTCGTTGATAATGAGTGCTAGAAAGTCTACCTGTGATGCAGCTGAAGAAAGGGATATGGCTTGGAATTTGCCTGTGGATTATGTAGGTAGTAAGTGGTCACTGGTCATCTTACTCAGTTCTTGACTTGTCAGGCATGGATAATAAGCTACAAAGTATAACCAATTATTAGGAACATTCCTTGACATTTGCTTACTTATAACTACATTTCACTTGTAACAACATAAAACTTGCAGCTCAATAATTACCTATGACATTGAATATTCTCTAACTAATTTGTGTTACTTCACCCCCCCACCCCAACTCCCTCCCCTACACACCCCACCACCCCTGCCACCTCCCAAAGGTGGCAGGGCCCCCCTCCCCACCCCAACCCCCAACATAACATTACTCACACACACCTGACACGCATGCAGCCACCACCAACACACACACGCACACACCACGACATACGTGCCTACATCCACACACACAGTCAGACACGCACACCCACATTCAAACATACACGCACACATCCATACAGACATAACCACAGCTATACACGCACTCATTCCCATACACACAACACCCCCGCAAGCATACACGCACCCACAAAGACCGCCGAGGTCGTAATGACCCCCTCTATATTACTCAAGACATGCAGAGCCACACGCGGTGGCCTTGAATAGCTTAAAAAAATCACACTTGAATGGTGCAAGGCTAGTACAATAAATATTATATATCAGGCCCATGTTTTCTTTTTTTTTGCAATCACACATCTGTATGAGTAGGGATCAATGGTCTGATGAAATACGTGGTTATATAATGTGACTAAATAGATTAAGGTCAACCTTCACTAACCTTCATTTTATAAGATTGACATATTGTAATAGGTAATGTTGTAATGAAGGTATATACCAATAATAGGTGTATGTATGAACTGCCCCTTTCTCTTTTATAATAATGTGAGTAAGTTAGGGAAAAGAGATGTCCAATCAAAACATGGCCTGATATGGATGCATCAAGAAGATAGCACATGGGTTCAGCAAAATGTATACATGAATTTGAAAGGGTAGCCGGAGCATGGGCTGCCTCTACAACCTAATACAGAAAATTGATGAATAGGATGGACAGGCGATTGGCCAAGATGGCAAGGAAGCAAAAAAAAAGCAGACAATGATTTTAAAGAAATGCCGGGAGGCCTTGGTGAACATTGCAAATGAAATATAACCCTGGACTCTCCATCAAAAAAGCCCCTTTCGTGTATGTTTATCTGTTCATTTTTATATTTTAAATGTTCAAAGTCAGTGTTCAATGTAGGTTTAGGGATGGTGTAGATCAGATATTGTTAAGTAAGATACTTTTAGGTAGATTTAAGTGTAAGAATTGTAGAATGCTTAAGATTTTTAGTGAGTGGGTTTTAAATGTTTTGCGTTTTATAAAAGAAATAAAAACATCTTTAACAAATCTACAAGCAATATATAATAGTTTAGGCTTATAAGTGTAGGTGGCATATGTTTAGGATATAGCTTATGTTTGTATTATATTTATTTATGTGTAAGAAGGGGGATAGGCATTAATGTTTATCTTGTCATGTTTTTAAAGTTGTTAAGATAGGTTAACTGGTAGAAAAGTTAATATAGGATAGGTTTAATAATAGGTAGTGTAGGTTAGATAGGGTTAGGTATTGTTTTGACATTATACCTTATGGGGCATATTTATACTCCGTTTGCGCCGGAATTGCGTCGTTTTTTTTTACGCAATTTCGATGCAAAACTAACTCCATATTTATACTTTGGCGTTAGACGCGTCTAGCGCCAATGTCCATGGAGTGTGCGTAATTTTTTAGCGTGGACACCTACTTTGCGTTAATGAGATGCAAGGTAGGCGTTCACGCCTAAATAATCGACTCCGAGGCATGTGCGTCGGATTTATACTCCCGGGCAAAATTCACGCCTGGGAGTGGGCGGGTCAAAAAAAATGACGTATGGCCGCTTTTGCGCTGTTTTTTAGCGCCTGCAAAAGGCAGGCGTTAAGGGACCTGTGGGCTCTGAAGGAGCTCAGAGGTGCCCTCCCATGCCCCCAGGGACACCCCCTGTCACCCTTGCCCACCCCAGGAGGACACCCAAGGCTGGAGGGACCCATCCCAGGGACATTAAGGTAAGTTCAGGTAAGTGTTTTTTTTTTTTTTTTGTGGCATAGGGGGGCCTGATTTGTGCCCCCCTACATGCCACTATGCCCAATGACCATGCCCAGGGGACAGAAGTCCCCTGGGCATGGCCATTGGGCAAGGGGGCATGACTCATGTCTTTGCTAAGACAGGAGTCATTTCTATGGGGGTTGGGAGTGAAAAAAAATGGCGCAAATCGGGTTGAGGCGAAAAAATTGCCTCAACCTGACTTGCCCCATTTCTTGACGCCCAAGCTCCATTTTCCCCTACGCCGGCGCTGCCTGGTGTATGTCATTTTTTTAACGCACACCAGACGGCGCCGGCGGCTAACGCCGGCTAACGTCATTCAATAAATACGGCGCCCGCATGGCGCTTCAGAATGGCGTTAGCCGGCTCTAATTTTTTTGACGCAAAACTGCGTTAGCGTAGTTTTGCGTCAAAAAGTATAAATATGGGCCTATATATTTAAAATGTATGTGATTTGTATGTTTTTGCTGTAAGTTCCTATTATTGAGTTAGGAGAGTACATAAACTTCATTTAGTCCATAATATGCAAAATCGCCTTTCACGATGTAGGAAAGGCATTCACAGTGCAGTTAAGGAATTGCTAAAATTGCGGTTCCTTAATATTGCGAGTAGATAATGCGAATCGCACACTGCGATTTGCAAATACCGAATCACAATTCAATGTATCAAGCATTCACAGATTCCGATTAGTAGCAAAATCAGGTGGTAAACAGGTGCAACCTGTACAAAGAGGCCCAAAATGCATCAGCCCTTTTCCAAAATGGCTGCACTCTACATCATGGCGAGGAGGATGAGGATCCTGGCAGGTTTGAGGAGAGGGAGGAGGAGACAGGAGCGCATTTTTAAAGTGCATATTACCCTCTTTGAACAGACGGAGAAGGAGATTTTTACAGGTTAAACTCAGCCATAATACTTGACTTGAAAACTGATTTACAACCCCTACTGCATACACACAGAACCAATGCCATATCCACTCATGTGCAGGTATTATGCTCCCTGCACCTCTTAGCCTCAGGAAGCTATCAAGGGGTCAAAGCAGCAGCTGGAGGTGTCTCTCAAAGTGAGCTTTCATGCTTCTTTAATGCATTCCTAAATGTCATGTTAACCAAAATCCATCTGCACATAAAAGTCCCCAACACCCCACAGGATTTGCAGAGAACAAAATTTGATTTCTACCAAGAAACCCAATTTCCACATGTCATTAGCTGCATTGATGGGACACATGTAGCTAATCTGTCCACCATCTGCCACAGAGTATTTTTATTGGAACAGAAAGAGTACACATTCCATAAACATACAGGTCATGTGCAATGCCTCTAACATAATAACGGATCTTGTGGTCAGAAACCCAGGTAGCACACACGATTCCTACATCTTTAGGCACATGGGAATACTCACAAGGCTTCTCGCTGGAGAATTTGGTGAAGGATACTTACTTAATCTAACAGTTAACAATGTCACATAAGGTCTATGTGATATCACTGATAACAATAACTCATTTCACTCCCCTGTCATTCTAGGAGACAGTGCATATGCAGTGCAGTCCTTCATCTTAACAACCTATCTCAATCCTGCCAAGCCAAGTAAAAGGAGGTAAAATGCAGCACACGAGAGGACACTTAGGTGGTCATTCTGACCCTGGCGGTCTTTGACCGCCAGGGCGGAGGACCGCGGGAGCATCGCCGACAGGCCGGCGGTGCTCCAATGGGGATTCCGACCGCGGCGGTAAAGCCGCGGTCGGACCGGCACCACTGGCGGGGTCCCGCCAGTGTACCGCGGCCCCATTGAATCCTCCGCGGCGGCGCAGCTTGCTGCACCGCCGCGGGGATTCCGACCCCCCCTACCGCCATCCAGACCCCGGCGGTCGGACCGCCGAGATCCGGATGGCGGTAGGGGGGGTCGCGGGGCCCCTGGGGGCCCCTGCAGTGCCCATGCCACTGGCATGGGCATTGCAGGGGCCCCCGTAAGAGGGCCCCTACATGTATTTCACTGTCTGCTGCGCAGACAGTGAAATACGCGACGGGTGCAACTGCACCCGTCGCACAGCTTCCACTCCGCCGGCTCGATTCCGAGCCGGCTTCATCGTGGAAGCCTCTTTCCCGCTGGGCTGGCTGGCGGTCTGAAGGCGACCGCCCGCCAGCCCAGCGGGAAAGTCAGAATTACCGCCGCGGTCTTTCGACCGCGGAACGGTAACCTGACGGCGGGACTTTGGCGGGCGGCCTCCGCCGCCCGCCAAGGTCAGAATGAGGGCCTTAGTGTGATAGAGAGGACCTTCGGACTGCTGAATAGACGTTTCAGATGCCTTCACAAGAGTGAGGGCGCACTACAATACAGTCCTGAAAACACCTGCAAAATCGTGGCCACATGTGCTATGTTGCACAATATCGCAATGAGAGACATGCCAGTGGAACCCACAGAGTCTAACTCTGATGAGGATGACGATCCCTTGCCACCCCTTCACCCAGCAGACAGAACCAGTGCAGCACAGGGCAGACGAAGACGTGCTGAGATTACGCACAACTATTTCTGATGTAAGTAATGACAACACCACATTTACTTTCATTTATTGCTGTAGGTAGCACATTTATTCCCTTGACTTCAGGTAATATATGTGTGAATAGGACATAGCTATACAGTATACACAATGAGGTCCCAGTTACAGTGTGACACTACTGACATCATAGTATCATTGCATTGCTAAAAGATATGCCAGTCACCTGTACTTTTTCACATTGCTTTTTATGTCCACACACTCCAATTGAACGCTCAGTGGTCTCAGTGGCACCTCTTGTTGCGGGTTTAGAGACAGTACTGTGTCTGGAACAGTGGCGCCTAGGAGCCATCACAGGGCTGTGACACTGCTGAGGCTAGAGAGTTCCTCACTATCCCCACAACCGTGTTCACTGTTTGTTGCACTCCGGGCTGTCTGCATTGTCTCCAATACATTGGTGATTTGCACCAATCATCATGTAACGTACAGACTGCAATGTGCCATCTCCACTTGCATGCCCACAGCACATCATGATACCAAAGCAGCTGTGGTAGTGAGCCGATTGACATACTAGCTGAACCCATCCAACCTGCCCATCAATTGGTGATGGCGCCTACGGGCGGTGACATGCTCCTTTTGCATCACATTATCCCTAATGGTATTTGTCATCTCACTTACGTGTCCTGCTGCAGCTTGCTGTCCCTCATGCAGCTTGCATATGTTGTTATTGAGAGATTTCAACTGCTTGTGCATTGATCCCATGTTGTCATCGATAGACCCCAACTGCCTGTGCCTCCATCCCATGTTGTGATCGATTGACACCAACTGCCTGTGTATTGATCTCATGTGTTTACATTTCAGGCGCTGCACTTTTGGCATTGATGCCTCAAGGCCACCAAACAGTGATGGGCCTTCACCTTCCTCTGTGTACTGCCTTTTTGGCGACACCTCCTGAGGGGAGTAGACTGAAACTGCGACAGGGACTGCTGTCTGTCAGTGCTTCTAACCTCTGGAGGCGGTGTGAGTACTTCTTCTGGCTATTCATCAGAGTCCAGGGTAAACTCAGGGAGAGATAGCACTCTTGCCCTGCGTCTAGCTGGTGCTTGTATGATGGACTCACTGGTGTTTCAATCGGACTGTGCAAAGAAGGTGGCATGATATCCTACACAGAACAGATTGTTAAACTGGCCAGACGGCTTTCATAAATGGTTATAGGGAGCTTCTGGTTCAGAAACTGGGGACCTATACATCTTCCTCCTCTTACCAGTTTTCTGCTTCCCCTGAAATTTGTGGTGTTGGAATGGGAGACCGATGAGTGATGGTACTTGCCTCTTAAACACACACATCAGAGGAGATGTAGGGGGTCATTACAACATTGGCGGTAAAAGCCGCTTACCGCCGTGCAGAAGACCGCCAATACACCGTCGCGACCGCGGAATTCCGCCACAGCTATTATGACCCACATCTTGGAATCCGCCGAAATTCAGACACCCACACAACTCTGCCACACCAAAGGTCAGTGATAAACTGGCAAAAACAAATCCTCCACCGTCATGCCAAAAGAAACATGCCCATGCTATCACGACCCACGAATCCATGCAGCGGTCTATCAACCGAGGTATTCCATTGGCGGTACAAACCGCCGCGCTCAAAATACACACACATCTCCAAAACACCGCCACATTGAACAATTCCAAATACACACACCTGATACACATACAAACACCACTCCCACACACCCAACACAATATAAAATACACACCCACATCACCTACAAACCCCTACTACCAAAAAGTCAGAAAGAAGCACAGAGAGAGACACCACCATCAACAAACTAGCATCCACAGGCACACAACACCCACACAACTTCCACGCACCTCACACAACACACCACTACATATCACCACACTTATCACCACACACACCACCCCACAAATCACCTACACTATCCCATGTCACGCCAAAGACACCCCAGGCTTTCTGAGGAGGAGCTCATGGTCATGGTGGAGGAAATCCTACGGGTAGAGCCACAGCTATTTGTCTCACACGTGCAGCACACCTCCATAGCCAGGAAGATGGAGCTATGGCGCAGAATCGTGGACAGTGTCAACTCTGTGGGACAGCATTCATGAAATCGGGAGGACATCAGGAAGAGGTGGAACAACCTACGGGGGAAGGTGCGTTCAGTGGTCTCCAGGCACAACATCGCGGTACAGCAGACTGGCGGCGGACCCCCACCTCCTCCCCCACAACTAACAACATGGGAGGAGCAAGTCTTGACCATCATGCATCCACAGGGCCTCGGAGGAGTCGGTGGAGGAATGGACACTGGTAAGTCAAATCTTAACTATCATATCCCCCACCCTACCTGCATGCTATCACACACCCCTACCCTCACCCCCTCCCCTATCACTCCAAATACTCACTAATGTACTAATAACACAAACCACACATCCCAACACCAAGCCCTGCATGACACAACTAAGAATGGTCACCCCTCACCAAAGCATGCTCATTGCACATACCCATAACAACCCCCTAGCCATCATCACACAAACTCACACACAGGAATGCTTGCACTGGAGTACACGCACACCCACCCATTGCACACCATTACACACACACATGCAATAATGATGCTCTTATATCCCTGCAGGACCACTACGGAACGTCATCACACAGGAAGGTCCAGCATCTCCACTCCACCCACAGAAGAGGCCCACAGTGACGACAGCAGCTCTGGCCAACTGGATCCTGATGACCAGCCCTGACCATCGTGGGCCTCGGGACAGTTGGTTCCCCTTGTACAGGCACAGCCCAACACTGACCTTCCACCCTCTGGTAACACCAGCACAGCACCCACCCAGCGGGCCCATACCTCCGTACCCAGGACACGTCAATCAGCGGTGTGTCCACCACTACAGGGAACCCAGGATAACCCACCACCCCAACAACAACAGGGACCTGGAGTCAATGGTAGTGGGCACACGGTCCAGGGGACGGAGGCACAGGAACACAGGGGAACTGTGAGGGCTGCTGTGCGACAGGGGGCGGACAGGCCAAGGGAACCCACTCTCCACGAGGCCCTCTCCGCCATCATGGGAGCATACCACCACTCCCAGGAGACGATGGCGACGGTCCTGGCCAAGTTTCAGGAGACCCAGCGCCTGCAGGAGGAGCAGTATTTGGGGTTCAGGGAGGAGCTCAGAACCATCAGCTCCGCCCTGGGCACCATCGTAGGGGTGATGAAGGACATACAGAAGACCATGAGGGACACCGTGGCACTCCAAGAGGGTCCCTCACACTAGCCTGGATGATGAACTGCCCACTACCTCCGTCGGCGCTAGTGGACAGGACGCACCGCCACAGGATCACCACACAGGCACCCCACCCCCTGCAGACAGAGAACCACCCCATAAGCTGTCCCTGAGATCCAGGAACAGGACAGAGCAATATGGCAAGACCCCCGCCAGGAAATGAGACCACCCTGATTGTCCTCCCACTGTCCCACTTTGTTACCCTGTCCATACTTAAACTGCCCCAGCTCCACTTCCTATGCCCATATGGGCAGTGCACCTGTGTGACCAATAGACTGGACTCTGCCATGGACATTCCTCCACCATCCCTCATCACCATTTTACAACCCCCCTCCATTTTTGAGCACTTAAATAAACACCCTTGAAGCACAAAACAATCTGGAGTGAGTCTGTGATTTAGTAAATTTGTATTATCAATGACAGTGTCAAAATGCGTTTCCAATTGTAATGCCAACATACCTATGTCACACATCACAAGTCCATGAAGGATGCAAGCCGATGACACACGTTGGTAACCACACCTGTGAAACCGTAATGGAAAGGTACAACTCAGTCAGCAAATACTGCTACTAAATGACAGACAGGATAGAGGTAGAAGTGTGAAAGTGAATGTAAAAGTAAAAAAAAATGTTCTCACCTGAGTGTCACTGGAAATATTGCTGTATGACTGACTCCCTGTTGTCTATGTCTTCTTCCTCAGCTTCCTCCTCATCACTATCCACAGGCTCCACAGGCTCCACAGCTGCCACAACACCGCCATCTGGACAATCCTCCTGCAGAAAAGGTATCTGGCATCTCAAAGCAAGATTGTGAAGCTTCGAGCAGGCGATGATGATCTGGCACACCTTCTTTGGTGAGTAGAATAGGGAACCACCTGTCATATGGAGGCACCTGAAAATGGCCTTCAGGAGGCTGAAGGTGCGTTCGATCACCCTCCTAGTCCGCCCATGGGCCTCATTGTAGCGTTCCTCTGCCCTGGTCCTGGGATTCCTCACTGGGGTCAATAGCCCTGACAGGTTAGGGTAACCAGAGTCCCCTCATAGCCACACCCGGTGCCCCTGGAGTTGACCCATCACATACAGGATACTGCTATTCTGCAGGATGTAGGCGTCATGCACAGAGCCAGGGAACTTAGCATTTACCTGGGAGATGTACTGCCAAACATACCATCTGTACATTCATAGAATGATAACTCTTCCGGTTCCTGTACAACTGTTCACTCCTGCGGGGGGGACCAGAGCTACATGGGTGCCATCAATGGCACCTATGATGTTGGGGATATGTCCAAGGGCATAGAAGTCACCTTTCACTGTAGCCAAATCCTCCACCTGAGGGAAAACGATGTAGCTCCTTTCGTGTTTCAGCAGGGCAGACAACACTCTGGACAACACGTTGGAAAACATAGGCTGCATTGTCAACAGGTCCACCAGCGGTCGGTATACCAGAGGATTCCGCCATCTTCTCAAATGTCCCAGCTGACGGTGCCTAGGAAGGACAACAGCGACCACAGAGTCAAGCAACTCAGAGGTATGTACCCACAGCTACACAGTACACGAAAAATAATCCAAAAAGTTGTCTGTAAGTGTGTTGAGTCCAGGCCTAGGTATGTGTGACGCAGTTGTAAATGAAGCCATGTGGGCCCCTGAAATGGCGGCTGCCTGACCTCTAAACTGGGACAATGGGATGTGAGGTATCTGCGCTGGCGTTGTACACCGTCGTGGTAGGCGGTCGTAGACCGCGCCACAGTGCTGCATTGGTTAACATTGGACCCTATGGGTCCCAGGAGCCAATGATGAAGTGCGCCAGCGGTGATGATACGCACCGCCGCGGACGTTACCGCCGCGGACGTGACCGACATTTTCTATCTGTTCAATCACTCGATACCTGATCTTCGACAGGAGAGGACCTATACTGCAAGTGCTGCTGTGACCTCGGTCTGGAAGAGACAATGGCTGCTGCGTCTGGGGAAAGGGCCCCTGCGTTCACTGCTCAGGAGTTGTAGAAGCTCGTGGACGGGGTCCTCCCCCAGTACACGCTACTCTATGGTCCTCCAGACCAACAGGTAAGTACACAGGGAGCATGTTGTATGGGCTATGCCTGGGTGGAGAGGGCTGGATGTTAGTTGGAAGGGGGCAGAGTTAAGGGAACATGAAGGACTGTGAATGCATGTGCCACATGGCAAGGGTAGGGATGGGGGCCACTCACATCGAGGGTGCAGTTGGTAATGACTTCTCTTCTTCCCCTGTACATGTCATGTAGGTCAGCGCACACCAGAAGAAGGACATTTGGCATGCCATCACCAAGGACGTCCATACCCTGGGGGTCCACCAGAGACGGGGCACCCACTGCCGGAAAAGATGGGAGGACATTCGCTGCTGGAGCAAGAAGACGGCAGAGGCTCAGCTGGGGATGGCCTCCCAACGTAGGAGTGGTGCCCGTCGCACCATGACCCCCCTGATGTTCCGGATCCTGGTGGTGGCCTACCCGGAGTTGGATGGGCACTTGAGGGCATCACAGCAGACACAAGGGGGTGAGTCAAACATCATTCTGCTGACTTTGCGTGCAGTGGAGGGGTCTGGGTGGGGGAGGAGGGCTGTGGGTTTCCCTAGGCCAGGGTGAGTTCCCTAGGCTAGGCCCCTCCAGAATGCAGGCCATGTGCCATTCCACCCCACCTCAGTAGAGTACCAAGTACAGGTATACATGCCCCTGTGTCATCTATGTGGACAGATGACACTCATATCCATTTAGGCCATATCCCAGGAACTGCATCTGTAGAGGCCAAGAGCGCGGTGTAGTGCAGGGGGCTGCTGTGTCTGTATTGTCCGCCAACGGTAGCGGTAAGCCATGCACTCAACCTGTCTTTCTTCTGTTGTTCCCCCCCCCCTTTTTCTGCTCTCCCTGTTGTTTTGTGCATCAGCATCATCAGGCAGAGGTACAGTGGCACCGGAGCACGAGGGAGCTGCATCTCACATGGCCATGAAGGGGCACACCACAGACTCTGAATACACCAGTGGAACGAGGGCGAGGGGAGCTTCACGTCGGTCAACGAATCACCAAACAGCGACACAGACTCGTCCGCCGATGGGAGCTCCCTTGTGGTGGCAGAACCATCTGTGCCCCCCACTTCTACAGGTACAGCCGCCACCTCCCCTACCAGCACCGCCCTCCCAGCAGCCCCTCAGCCTTCGCCCCGTGCCCGCTCACCCAGGAGGGTGGGCATCACCTTCGCCCCAGGCACCTCAGCCCCTGCCCCTCCTCAGGTCACTCACTGTTAGGCAGTCTACCATTGTGAATGCCATCCAGGGTGTAGAAAGGGAGTTGCAACACGGTAATGCATTCCTGGAGGGCATTCATTCTGGTCAGGCTGCCCTTCATCGAACCCTGCAATCTCTAGCCTCAGCACTGATGGCAACCATTGTCCCTGTGTCTAGCCTCCCCCCTCCAACTTCCTCCACCCAGACCCAATCCCCTGTACCCCAGACTATCCCAAGCACACCATCAGACAAGTATGCATACACCTCAACACACAAAAGTAGCTCAGACAAACATAAGCACCACACAACCCACAGGCACTCTAACAAGCATCATCCACACACAGACACAACAACATATACTGCCTCCACTGTGTCCCCCTCCTCGTCGTTTCCCTCCTCCCTCCCAGTGTCGTCTACACGCTCACCTGCATGCACTACATCTACAGGCACTAGGCCTCGCACCAGAACACCCAGCACCACACACCGCTCACCTGAACTCACCACCCCCACTACCATTTACACGCCCCCTGTGTCCACTCCCAGTGTGTTTGTGACGCCCCCTCCCAAAGTACACAAACGCGGTCACCCACACACCCAACATCCATCCACCTCACGACATCCTCCAGTACCTGCACCTGCACCCAAATCACCTAAAGATACACCTCCTACAACCACCTCCTCTTCCTCCACTCCCAGGCCTCCTCCAGCTACCCATCCCAGTCTTCGTCAGCAACTCTTCCTCAGCAACGTTGCCCTCTTTGCCCCCACCCCTCCAATTGATAGGTCCCGTAGTAGCACCTCAGCCAAAAAAAGTGCAGTACCAGTGGTGCATGTTAAAGGTGTGTGGAGTGCATGGGCCACCAGGGCAGCCAGTGTGACACGGAGCCAAAGCACTGCCAGTCCACCTCCTGTAAAGCACCTTAAGTTGGAAAGTGGCCGACGGGACAGGGTGAAGACATCTGGCGGCAAAACTGCTCACAAGGGTCCCAGGGGGAGTGCCGAGTCAGCTGGGACTCCTCCAAAGGTGGTGAAGGGCCAGAAGAAGTCTGCACAGTCTGGGAAGAGCAGCACGGCGGAGAAGGGCTCCATCCTCCCCGGCGGCCGGGACGCCACCGCCAGCGCTGTCGTCACTGGTCCGGAGACCACCGCCAGAGACAATGCCCAGGAGGGCAGCACAATCGTCACTGGTCCGGAGACCACCACCAGAGTCAGTGCCCAGGAGGGCAGCACAATCGTCACTGGTCCGGAGACCACCGCCAGAGTCAGTGCCCAGGAGGGCAGCACAATCGTCACTGGTCAGGAGACCACCGCCACAGTCAGTGCCCAGGAGGGCAGCACAATTGTCACTGGTCAGGAGACCACCGCCAGCGTCAGTGCCCTGGAGGGCCCCGGCAGCCACAGCCCCGCTGGGCAATGAGGGACCGTCATGCCACACACCAATGCACAGGTCAGACAGCAAAGGCAAGCACCGCTAAACAGGGCACAGACCGCTGAACAGGCCAGAAACTGCAAAGTCAAGCACCGCTGAACAGGGCACAGACCGCCATGGCAAAGCACCGCTGAACAGGGAAAAGACCGCCATGGTGAAGACCGCTGAACAGGGCAAAGCACCGCTGAACAGGTCAGAAACTGCAAAGTCAAGCACCGCTGAACAGGGCACAGACCGCCATGGCAAAGCACCGCTGAACAGGGAAATGACCGCCATGGTGAAGACCGCTGAACAGGGCAAAGCACTGCTGAACAGTTCAGAAACTGCAAAGTCAAGCACCGCTAAACAGGGCACAGACCACCATGGCAAAGCACCGCTGAACAGGGAAAAGACCGCCATGGTGAAGACCGCTGAACAGGGCAAAGCACCGCTGAACAGGTCAGAAACTGCAAAGTCAAGCGCCGCTGAACAGGGCACAGACCACAATAGCAAAGCACCGCTGAACAGGGAATAGACCACCATGGCAAAGCACCGCTGAACAGGGAACAGCACCGCTGAACAGGGCACAGACCGCCATGGCAAATCACCGCTGGACAGGGAAAAAAACGCCAAATCAAGCATCGTTAGCCCATGTGCAGCTGGGACAGTGACGGAACAGGAACCGTCACGGGGAGCCTGATGCAGTCTAGGCACCAATCCCCCACCAGAACCAGTGGAGACTGTTATCCACTTGAGAGACTGTGGCTTTGCACTCCCCAGGATGGTACAGTGGGCAACCCACCCACTGTAGAGACTTGAGAGACTGTGGATTTGCACTCCCCATGATGGTACAGTGGGCAACCCACCCACTGTAGAGACTTGAGAGACTGTGGCTTTGCACTCCCCAGGATGGAACAGTGGGCAACCCACCCACTGTAGAGACTTGAGAGACTGTGGCTTTGCACTCCCCAGGATGGTACAGTGGGCAACCCACCCACTGTAGAGACCTGAGAGACTTTGGCTTTGCACTCCCCAGGATGGTACACTGGGCAACCCACCCACTGTAGAGACTTGAGAGACTGTGGCTTTGCACTCCCCAGGATGGAACAGTGGGCAACCCACCCACTGTAGAGACTTGAGAGACTGTGGCTTTGCACTCCCAGGATACATCAATGGGCATGGAGCCCCGTTGTGGATCTGGCGTGGTGCTGTAATCCGGCTGAGGTGCCCTCCTTCCCTTCCCCCTGAGGTACCTGTTGTATTTCTATCTGATGCCCCTGCAGTGTTCTCTCCGTTTGTGGACAGGTATCTAGTGTGGGCCTTGCCCATGCATTTTGGGCCTAGTGGTGCACGGACATTGATATGTGCATACCTGCACTACTTATCGTAATGTATGAAATCTGGACTGTGTTCATATCTGTATATATTTGGTTACTGTAGTTTGATACATTACAATGTTTGAACTGATTTCCTTTTGTCTTTGCATTCTTCAGGGGGGGTTGTTACTGTACTGTTTGGACATGCATTGGTGTGTGTGTTGTAGTGGGTGAGGGTCGGGTTGGGGGTGGGGGTGTTGCGTGTGTGTGTGTCCCCCTGACTTTTGCCTCCCCCCTCCCCTATGTCGTAGGTGCAGTACTCACTGTTGTCTTCTGTGCCTATGTAGATGGTGATCGTAGAGGAGAAGAAAGACAAGCGCAGGGAGTATTTGTAGTTCGGGCTCCATGGTGTCCTCCTTCCTCGTGGAGTGTGTTAAGGTGAGCGTTTTCCCATTGCAAAAGCTGTTTCCGCCGTGTTTTTATCCACGGTGAATCTGCCCCGGAAAAGGTGGCAGATTGGCGGGTTGTGATACTGTGGGCGGTGCATTGTCTTCCGCCTGTCTGTTGGCGGTGACCGCCGCGCTGCTTGTCTGTACTGCTGTGGCGGGCGGAGTGTTAAAGTGGCTGTCCTTGTTGGCGGTTTCCGCCACTGTCATAATTCCCTTTTTTTGTCAGCCGGCCTGTTTGCGGTATTACCGCAGCTTGAACACCGTCCGCCAGGGTTGTAATGACCACCGTAATATCTAATTTTTCAATTATATTTCTGAATGCCAGTAAGGCAGTATGGTAGTCATTCATTCATTCAAATACTTTATTCAGTTCAAAAGAACCATAAAAGACATAATCAACTGCATACATAATTCTCCTAAATACTATAAATAACAGTATAAAAAGCATTTTACAGAAATGAATAACAATTTTGAATATGAAAAGCAGCATCTATAAAATTTAACACAGCCTGTATTATCCCTTCACTTCCCAGATTATGTAAATAAGAATAGGCAAAGTGGCTAGTCCTATTACCCATAGGCAAGAGTACAGGATGTAGAAACCTTCTCCTGGGCACAATATATAAGTTACAGAAAAGGACAAAGTGCTGAGTGCTTTGGGGTGATTTACCATCGCAATAACATGGCGGAAGTTTCTTAAACCAGGTGCCTTGAGTGGGAAATGACTAATAAATAGTGTATAGTCTTCAAACATAATCTAGTAAGTAAAAACCTATACCGCTCAGAGGTAATAATGTAAAGATATAACATGGGGTGTGATGGCTGTGACCGCAGCCTCTCCAAATCCCTGGCTGTGTCATTGATAAAGTTTGAGTCGTAAATAGAATGCCAATTTAGCTCCTTAATCCTCTCCTTAGCCTGCTGTATTGCTACATGCACTATGTGCGCACTACGTGCATGTGGCAGCACTACGTGCAAGGTAAACAGTGGTGCAGAGTGTGGACCATTGGCCTCTGCTTTTATTGGCCTTCGCTTCCATTTTGGTTCACGACTCCATTTTGTCGAGTCTGGTTTGGTGCGTAAGGCACTGTTCTGTGTTTTTCCACAAGCTTCGGCAAGCTGAAGGGTGGGGTGTTTTTCTGCTCAACTTCGCTCCATCTGCCTGGTACGAAGGGCGCTATTTACATTCCACGAGCTATCAGTTAGAACAACAGGGGGATGCGCCTGTACATAAGGAGGAATGCAAGCTGCCTGTACACAAGGAGGAATGCAAGCTTCACCTTGGAGTCCTCTCCTGGGAACTTGGCCCGTTCTGAGGAGACGTCTCGAAGGGTGAACAAGGTACCGCCGATTGCACAATTTGTAAAGGAGGGGGTCTTTTTCTAGAAAAGACTCCTGGGCGTTAGTAAATACTATAAAAGTTGGGGGCCTGGATGGGCTGGTGGAGGAACTCTCTTCTGGGTTGGACGCAACGCCAGGAGGACTGATTGTCCCGAACAGAAGCTCCCTGTGCTAGCTGATTTGGGTTCCCCAGCTTTGTGTACGGCGGAGGGATGCAGACGCTCTTTTCGGTGAAGCTTTTCAATTTATTAAGTGTATTGTGTGTGCGCGCGTAATATGTACTTATTCTTGCAGTCATTTTCATGCTCTTGAGCATTGAAGTATATTGTGTGTGCGCGCGTAATATGCACTTATTCTTGCAGTCATTTTCATGCTATTGAGCATTGAGGTATATTGTGTGTGCTTGTATTATATGCACTTACTTTTGCAATTATTCACAGAGTGCTTATATCTTTATCATTATTCTCATGTTATTCTCCTGATGTATATATATATATATATTAGTGTGGTTTAGTTTTGCTAGCTGAGAACTTGCCCCTTAAATAAACTTGATTATTCTACTTACGAAGGTGTTTGAGAGTGATTGCTTTACATTGTGCCTTAAAATATCCTGAAGTGCATAGTTTTGATATTCTGAAGAGTAAAGCAGCACAAATTGGCGTAGTCGGCAGGATTCGAAAAAAAAAAAAAGGGAAAATGCTCAATAAGATCAAAGCGAGCTCAAAAGCAGGTTCTCATGTAGCAAATCCAGACATAGAAATACCGGGGTGGGAAACTGCCCCGTATAAACTTTTAGCTCAGGAATGGTCACGTTGTGCTGGTTTGTGTGAAAATTGGAATGCGTGTATGTTGAATGTAGAACCTGAAGATCTTCTTATATGTTTACAGAAAGTTTCAATTGACAAGGGAAGGGAGATTTGTGCGTTGGGGAGGCGAGGCTGGATCTTGCTTTCTGCGTACCGAAAGTTGTATGAAAAATGTTTACAGTTACAAAAAGACCACGAGCAGCTGGGGAAGGAGTTAGTAGAAGCCCGAAATTCCTCTACCATGCTAGCTTGTCAAAATAAATTATTAAGTGATAAGTTGGAAATGTACCAACTGGTTGCAGAGAGAACGGCCGTTAGCGTAGCTAAATATAAACACAAGAAACGAAGAGGGAAAGTTAATAAAAAGAAGGTGCATTTAGCTATCTCTCAGGCAGGATTAGCCTTTGACCCTGAATTTTGGGATGGAAACATCTGGGATACATCTGATTTTTCAGATGGGTCCAGGGGCGATGACTGCCAAGATGTTAGACAGGAGAAGACAGAGCGCAGGAATGTTGTCCGTGCGCAGCCCATATATCGGCGAAAGTTACAGCATAGCCCAGCTAATCCTGGAGGGGTGATGTTGGATGCCCTGGAGGATTATACACAGCAAGAACTAAGTGATGTGATAGACAGATTTCGACAGAGGTCTGGGGAAACATTGCTTACGTGGTTGGTGTGGGTGCACAATATGGGGGGCCAGGGGGTCCAATTGGATCACGGCGACGCCCCGAGGCTTTGTATGTTAAGTACAGACCCGGTTATTCAAAATGAGTTTAGAACCTATCCAGGGAATGGTCCCATGACTAATTTGTTAGAGCTAGCTGCGCAAGGGTGTGCTCAGAAGTATCCGACAGAGTCAGACTGGCTGCCTAATGATAAACCTTGGTATACTTTGAGAGATGCAGTACAGAGATTGAAGGAAGAAGGGATGAAAACAGCTATCTTTATGGGTAATGCCCATGATTTGATGAATGGAATTTTAAGTGTGTCTGTGCGAAACCGGCTGATTAGGGCCGCTCCTCCTGCATATAAGCATGTCATCATGACTTTGTTAATTAATCAGACGGGTAACCCATTGTCTCAGGTGGTAGAAGCGGTGCGTGAGTTAAGTGATTTAGGAGAATGGGCTAAGCCAGAGAGGAATTCACGGTCTGAGAATCGTACTGATAACAACAGGGTGACAAGGCGAGACATGTTTCAGGCCTTGCTGCGAGATGGGGTGACCAGGAATGAAATCGATGGGATAAGCACCAAGGACATGTGGGAAATGTACCGCAAACGCGGTTTGGATAAAAAGGAGGGGAGCAGGAAAGGGAACAAGAAGGATAACAAAGTGGTGAACCAGAGAAAGGCAGGAGGGGAGGAGCGTGAGGGTGAAAAGGGAGAGAGAGGGAGAGAACCCCACAGTAGAGAGAGATCCCCAGAGGACGGAAATTGGGAGGAAGAGCACCGAAGCGCAGAGGGAACCCGGAGCAGGGAGAGAGACCGGGAACTGACAGGTTCTGGGAAAACTCGAGGAAGAGAGTGGGAGAGGGAGCTGGTAAGCTCAGAGAGGTTGCGAAGCAGAGACAGGGAGGAGGAGTTCCCAGAGAATTACCCCAAACTGTATCCAGATTTGACTTGGGCAGACTCTGATGTGCGCAGAGTGAAAATAGATTAGGAATCAGGCCAAACTCCGGTGCAGGGATGGGCTCGCAAAGATAACAGACCTCATGTCAAAGTAGAAATTTATTGGAAACGTGGAAATGTTCAAAAAGTTCGAGCCCTCGTTGACACCGGAGCGGAGGCCACTTTGATTCATGGCAATCCAAGAAAATTCAGGGGACAGTACTTCACCATTACGGGATTGGGCGGAAAAGAAACCCCGGCAGTGCAGATAGTGGTTCCCATGAAAATAGGGGCACTTCCAAAGAGAGAATACACTGTCCTGATTGTGCCCATTCTCGAATACATTATTGGAATTGACATTTTGAAAGGGATGACCCTACATTTGGAAGATGGATGTTATCAATTTGGTTCCAAAAGATTTATATCAATAGCCGCCGCAAGGGTGGGGCTGTTGAAGATTCCTCCGGTAACACTTCCCCAAGCTACTAAGTTGATTCAAATGAAACAGTACAGAATACCGGGAGGACATGAGGAGATTAGCCAGACTATACATGATTTACTAGAGGCCGGGGTAATAGTTCCCATCACCACTGCGTGGAATAATGCCCTCTGGCCTGTTTGTAAAAGTGATAACAGTTGGAGGATTTGCATTGATTATCGCCAATTGAATAAACATACACCTCCTCTGACTGCAGCGGTCCCAGACACCATTACCTTGATTGAGAACATACAGAAACACAGTGGGACTTGGTATGCAACCATTGACATTGCCAATGCCTTCTTTACGATACCAATAGCTACTGAGAGCCAGCCTCAGCTGGCATTCCAGTGGGCGGGGCGTCAGTACACCTTCTGTAGATTACCCATGGGGTATTTACATAGCCCCACTATCTGCCACCGGCTGGTGGCAGAGCATTTGGATGAAGTACCAGTGGTTCCTGGAGTGCAAATTTCTCACTATATAGATGACGTGATGATGCAGGGAGAGACGCAAGAACAGGTGCAAATTCAGCTAGACAGGGTGGTGGAACATTTGCAGAATAAAGGGTGGGAGATTAACCCCGAGAAAGTGCAGGGACCGTCTCAGAGCGTGAAATTTTTGGGCATTCAGTGGAATCAGGGACACAGAGAAGTGTTGTCAAAAGTGAAACAAAAGATTAAGGAATTCGCAGTACCGCGAAATCGGAAGGAAGCCCAGAGTTTTATTGGACTATTCGGGTATTGGAGACAACATATACCCCATTTGTCTCAGATTTTGGCCCCATTGTACAAAGTTATACGAAAGAAAAATGCGTTTGAATGGGGAGAGCAGGAGCAGCGCGCGTTTGAATTGGCGAAAGACGCCATTCAGCATGCTTTGGATTTGTGGCCGATTCGAGAGGGAGACATTGAGTTGAATGTGACAGTCCAGGGGCAGTATGCCAATTGGAGTTTATGGCAGAAACAAGGAAGAAAGAGGGTGCCCCTGGGATTTTGGACAAAGAAGTTACCTGAGGCAGGAGAGCGGTATACTCCCTTTGAGAAGCAGCTGCTGGCCTGCTATTGGGCCCTGGTTGATACTGAGCAAATTACACTGGGACACAATGTGATTTTAAGGCCTGAAATTCCCATCATGCAGTGGGTGATGAGTTCCCCTAAAACTCATAGAATTGGACATGCGCAAGAAGCCAGCATTATAAAATGGAAATGGTATGTCCAGGACAGGGCACGAGCGGGTCCAAAAGGGACCGCCGTTTTGCATGAGCAGGTAGCGCAGGCTCCAGTGGAGAATTCCGAAATGTTGCATGATATACCTTTAGTGTGTGAATCCCCAGTAGGGTGGGGCCAGCCGTTCGCAGACTTGTCTGCAGATGACAAAAAACATGTGTGGTTCACAGATGGTTCAGCAAAATATGTTGGAGCGAAAAGGCACTGGAAGGCAGTGTCCTATAATCCTGTTACCAAGAAGCTTTTGACAACTACAGGACAGGGAAAAAGTAGCCAGTATGCAGAGCTTTATGCCGTGTATCAGGCTTTAAAACAGGAGCTACCCGGAAAATGTCACATTTATACAGATTCCTGGTCTACCGCCAATGGGTTAGCTACTTGGCTTCCCACGTGGCATGCACATCAGTACAAAATCCATAACAAAGAGGTATGGGGGAAGGAGTTATGGCAGGAGATCTGGGAAATGTTACCTCAAAGCACCGTGACTGTCTATCATGTGGACGCTCACTGTCCAACTGATTCATTAGACCGATGGTTCAATTGTCTTGCAGACGATCGAGCCAAGATTCAAGAGGCTGAAGTGGAGGCGCAGAGTTCTGATTTGGTGGCAATGGCTAAATGGGCACACCAGAAATGCAGACATCTTGGAGAAAAGGCTACTCACAGGTGGGCTGAGATTAGAGGGATGCATCTTCCCCTAGATTTGATTAAAACAGCGATCATTGAATGTCCCATTTGTCAGCATGCACAGCACAGACCGGTCCCACAGGTGGTGAGAGGCCAGCTAGGTAGAGGTAAATTGCCAGGACAGATTTGGCAGATTGATTACATTGGACCAATGCCAGTGAGCAGAGGGTGTCAGTATGCCTGCACTGTGGTAGACACTTACTCTGGTTATCTCATAGCCTTTCCCTGCAAGCCCGCAACTCAGCAGAGCACCCTGAAAACACTAGATCTGTTGATTCTGTACTATGGGGTGCCACTCCAGATTCAAAGTGATAACGCCAGCCACTTCAAGGGCAGACTAGTGCAGGACTATTGTGAACAACGCAATATTGAGTGGATTTTTCACATACCTTACTACCCACAAGCAGCGGGACTGATTGAGAGAATGAATGGGTTGCTGAAAGAACAATTGCGTAAACTGAATGATGGGACACTGAAGGGGTGGAGGGATAATTTGTATGATGCTTTGCAAATTTTTAACAACCGACCCCTAACAAATGCTGAGACACCTCTCATGAGAATGCTGACACCTGCTTTACAGATTAATCCGTTTACAACGAGCAATACCATTGTGTATTGGGAAACAGCTGCAGGAGCTTTGGCCCCATATCGAGCTACACCAGAATCTGCAGGACTTGACTTACATGCTTTACACATGCATCGATTGAAACCTAGAGACATCACTCTGATTGAAACTGGGGTGGGAATTCAGATTCCCCCTGAGCATTACGGTCTGATCGCCCCTCGATCTGGGCTTGCCTTGAGGGGCATCCAAGTTTTAGGAGGCGTGATAGATGCAGACTACCAAGGCGAGTTGAAAGTCATTCTTTTGAACAGTGGTGACACAGACCTAGTGGTGCAACCTGGTGATCGCGTTGCCCAAATTGTCATCATGCCGGTTTATGGAGGTGTTGTTAAGAAGGGGAGCGCCCCAGCTCTTCTCACTGTGAGAGGCAAAGGAGGGTTTGGATCTACTGACAAGAACCCAGGGGCCAAAGTGTGGATTGAATCCCCAAATAACCCTCCTCAACCCGCTGATGTCATCGCCACTGGACCAGACAATGTCCTGGTAGTTATGCGACCTGGTCAAGACAAATGGGAACATGTTCCCGCTGACAAATGCTATCTGCGAGAATGATAATACGTGTTTTGTCCTTTGTTCTTTTCAGATCATCCTGTGGAGTGCCTGTGCCATGAGTGTGGTGTATGGAGCCCGTTCGGGAGACTCCACCGGGGAGCGGGAGGGGCTCATAGCCCAAAAATTCAACCGTCAGCCGCAGATGCCAAAGCTGCTGCATCAACCGAACAATGTTTGGATTCATCTAGCGCAGGAAGTGCTGAATATATCTCACTTCTGTATGAGTAACATGCAAAGCGTTCAAGATTTGATTACCACTTGTCTAGTGGCAGTGCCCACTCCTGCTGCTGTATTATTACACATCTTTAACAATACAAACCAGGATGGAATGGTGGATGTGAGTGACGTTCGCTCCCATCTGTCCCTCTATGAGTACTGCCGTCATTGCCCGGAGGTGGGCAGGCGGTTGTGGAGGAACATGACATCTATACTCACGTTTAACATCTCAAATGGGGATGTGTGCTATTCATTGACCTGTGATCCTATGAAAATAGGTAAATGTGCTCAGCTCAAATTGGAGAAAAGAGACAAAAACGTAACTGCTGCACAACGGACGTTGTGCCACTCACGGAATGACCTAACCTGTTTGAATGTAAATAATTCGATGTTTTGCCAACATGTGGTGCCTGCTGCCAGCCACATTCAAAATGTTAAGTTGCCTAAAGGTTGGCTCTTTTCTTGTGGTAATCTTTCTTTTACTTATATTCCAGCCAATCTAACCGGAGGGCCTTGTGCCTGGTCACGCTTAGGCTTTCTCATGTTTCCTATGGATACTGCTCTATACCCTCGCTATACCAGAGACACTATTCAATTACCTACGGACTGTGATTCTGAAATTTCATTGCTGTCCAAAACAGAATATGTTAGTTTAGCTGGTTCTATCGTAGGGGTGCCAGGACTTGCAGTATATAATACCAGAGTTATTAATAAACTTGCATGTTTAGTAGTCAAGAATATTAACTATACATCAGCTGCCTTAGCTGAGCTGTTATTAGATGTACAGGGAATTAGAAGAGCTGCTTTGCAAAATCGCGCTGCTATTGATTATTTACTGCTTAAACACAACCATGGCTGCAGTGATTTTGAAGGATTATGTTACTTCAATTTATCTGACCACTCCATATCAATCAACTCCCACATAGAGGCCCTGCATAAGTTGGTGAAGGGGGTGCAGCAGGATGTTGACAAGGGGTGGTGGGATTAGGCTTTTGGATGGCTGCCTAATTTAGGCCAACTGCGTTATATCTTTGGTGTAATCATTATCATAACAGTTATTTTAATTTCATTATGTTGTTGTATTCAGTGTGTGCCTAACCTTCTATCTCAGTGTTGCCCAAGAGCATTGCCATTTCAGCTTATAGGATATACTTAGTTGTAAGTTGGCCAAATGGTCCAAGGGTGGAAATGTATTGCTACATGCACTACGTGCGCACTACGTGCATGTGGCAGCACTACGTGCAAGGTAAACAGTGGTGCAGAGTGTGGACCATTGGCCTCTGCTTTCATTGGCCTTCGCTTCCAGTTTGGTTCACGACTCCATTTTGTCGAGTCTGGTTCGGTGCGTAAGGCACTGTTCTGTGTTTTTCCACAAGCTTCGGCAAGCTGAAGGGTGGGGTGTTTTTCTGCTCAACTTCGCTCCATCTGCCTGGTACGAAGGGCGCTATTTACATTCCACGAGCTATCAGTTAGAACAACAGGGGGATGCGCCTGTACACAAGGAGGAATGCAAGCTGGCTGTACACAAGGAGGAATGCAAGCTTCACCTTGGAGTCCTCTCCTGGGAACTTGGCCCGTTCTGAGGAGACGTCTCGAAGGGTGAACAAGGTACCGCCGATTGCACAATTTGTAAAGGAGGGGGTCTTTTTCTAGAAAAGACTCCTGGGCGTTAGTAAATACTATAAAAGTTGGGGGCCTGGATGGGCTGGTGGAGGAACTCTCTTCTGGGTTGGACGCAACGCCAGGAGGACTGATTGTCCCGAACAGAGGCTCCCTGTGCTAGCTGATTTGGGTTCCCCAGCTTTGTGTACGGCGGAGGGATGCAGACGCTCTTTTCGGTGAAGCTTTTCAATTTATTAAGTGTATTGTGTGTGCGCGCGTAATATGTACTTATTCTTGCAGTCATTTTCATGCTATTGAGCATTGAAGTATATTGTGTGTGCGCGCGTAATATGCACTTATTCTTGCAGTCATTTTCATGCTATTGAGCATTGAGGTATATTGTGTGTGCTTGTATTATATGCACTTACTTTTGCAATTATTCACAGAGTGCTTATATCTTTATCATTATTCTCATGTTATTCTCCTGATGTATATATATATATATATTAGTGTGGTTTAGTTTTGCTAGCTGAGAACTTGCCCCTTAAATAAACTTGATTATTCTACTTACGAAGGTGTTTGAGGGTGATTGCTTTACATTGTGCCTTAAAATATCCTGAAGTGCATAGTTTTGATATTCTGAAGAGTAAAGCAGCACACCTGCCCCACTAAGGAGCCGGGCCAGGAAATATTTCCCTGCCCCAAGACAAGAAAGTGTGGAATGGTCATATCAAAGCCAAGGTATATCCATCGACTGAGTCAGTCACAAACAGTCCATAATCACGGATCTACAGAGATGGACTTCGGGATTTTAGCCAGACTTTTAGCCAGAGCAACACAGGTTGCAATCTTACATGGTAGGCTATGCTCCTCAGGCCTACTTCGTCATGACAAAACACTGCCAGGGTAGATTGTGGGACTGCTAACAGCCTTCTTAAGAACTTGTTTTCAACTACCCGAAGACTCGTACAATCAGTGTAGCCCTGTGTCTATTTGGTGCTTGTATGGATGGACTCACTGGTGTTTGAATCAGACTGTGCAAAGAAGGTGGCATGATATCCCACACAGAGCAGATTGTTAAACTGGCCAGGAGGCTTTCATAAATGCTTATAGGGAACTTCTGGTTCAGCAACTGGGGGCCTGTACATATTCCTCCTCTTATCAGTGTTCTGCTTCCACTGGAATTTGCGGTGTTGGAATGGGACACCAATGAGTGATGCTACTTGCCTCTTAGACACAAACATCAGAGGGGATGCAATTCCTAATTTTTCAATTAAATTTATGAATGCCAGTAAGGCAGCATGGTAGTCCCTGGCAAGGGCTTGCTGATTTGAAAACACAGCTACGGCATTGCTATTCAGGGCACTTCTTGATGCCATGAAGGAATACATCTTAGTCTCCAAATGATTACCTAAAGGCTAGTGTTGTTGGTCCTTCTGCATCATGATCCCAGAAATGTCAGCAAAGGAGACATCAATCCAATGAAGCCAAGAATAGGTGTCTAAATTATACTTTGACAACTTCCTTTTTGGGGTCCAAACACCTACAGACTCCTTTGATAATGCTCACTATAGTCTCCATTCCCAACATGTCTTCATCAACCATTTGCTGCTCGTTGTTGGAATGTGATTTGGGAGTCCTCAGAGTCCTCACTTTCAATATGATATGTTGATGGTACATGCCCAGTCTGGATTGGGCCATCTGGAGACTCAACAATGTCATCTTCCCTTGATGAAACCATGGGAGATGTTTCAAATGTGTCCAGTAGTTGTTGGAAGGTGTCTTTCCCATTGGCAGAGGGGTGGGGGGACAGGAGGATTTCATCAATAGCTTGACCTTCCCAGACAGGTTGATTTTCAGGAGATACTGATTGTTCCTCTGGGACGTGATCTCTGTCACATTCTGACAATTGTTTCCTTCACTTTCAAGTTCACAGGGTTATGAAGAACATATGTTTCTGCAAATGAATATGTCCTTGTTGTACTGTTGTGACTTTTTACATGCAATACATGTACATTGATCTCACACCCTCCTCAATATTTACTAGGTGGCACATTTTAGACATTTTCATGCAATGCAATGCAGCAAGCCACCTTTCTGTACCTTCCTGGGTGAAATGGAGAGGGCAGGAATGGGTCATATTTAACATTATATGGTGCATTCCTGCTCCCTGTCTGCATTGATGCAAAATATACTGTCTAGCCCAATGCACCAAGGGTGTCTGCATTCGCTCTAGGCATCAGTTTTTGCTCCAGCACTAGCCCAGAACTGTGATGCAGCATGTACTGTATTGTTAAAGAGCTTGCATTCCTGCCCTCTACTTTTCACACAGCCCAACACAAGAAACTGCCTTGCTGTACTGTTTTGCTTGCCATTTGTGAGTATTAGCATCCAGGGATCACGATAATTGAATATACACACAACACTGCACAGCATGACATCTTGCTGCACTGCGTGAAATGAAAAGGGCATTTATGTACAATATTTTGCATTTTAGGTGGCTTTCCTGTCCTTTCTTAGGACACCTTTGTCTGCGTAGCCCCAACTCAGACACTCTTGAATTATGGTACGAGGGGGCCTGAATTGAAGGCAGGATTGTATTTTGTACATGTAGAGAGGCCTTCCTGCACAAAAACTACCATGAGAGGCATTTTCCTCCTTCTATGTGTGCTGCATAATGCAGCACATTTAAAAGAGGAAACAACAAGGACAATTATTGAGATTTCTCATCGTAGTACACGTGGTAGGGTGGCATGCTACTGTGACTCAGCCCAGGTCTCCCTATTTATGAAAATCTGGGTATGTGTCGTAATCCATGGGTGCAACCACAGGAACACTTGTGCTCCACTCATGGCATACACCCCTGCTGTATGTACAGTTAAGCAAGGGATCAATTTTCACAGCCTTTTATTACTGTAGGGGGCAGGTTTATAAGTTTAGAAGGTTTTCCATAGCCCTTGTGCCTCACCAGGGGACACAAGAGCACCACAAAACCTAAGTGATATTTATCAAGCTTCACAAGGCGATCTTGTGTGGCCCTGCGTGGCTCGATAAATCTGAATTGACGCATGGTGTCAGAAATCCCCAAGGTGCCTCCTGCATTATCTGTCAGCATCCACAGGGATTAGGGTTAAATCACATCTCTGGTTAAACCTTCATGTTTCTTGGTAAACATAATGTGCTGTGTTACACTGTTGGTTTTATCAATGCTTGTTTTACCAATGCTTGTTTGGTAATGTGAGCAGGTGTAGACATGTGCTTCTAATTAGGTGTGGTGACTCATCCACATGTGGAAACCCAACTGCGTTCCTGATTGGCTGTAAATAGCAGAGTGAAGCATGCCTCCCTGCTTGGCTTTGTTTTGCTTCCTGATCTCAGCATCTGATTTGGCAGGTCCAGCCCCTGCTGTCATCCTCGTATTCAGGACTTTTGAGGTGATTATTTTCTTTGTTCCTGTACCAGCTGACACCAGGCAGTCCTCCAGCACTCCGGAAAAGACTGCAGCTAAGTGACTAGTATTCTTCAGGGCAGGGAGTTTGTTCTTTGAGAGCTGCGCTTTCCTAGAACAGCTGGTTTATTTCAGACCTCGTATTTTGGCAGAGTGTTTATCTTGAAGAGACAAATGCATTTCTGAACATTCTACATTATTATTGTGGTTACTTGCCTAAATGTGCTTCAGGAAATGTGCTTGAGCTAAAGTACTACAAAAAGTGACAGTGCAATTTCAAAAGAGCATTTACGTGACTTTTCTTTCTCTAATAGCATAACTCCTGGATTTAAATTGTGTCATTCATGCCTGTGTTGCAGGTTTGAGGAATCTGCATTTGAATGGTTTTTCACACACACAGTGAAACCAAACCAAACTGTGACACCCTAACTGTTTAAACCCAGGTTGGACATTTGTATTTTTTGGATTGTTTTTGTTCCTTTAAGTTTAACCCTATGCATGCAGGAAAGTTATATGTGATATAATTAATGCCCTTGTTTGTCTTTCTTGTGCATGATAAGTGCAACCACAGTTCTAATTGTAGTGTGCAACAGTGAATCTCTGTGAAGCCAGTCCTAGTGTTGCAGTATTTATTGTTATGGTACTCAGTTTGGGTTTTTGGTAATGCAATGTTAGTAATTGTGCCAACAGTTATTATTATCCAAGAAAAGTGATGGAGCATCCAAGTGTTCTTCTACCGCTCCTGTGCCCATATCAGAAAGAGAGATTCAGTTTCAAGGAAGTTGAGTGCACTAACTCTACTATCACTCTGTCTACAACAACCTGCCCTGATGTAGGGTGTCTGGCTGGACCAGCAAGACGCGTCAGTGTTTTGTCTCTTTCTCTTCCACTTCCCTTTTCCTTTTGGGACTCCCTGCTGGGGTTTCTGTGTCCACCAGGAAGTGCCGAGAGGTGTTCCAGGAGGTCAGGGGGCAAACCATCGTCCCTGAAGATATCCTGCTTTTCAGGTGAGTGGTCCTGTCTTGACACATGGCAGCACAAATAGCTGGCTTTGTTAATCTATGGCAGAAACACATTCTATGTTTGGAGGATGGGTATTCCCCACATACAAAAAGTGGAAGATGCCTCTCAGGATTGTTTTTGCCCAGTAAGATGTCACTTTCTGTGTAAAATCAATCGTATCTACAATGCAGTCACACTTGCAACATAATGCAAGTGTGCCTGCATTTGGCGCTAGTCTGGAAAACGTGTGACAGTGCTAGGAAAGGACAGGAATGTGCTACATAATGTTAAATATGGCACATTCCTGCCCTTTCACTTTCACTCAGTGCAGCACAGCACAGCACATCACAACACAGCACAGCACAGCAAAACAAGGTAGTTTGCTCCACTGCACTGCATGAAAGATTGATTAATATGCTGATAGGTAACTGAAGACCCTCAGGGCAATGCAAGGGGGTCATGCCTTTCTTGATATTACCAATTTGTATTCTGCCTGGCACTTGCATCTCCATGCAGGGGACCATAGAAATGCTAAAGATTGATAAATGTAACCCTATGATGTTGTCCCAGCAATCAGATGTTAAATCTGTTTATCTGCCCCATATTTGACAATTGATCATTCTGTCCTTGTACACCTCCTTGTGAGATTACACCACATTTTCCACTCACCCTTTCCTTCTTGCTGGTCTTCAAGGTCAAGTCTACCCTCACCTTCCACAGCAGCTACCAACTCTGTTGGAATGTGGGATGTCACCTGCTCCTCCAGTTGGTCCAAATCCTCCTGGACGTCAGGTTCTCCTCTGGTCCTCATGGCTGCCTTTAGGTTCCTGGCCAGTTTTTCTTTTGTCCTATGTTTGTAGTCATACCAACTCTTCTTACACTTCGCTGAAGTTCTTGTTGCACAAGAATGCCATATAGCATCATTCTTTGCTAATGGCAATTTGGAGGTGGCAAATAATAGATGCTCCTACTTGGTCACTGTTAGAAATTGGGTTTTTCATTGCCAGAGGAATGCACTCTGTCCAAGTAAGAACCACAGTCCTAGTCAGGGTAAGTCACAAAACAAATCCTATGTTAACCTGTGCACACTCACCTGTAGCTTAGCACAAGGAAGCCAGGCTTAACTTAAGAAGCAATGTGTGAAGTATTTGTACAACACTTGAAACAGTAAAACTGTGAAAACACTGCAAAACGATTCCACATTAGGTTAGAAAAATATAGATTATTTATATGAACAAAACAAGACCAAAACAGCAAACATCCAATAAATTAGAAGTTGAGAAATTCTTTTTTAAACAATAAACTTAGTTGGAGTGCTTAGAAGCATAAAAAGCCAACCGTAGGTATCTGGTCGCACTAGACCAGGTCAAATCTCAAAAGTCAGGCTGACTGCAATGGAGTGCGGGCACAGGGACTATTTTTGGCCCACTGAAACAGCACCTTGGTTCGGAGTTGCATTGACATCGAGAACAAGATGTGATGTGCAAAGGAGACAATGCATTGGAATTAATCCCAAAGATGTAGGTGATGCGTTGTCTCTAAGCCATGCAAAGTTCGAGTTCTGTCGGGAAAAGAGGCACTGCGTGGCATGGTCAGCAATGAGGTGCTTCTGATTCTCAAGGAAGCAGCAATGCACCAGTGTCTGGGGTGATGCAGTGTCCTCAATCCTTGCAGCAGATTCCATGTTTTTTCATCGATGGAGATGTGCCAGTTTCAATCGGCATAATTGCTTTGACATGCAGGTTCTGGCAGTTGCATTATCTTATACCCATTTCCAAGGGCCTAGGACTGGATTGGCACCACTTTTCAGGGCAAGAAGTGCAGTAGGCAAAGTCCAAGTACTGTTGCAGGATGAAGAGAAGACTTTGATGTCCCTTAGACTTCAGAAGAAGAAGAGGCAAGCCAGCAAGCCCTTGGAAGCACTTTGAATGTAGGTTGGAGAGATTCAGGTCCAGTCTTTCTCACTACCAGGCAAGGAGGGCAGCAAGTCAGCACAGCAATGCAGGAGTCCACTAGAGCAACAGTTCTTTCAGCAGCACAGTAGTCCTTGTTCCTGGCAGAGTATCCACAGCTCCAGAAGTGTACTGAGTTTGTGATGTCTGAGGTCCATTTCTTATACTCAGATGGTTAAAGTAAGAAAAAGTAAACTTTCTAAAAGTGCCATTTCAGAATCACAATTTGAAATCTGACTTCACCACAAGTTATGATTTTAATGTGTGAATCAAAAGGCACCAATCTTGAGGGGGGGGGCAGTCCTTTCACAATTGGGTATTAAACTTATAACTTTAAATAAAATAATCCCTACTATCCTATGCGAGAGATCAGCCTTGAAGTAGTGACATACAGTTTTCACTATTATGATATGTAAAACTTAAACATTCATGTTCTACTTTTTAAATACACTGCAGCCTGCCCTTGGGCTGTCTAGGGCCTACTTCAAAGGATGACCTATATGCATTAAAAAGGAATGTCCAGGCCTAGCAAGAGGGCTAACGTGCCAGGTGGAGATGGCAGTTTGCAACTGAACACACAGGTTCTGTACTGGCAAGCCTGAGACATGTGGGAGGTCTATTTAAGAGGGTGGCATAATCAGTGCTGCAGGACCACTAGCAGCATTTAATCTACAGGCCCTGGCACAGGTAGTGCACTCTATTAGGGATTTATAAGTAAATTAAATGTGTAATTTGTGGATATGCCAATGTTATCATGCGTTAAGCAGTGAGCACATGCACTTTAGCACTGGTTAGCAGTGAGAAAGTACCCAGACTCCTAGAGCCAACAAAAACAAGGTCAGGAAAAGAGGAGGAGGAAGGCAAAAAGTTTGGCGATGACCCTGCAGAAAAGGCCCAAACCAGCAGTCACCTCATTTATGAGTATTTGGTTTTCCTTCTGTGAAAAGTTAGACTTCCTCTTCCCTTTCCTCTGAGATTTTGGCAGGTTTTCTGGTTAGGGTTGTTGTCTCCTTAGTTCCTGAGACTCTTGTCATGGTTGTTGATATTGGGGGGTGGGAGCTTGGGGTAGGTAGTGTGCACTGCGTAACTCTATTTACTTTTTTACTCTTTTCAAGAGTTCCCATAACACAATGCACTCCTATATGATGCACTGCTGATTTGCGACATGTAAAGTTGTTTTACAACACTCAAATCGACTTTGCATCATGTAAGTAGTAGTTGCATCACATCACATTGCGCTGTTATTAACTACTTTGCTTCACAGTGCATGATGCATCTCAGTGCCCTGGTGCTATGGTACACCGTATGTTAAATACGACGTATTCATAGTGCAGGATTTTTCTGGAACATGGAACAATTCACCCAGATGCTTTAGGGTGCAGCGCAGCATTGTGTCAGTAATGATAAATTTCCCCTGATCAGGGGTAATGTTTTGGTATAGTTTGGGGCAGTTTCAACATAGTATCAAATTTTACAACCAAGAAAATCTAATTAAAGTATATGCACTTGTTCTGCACAGAGGAAGTTGCACAACGCATATATAACGGTTGGGTCAGCATAACCACTGCTAATAGTCTTATGAAGTAACTTTGCAATCCATTACAGTCAGCTCCAATACCTGCCTAAGCAGAATTAATTAGACATACATTTGACCTGTTGGAGGAGCTAGGGCCTGTAACATGCTTGCAATTAGCTCAATCAAGGGTAAAGGGTATTTTATTTGGAGAAGGGCTTGGACGAGGGGTCTCCATCGTTTTCTGTAATAAGAGCTACTTTTGTTCAATACACATAATAACAAGCTAGTGTTGGAGTAGTGACAGAATCAGACCAGATCACTTTAATGGCCACTATATGCAGGATTAGCAGCAGTGATCACCTCAATGCATCAGAAAGGTTGCCAGCACTAATGTAAACAAGACTTTCTCAATTTGGAATGCCTTTACATGGGTGAAACATAACAGCAATAGCTGCAATGCCCTGGGCATCAAGGTATTATCATTAGTAATATTTTTCCACCTCACCCTATGATTTATCACTCAAACTTCAGCTTTAAATACATTTTGCAATTTCAACCATTTTTCCACAAACATCAGTTTATGAGTTCTGGAAATACACACATCTCGATCTCAAATTAACACTTTTTCAATTTTGTTATGCATATGCTACTTCAGCCAAGCAAAAACTTCTAATTTGTTAGGCTGGGCTGCAGAAAAGAGAGCTACTTACAGGTAACTGGAGAGCTATCAGTAGCTCACAAGCTACTCTTTGGAGAAGCATGTATTGGACTTTTCAACAGATTGAAGAAGACACAGCTTAGTCTTTGCTATACTCAGGCATTCCATGGGCAGAAATGTCATGGACCTCATATATATATATATATATATATATATATATATATATATATATATATATATATGTTGTTTGAAGCGTCTTAGATGAGAAGACATGAGGAAAGGGACACCTGTGGTTTTCTGTTGTGTCTTTTAACAAAAGGTGAATTTATTCAAATTCTAGTGCCAGGCCTTTTGACGCATCATAGGCAAGAAGCTCTCCCTTTAGTGTCGATCTTTTTATTATATCTTCCTCCAGTGCACCTTGGCACAGTTGCATCTATTTCAAGAGAACAGCAGAACAACTTATCATAAAAATAAGGCCAGATTTCTGCAGTGCTTTGGTGTCTCTGTTATTTCTGTGGGGTCCTAAGGGATTATTGTGACCTGGTTTTAGACCCGTAAAGGTGTAGAGCCTCCGTGAGTTCAGTTGTATCACCAAATTGTGTGAAAGGCTGAGAGAAATGAATGGCAGATAAAATCTCTCTGCTATATGAAGATGGAACAATTCTTTGTCATTGGACAGTTCAGTAAATATCTCTTTACTACAATTACTGAGTATTGCCCAACTTGTAGTTGTTACTGTAGCCTCTGAGAGAACTAATTCAGAAAGTATTCACCTCTGTAACCTATGTATTCAGAATATTTAGTGAAGCACTGATATTGTGTGAGATTGTCTATGTAACATTTTCAACAACTAAATTAAGCACAGGACCACTGTACCAGCAAACAAAGTGATGTTGCAGTTAGATCTAGTAATAAAGTCCTATGTTATGTAAAAACCCTTAGAAGTTCACTAACAAAATTAACATAACATGAGGTTACAGTTAGGTGAGTTTGTCACTTAATAAATACAATGTTGAACTAGAAAAAGACACTGAAATTGACCACTTATGGTTAACTGAACTAACTATAACTTGTGCCCTTGCCAGGCAGTGCTTATAACCTCACTTACTACATTAGTCATGACATGTTCTATTACATCATTTATAACACCTGTGCAACATCTAACATGACATCTTTGATTACAACATTGTGCAGGCTAGGGTCAGCAGTTATAGTTAGTTTAGGGCATGAGTTATAATTACTTAAAATATGACTGGTGAATTTAAGTGGTTTTGTTGACTTAAAGTGGTACATTTTAACTGATATGTTCACCTAACTATAGTGTTTGCTTTGAAAACAAATCTGAGATCATTAGCCAGGCAGCATAAATCACATCTTCCACAGTGTTCCCCAACAGTGAGTTTGGTGCACACAATTCTCAGTATCAGACGCTAAGGCCCATATTTATACTTTTTGACGCTAAACTGCGCTAACGCAGTTTAGCGTCAAAAAATTTTGCGCCGTCTAACGCCATTCTGAAGCGCCATGCGGGCGCCGTATTTATGGAATGGCGTTAGACGGCGCAATCAGACCGGCGCTGCCTGGTGTGCGTGGAAAAAAACCACGTAGACCAGGCAGCGCCGGCGTAGGGGGAAAATGGCGCTAGGGCGTCTTAAAATGGCGCAAGTCGGGTTGACGCTAAAAAATCGTCTTAACCCGATTAGCGCCATTTTTTCGACGCCCAGACGCCATTTAAATGACTCCTGTCTTAGTAAAGACAGGAGTCATGCCCCCTTGCCCAATGGCCATGCCCAGGGGACTTATGTCCCCTGGGCATGGTCATTGGGCATAGTGGCATGTAGGGGGGCACAAATAAGGCCCCCCTATGCCACCCAAAAAAAATTGAAAAATAACAAAAATTATACTTACGTGAACTTACCTGAATGTCCCTGGGGTGGGTCCCTCCATCCTCGGGTGTCCTCCTGGGGTGGGCAGGGGTGGCAGGGGGGGTCCCTGGGGGCAGGGGAGGGCACCTGTGGGCTCATTTTGAGCCCACAGGCCCCTTAACGCCTACCCTGACCCAGGCGTTAAAATGTGGCGCAAATGTGGGGTTTTTTGACCCGCCACCTCCCGGGCGTGATTTTTGCCCGGGAGTATAAATACGACGCATTTGCGTCGCCGTCATTTTTTCAGACGGGAACGCCTTCCTTGCATCTCATTAACGCAAGGAAGGCGTTCACGCTAAAAAATGACGCTCTTTGCCAATACTTTGGCGCTAGACACGTCTAACGCCAAAGTATAAATATGGCGTTAGTTTTGCGCCGAATTTGCGTCGAAAAAAACGACGCTAATTCGGCGCAAACGGAGTATAAATACGGGCCTAAGTGCCACTACTGCAAAGCAGATCAATGGAGAATTACAAATTTGCTGGTGCATCCGAAAGAAAGAAGTCCAAAATGTAACAATTCTTGTATTTTTTTTATTTTTGCTCTAACATCTTTTTATTCCATATCCATAAAAAATCTTTACAGCCTCAGCTAACACATTTTATTCAGACAAGTAACTTCTTCAGGGCTGCAATACAATATATAAAATCCACATATACAATTTTTTATCACCACAAAATATATACACATGAAAAATAAAACAATTGTTTAAGCAATCCCCCAACACCATGTTACCCATACCATGTGCATAGTAAGTTAAAAAATTGATAATTCAATCTAAGTGTTACAGAATTAAGTCTCAATAAAGAAATCCCCTAATCAAAGCATGCAATCTTGTCAAATTATATTTTTACATATTTCCAAGACCAATGGAATTCCATCTCAGAAAGAGAGAGGACAGATGTTCCTCATACCATTACCACACCCAAAAGCAAACGATCACAAAAGGGACCATCCTTTATTTTAATCCTCACATACCAATGCATTTCAATAATTCATATTTCTCCATTGATCCAATATGTTTTATGAAAATGAGCATCATGTATTCACATGTTAAATTAACTTTCTATTGTATCCCATCCTCTTGATATAAATTCAATTCCAAGTAGTTGTTATAATTCATTGGCAACATCCATGTATTCCAAATTATTGGTGCCCCATGCTGACACCTGGTAATTTGATTGTGATCTCATTAATTATCAAAAACGAAATCAAATATCTCATCATCAGCATTACCATATCATCTTTAATTGATTATTAAAAATAATCATAAAAGAGCAGTCATCACACAAGAGAGATAATAAACATCAGATACATTTTTTTAAATTACACTGGATAAAACTAAAAGTTCGCAAAATTCACCAACGCCATGCATATTTTAAAAGAAAGCCCCCACACAACGACACACAGCAGGCTCAAATATCACATAAGGATGAAAGAACAGTAAAAAGTGGGCCTACATTAAAAAATGTAACACAAATCTGCATCTAAAAGGTCCATAATATTTACAAAAGAGGGAAGAGTGTTTACATTTTTGTAGGGAGGTGCCATCATAGGGGCACACTGGTATACTTTTAGTGTTGCACTGGCCCAAAGGGAAAGAAAGATTGCACCTGATGCAGCCCAGCTGGAACCTGATCAAGAGTGCTCTTTCCCAAACATTGTTAACCTGGGAGAGAAAAGGTTCAATGCCCTGGCATTTCTTATACATGATTTCAACTCTGAGATGGTTTCTCAAACTCCCTTGCCTCTCTAGCAGGACAGGCAAGTCTCAAAAATATTTTTTTAACACAACCAGCTTCTCTTTTATTCAACAAATGTGGAGATGCGGGAATAAATGCAGCTCCTGTTTTCCCAATCGTTTAGCAATATATCTAATGTAACTCAGCCATGGAATTGACCCAGATCACATGCCAAACGGTTAGAAATAACTGCCTTGTTAGAAATGGTGTGCGTATTGCCCCAGACAGTAATCCAGAGGAGAAGTGGTGCAACCTTCTACGGTCTTTCACAAAACATAGGCCTAATTCTTCATGTAAACTGAGGACTACCAGGCCCCAATCCAAGCAGTCACCTGCAGAAATGATTCTCTTCCTGTTGAACCTGGGCAGTCATGATACCCCCATGTGGTTGCCCCAAAAATTAAAATAGGTAAACATTTTCAGTTTAAGCACCTCCAGTAACAGCAAAATTGGTTTATTTCAACTCCTGATGCCAGCTCAAAAATATCTCCCGCAAAGTATTGAAGTGAGATTATCTCTTTGAAAAGCAAAGCAACCAGATGCCCCTGGAATGAAACGTTACCCCCAAATATGAAAACTCATTGACCAGCTAATAATTTTCCCCTTTATCACCATGGGCCCAATTTTCTGATGCACAGTTTAGGTTTGGATGCTGGCCGCAGGCCAGGCCCTTTGACAAACCCCCACTGAGCATGGGCAAAAGCCATGCATAGTGATAGGTGTTGTCTGCAGGCCCAGCAGCCAACGTCCTCCGCTCATGGCTGAAGACCATGCATGGTGGTGGTTGGAATGATGTATAGTACTGAAAGTAACTTTACATTAAAACAAATCTAGAAATTCACTGATAAAAGCAAAGGTTACAGGGACGTTATACTGTAGTTAAGAAATAGAATTAAAATAACCTTAGAAATTGAGTTAAAAAGCCAAAGGTTATACGGGCATTATAGTCAGGTTCTGAATTTTCTTACACAAAACAAGAGAAATTCAACAGTTTCAGTCATTTGAAGTAGCCATACCTCTGGCACAAAGGTAACTGTAACTCGCGACCTAGCCATGCACTGCTAATTACTCCACAAATTATAGCACTCATGACACCTTTGATAACATCATTGATAATGTCACCTCAGCATCCACAGCATGAAAGTTTGGTGATGCACCATCAAGAGGGGCCAAGAAAAGGGGGGTCCAAAAATGTATTTTCCCCAAGCACACAGGGACTTTAAACATGGCTTCAGCCCAAATCCCTGAACAGAATTACACCAAATTAGGCTGAAAGCTAGCTCTTGACCCATAAAGCATGCTTTTCATGATTTGGTTTAAATCTGTTTAGTATTTTGGGAGTAATTAGAAATGAAAAAATATAGATATCTAGGAATGCAGATCCTCCGCAGGTCCAACTTTCCCCATGCTGATATCCGATTGGCTGCCAGCAACGAAGTCTTGTCAGCCATCTTGGCACTTGGCTTGAGCTCAGTCCCCCCAAAAAAGTTGAAGAAAAGGGGCCAGGGTAGGGTCACCCTGAGCTTCTAGTCTTGGTCGAGGGGTCCCTCACAGACCGCGCCAGGGCTAAAAAGCATTTTTTTTTAAACCTCAGAAAAATCCATGGATCTGGATCCACAGATTTTCAAGAGATTTTTTTTTTTTACACAGAGAGTTCTCCCACCCTTTTCTTTTATATAGCCCCCGGGTGGACCAGGTCCCTGGGGCATTGGGGGCTTGAAAAAGGAGGGGTGTACACAATGCCCCTTCCTAGGGCTCATATGAGCCCCAGGGGCCACCACCTCTCAAGGGCGATGGGGTGACTAGGCTGAGATTGGCCCAGGGAGGAGGGCCATGCATCTCCCTTCCTCCATTTAATGAAGTCCAGGCCACAGGGGTTGGAGTCCCCAGGGCCGAGTTTGCCTTAGGGAGGGGGGCATGCGACCCTCTTCATCCAATTAATGATGGCTGGGCACCTGAGTGACCATGTCCCTGGAGCTGAAATGGAAAGGGGAGGGGGCCGCAGGGCCTACCACCTGGTCACTGGTCATTTACCCAACACAGTAGCACTTAGTAACTAACCAGTAGAAAGTACTCCAGTTGGATTGACATTTTATGCAAAACTGAGAACTCTTATTCGATAAACAAGCAGGTGAGTTTCCGTTCCAGCTACAATGCTATGACTCATTTCACAGAACTTAAGTCTCAACAGGAACCACTTGCAAATATAAATGTAGCAGGTGCAACAGTTAAAGCTTCACTTCTGAAAAGGACAGATGATCCTAACTCCTGGGCTTGGCAAAGGCAAGGCAAGTGTGATTATTCCGCAAATCCATATTAAAACACAATCTGAAATTCTTTGTGGAGGTGAATGCATCTTTCATCTGTTGTAGCGCAATCTGTATGTGACTGTGACGAGTGAGTTCTTTCTTGTCCTCTCCTGGTGAGAGCAGAGTCCATGGTTCCCCTTTTAAAGTGCTATGAGTATGCAACTATGCAAATCACCTGTAAGCTGTTCCTGCGTGGCCCCGCCCCGTCCATCTTAGTAGAATGCAAAGGACTTCCCGCCTTTTGTCAGGATGATGGACAGCTTACCAAAGGGCCCTTCAGTGTGTTTCGAACAGATTTTGGTGGTGCGTTCTTGATGCCAAGGAATATGAGGATATCCCCACCAAAAAAAGAAGCACTTATGTCATATAGCTAAGAGGAAGGACACTGGTTTGGTTGAGATTTCCATCTCTGTAGTCATGTTGGCCTTTCTATACAATGTATCATGTTATCACAGAATTCCGGGTGAAGGACGCACAAGGAACAATTACATAGCCAAAGGCACACAAGGTCACTATAGACATTTTTTTTCATAGACCACTACACAGCTGTACTATAGAATACACACTGGACATTTACCAAATTAGGTAGCACTTACTAACTTACCAGCAGAAAGTACTTTAGTTGGGTAGACATTTTGTGCAAAACTGTGTACTATTGTTGGATAAACGGTCAGGTGCAGTTCCTTTGTGGCCAAGTCACTCAAGCAGCTATTGACACAGACACTCACACACCCACTCACAGATGCACTCTGACACTCTCTCAGATACTCTGTCACACACTCACAGTCCTACTCAGACACTCATGTGCTCAAACACAGACCTTCTCAGACATTCATGCACCCACTCACAGACCCACACAGGCTCACATATCTCCTTACAGACTCACACAGAGACTCATGCACTCACTCACAGACCCACTCAGAAACTCCTGCACTCACTCACAGATGCCCTCAGAGACTCATTTACCCACTCAGAGACCTACTCAGAAACTTACGCACTCACTCACAGCTCCACTACACTCATGCATCCACTCACAAACCCACTCAGAGGATGACACACCGACTCACAAACCAAGTCAGACACTCTCATACCCACTCACAGACCTACCAAGACACTTATTCACTCACTCACTCACAAACCACAGTAAAAGGTTAGTGGTTACAGTTAGGAAATAAGATTCAAAAAACCCGTAGAAATTCACTTAAAAAACCAAAGTTACAAGGACTTTATAGTTAGGAAACAACAGAAAAAAACCTTAGAAATTCACTGAAAAAAATTAAGCTTACAGGACATTATAGTTAGGAAACCCTTAGAAATCCACAAAAAAAAAAACAAAGTTTCAGGGTAATTATAGTTAGGGTCACATTTAATCCATACAAAAGCAGTGAAATTCAGCAGTTATAGTTACCTAAGCTAACTGTAACTTACGCCCCCACAATGCACAGCATTTGATCTTGCATATTACATCACTCATGACATGGCCAATGACATCACTAATGCCATCACTGATAACATATGAAATGACATCAATGATGACATCACTAGTGACATCATTCACAGAGGCACTTCCACCCCTATACAACCTATTATACACCCACTCATGCACCCACACAACCACTTACATGCCCATTCATTGACACATACAAGTACTCACACAACAATCATGCATCCATCAAGCCACTCACACACTCACACACTTACTCACTCATGCAGGCACTCATACATCCAGTCACTTACCTATACAGCCACTCACAGAGCCGCACACTCACCCATTCAGCTTCTTACACACCCACTTACTCACCTATACATCCACTCACACACCCACACACTCACCCGTACAGCCTCTCAACACATGCACTCACCCACCCATACTACCACTCACACACTCACTCACACATCCACACAACCACTTACATACCCATTCACACTCATACAAGCACTCATCCGCTCAGTCACCCATATATCCATTAACACTGACATGCACTCTAAAATACAGCCACTCACACAGCAACTCAATTAACCAAACAGCCACTCAAAGAGCTACTCACTACCCCATAGAGCCAATTCCACAGACAGCCATATACTCATACAGCTATTCAGACACCCACTCACTCATCCATAAAGTCACTCACACACCCACTCATCCACTTATCCATCCACTCACACAGCTACTCACTTTCCCCTACAGCCATTGGCACACCCACTCCCTCACCAATATAGTCAGTCAAACTGCCACTCACTCTCCTACACAGCTTTTCACATACCTACTCATACACCCATACAGGCACTCACACACCCATATAGGCTCTCAGACATCCACTCACACACGGATACACACCATCACACAGCCCCTCACATAATATATGTTAGAAATAGTATCATTCATTAGTAGTACATAAAGTATACTATTTTAACTTTTGTAGTACCTTGTTATATACGCTTATTATTTAAAAACATTTAGAAAACACTCACACTCACTGGATAATGTCATTAGTGATGTCATCAGTAGGCCTCGGCAAAGTTCATGGAGTCCGACTCCACGTAATTCTGCGGAGTTGAAAAAAGAAAGAAAAGAATTCCGCAGAGGTGGAGTTCCATGATCTGCGGAGTTCGGAATGCACCCGATCTCTGAGAAAAAAGGGAGGTCAAAAGAAGTTGTGTTACTCATGTTGATTTCCTTAGGACCTTTGAACAAGGCTCCAGCCAGAACTACTGGACAGAATTACAACACATTTGGCAGAAAGTTAGGTTTCGGTAGGCAGATTACTCTGTCACTTATCGGATACAAATCCACCAAGTAGTTTAGGAGATATTAAAGGGAAAACAAATTTGTATGTCTGAGGATGCAACAACTTCACGAAGATTAAGATCTTGTGCATGGCAAATGCACAGCTCTGATTGGTTGCCAATACTTCAACCAGGAAGTGTGTGCAGCCATCTTGAAATTCAGCTTCAGTTGAGTAAAAAAAAAGATAAGGGGCTAGGGTAGAGTCACCCTGACCCCTTAGTTCTAGTGCTGGGTCCCAGAAGGAATCCCCAGGGATAAAAAAAACACTTTAAAAAAAACGTTTTGGCCATGATTTCTCAACAACGTTCCTAATTCGGGGAACAAAAAAGGAAAAAAGAGAAGCCTAGGCTCCCATGCTTGATTTTTAGAAGTCCTTGGGTGGGCCAGGTCCCGTAGGGCATTCATAGTTTGGAAGCAGAGGGACCACCTCCTCCCCGGGGCACTTGTTAAAATGGATGCAGAGGAGGCCACCCAGGTCCCCTGGAGCAGAAGAGATCGCCACCTCCACAGGGAACTTGCTAAAACGATGCGTGGGCTGCATAGCCCCACCACAGCTCTAGGGACCACTAACTCCACGGGGCTCTTTTCAAATTCAGTTTGCGGGGACGTGCAGCCCCCCTGCAGCCCCAGGGTCCACCACCTCCTAGGGGCACTTTCATATTTGAGTGCAGGAGCCACGTGGCCCGCTGCAACCCCAGAGACCACCACCTCCCTATATTGAGGTTCTGAACTTACTCATATAAAACCATGGAAATTCAGAAGTTATAGTTATAGTTCTTTCAAGTAACTATGACTTGCACCCTTAGAAAACTATAACTCTTGCACTTGCTGTGCACTGCTAATTACCCAGATATTACAGCAATCATGACAACTTCTATAAAGTCCTTAAAAGTATCAATGAAACATTAGCATTCACATTTTTGAAAAAAAAGCTGTGCATGGTGGGTTGCAAGTTTTAGTTACCTTAGGTGTGAGTTATAGTTACTTGAAAGAACTCTAACTATAATTGCAGAATTTCTATGTTTTGGGTGTAGCTGGGACTAATGTTCCAATGGAAACTTGCCTTGGGAAAATGTGTTTTGAGAATCACTTTTTTTCTTGCCCACCTCTTTTCCAAGAAAGAGCTGAGGTGAATGAGCATTTTATTTGGTAAGTTTTGTGAAGATTTGTCAAATGACATCAAAGTATCAAAGTTATTAGCAAACCAAAATAATAATTTCCTATTGAAATGTGGTTCTAACTATAACTAGGGTGAGATGATGGGTTGCATGTTTGTTACCTTAGGGCACAAGTTATAGTTAATTGAGAAAACTCCAATTATAACTGCAGAATTTCTATGTTTTGGCTGTAGCTGGGCCTAATGTTCCAATGGAAACGTGCCTGGGGAAAACATGTTTTGAGAATCACCTTTTTTCTTGCCCACCTCTTTTCCAAGAAAGAGCTGAGGTGGAGGGGTCATTTTATTTGGTAAGTTTTGTGAAGATTTGTCAAATGACATCAAAGTATCAAAGTTATTAGCAAACCAAAATAATAATTTCCTATAGAAATGTAGAAATGTGGTTCTAACTATAACTAGGATAAAGACAGATTTCTTCGCAGGGTACTGACCCTACCTAACTCTGTCCTTTCTGTATTAGTGCATGAGGAATTGGGATTGCAATACATGGGGATTTATTGAGGCTAGCACCCATTTTGCAATGCCTGTCTGTATAGTCCAAACCAGAAGCGGCCTTGACACAGGCGGTAATCGCTGACTGCCTACAATTGGAAAGGGTTTGCAAAATCGATTGGCTATCATATACCAGATATAACTTACATCGGATCAGAAGAAGAGATCGGTACGAGACCACATCATCAATAACTCAATCCCACAAATCTAAGATGAAATGTGAATTACAAAAGTTTTTAAATGAAAAGAGGTGGGAGGCTGAAATTAAAATGAAGTCTGTAGAATGATATCTTACATTTAGTACTACTCCTGCTATTGAACCCTACGTAGTGAAAACAACACACAATCAAAAATTTCATCCTACAAATTTTAGGTTTGGGATGGCCCACTTTTTAGTATCCTACCAAGAGCAAGGACTTGTCCATGTGTTCTTGTGACTCGTTAGCACATCAGTCACAACAGCATCTGTTTTTTGGTGAATTATACAGGCACCAACACATCCGCATACTGAGACCTATACTGCAAAGCTTAAATATCTGAAGATGTAAAAAAGCATAGGAGTACTTGCAGCTATTACAAACTGATATTGTGTGTCATACTGTGTATAGTTTTATTTCTTCCTTAGTTAGAAGCAGGACTCTGATGACAGTCGGACCATCTTTGAGAGGACAGTTGTAGGAGTACAGCGCAGCTTGCCAAGGAGATGCGGGTGGGGTTGCAAAATATGGCAGCCAGGCTTGAGGGGATGCGCATGTGCATGATGACATCTGCAGAACAGTCAGCAGCCATGCATGTCCTACAATCAGTACTGCAAGTACTACAACATTGTGTGAGGGACTTCACCACTGCAGTGAGGGAGTTGCCACAACACCTGGCCTCCCAAACGTTTCACTGCATACATGACAACAATCAGTACTCCCTCGGGGCCAACCTGGCTGCCTCCCACAGGGATGTTACTGCTATACACAATAACCAACAGCTCCTCCTTGCTGCAGTAATGCCCTTAATAGTTCCACGGCAGCTACCGGGAGTTCAGAGTCCACTTCTCCAAACACTGAAGTGTGTGTTGCCCCCTCAAACCCACCACCACCAAGGGCAGAGGAGACGACACACACATCAGAAGATGAAGACTTGGAACAGATCACCTTCACCCGTAGGAGAACCCGATAGCACCAGCCCATTCCACATGGGAACTGATTTTCCTATGTCCTGTGCCTGACAACATGCCCGTCTTGCTACAGTTGGTAACATGCACTGTTCTCCAACACACTGTTTACCTTACCACTATGGAATGCAATTGTCACTCACTACCCAATTGGCAATTCATGTTCCTCTGCACTGAATGACACTCCATCGCAGCATGTCCAATGGCATGCTCTCAACATTGCACTTGTGTTGCGTCACAATAGAATGTGTCACACCAATGGACTTACAAACCTGGTCTATGTAAATATTGTACTACAGCACTTTAAAATAAACAGCACCTACACAACCACTTTATCTCTGTGTGATGTGACACATCTACTGAGCAGGAGTTTTGTGATGAATGTAAGATGTCAATGGCCACAGAATGTAAATACAATGGCCTAGAATATGCACAAAGGTCTGGATTTTACAATCATCTGTGCTGCTTGTGGCCCATTTCTGAAGTTTAAGCACCACAAACAGTATAATGCTGTGTAAAAATTGTATATGTCAGGCCCAAGGTATCTAGAAGATGAAACTCAATGCTGCCCACATCCCCTACAAGACAATCATTGTGTATGTGACATATGACTCTAAACTTAAATCCCACAACACCATACAGCAGGAAAGGATGTGTAAGAGTGTTTGGACAATAACGTCACCTGGGAGTACAATGAGAAAACTCATAGGTCTGATTCTTGTATACTGAACTTCATAAGGTTATGACCCCACTCAGTTTATCTGGGTTCATATGAACATCAGGCTGCAGGCAGACCCCCAACAGTGCCCAAGATACGAACACAGTACCCAAACTATGACAGCTTTAAAATCACACCTACCTCTCCAATACAAGGGAACCATAGTCACCTTGTGTGGTGGGTTCAATGGATGGCAAATGCATAGACATGTAGCTTTGTTGTAGCTGCCAATGTGATTGCTCATTTGGAAGTGGGAAGAAACATGTCAAGAATGGGATGTGGATGCAGGATGGAATACACAGGCAAACACAAATTTGACACTGTACACTCATGCAAAGGCCCAGATCCCCAAGCATATGACACATACTGTAAAGTAGTACCTAAAACTTTATTACATATGAATGAAAGAAAACTTCAACTATGTCACACACCTATACTAACCTAACCTATCCTAACAATACATTAACGACAACTGGCCCTAACTACCCTATGCTAAACTTACTTACCATACATAACTAAACACTCTAAGCATCGACCCCCACCCCCTTATATGACAGGATACGTGTAGGACAAGATATACTAACCTAAACAGATACTAACTAATACTAAACAATTATATATTGTTTTGTATATTTTTTCTTTTTTTTCCCCTTTTTTTTTGGAATACACATAAATCCCAACATCAACCACCACCCACAAGCTAATATGTAATAGTAAAACTCCGCTCACACCCATCCCACTTATGCTATCTAAACTAATAACCTACTCTAACCTAACACTAAACCCCCTAAACCCACTAAAAAACATTATAAGCAAAGAGGAGGGAGGGGACGGAATCAGGGGTGAGGCAAAACTGGACTCATAGGTTTGCCCTCCTCAGAGTTTTCTTAAAAGACTTCAGTCTTCTGCTGTTGTGGGCCACCTCTTGCTGGAGACTGTCCATTCGTCCTTCGCATGTCCTGTTGTAGCTGGTGCAATGCGGCCATGTCCATAACACCTGCTGTGGTGGTTCGTGTTGCAGTGGATGTTGCAGCTGCTGGTGCTGTGGTTGGGGGTGGTGGCATAGAAGGTGCAGCAGTTGTGCTTTGTGCTGCAGATGTAGAGGGTGCAGCAGGTGTGCAAGAGATACCAGTGTCCACTGTGCATGCAGTAGGGATGGTGGTGGCACCTGTTGTGGCCAATGCTGGGCCTCCTTGGCTAAAAGTCTACCATGCTCCTCTGGCTCTTTCTCGACGATAGCATCTTCCCATCATGCGATACCCAGCCTCCACATCGAGGATGTGCCTGTATCGCACTGCCCACCTCTGAAACTCTCAAATTTATTGGGCATTCATGGTGGCAGCTGTATAAAAGAGACAGGCAAACATTAGTGTCATCATTGTATGATGCATGTACAGATGATAATCTAACTCTTCCTCACAAATAGCACATGCAGTCCAAAACACAGTACATATGATAGATTGTTCCTGAGGAATGACATGCCAACGCAGCCTACCCATCAACTAACTAACAGCACAGCAATACACAACAAGGTGTGTACCAAATTAACTGATTTGTGCATCTATATAGTGCAATTGGTCACATTGCAAATGCAGCAAGTACTCAACTTGTGCCAGGTCAACTAATCCCCATCATCTGGATCAACTTCAAGGCACACAAGACCTGTGATTTGTATATGTAACTGGCAGGATGGTATGAAGTTGCTAATCATAGAGGGGTCAGTGTAGTTTGGCACACATGCATGTTTGAATTGCATGTCCGTCATCTACACTGTGACCATCACACTTAGCTACATATATTTTCTCCCCTAGCCCTGTGCCTCAGGGGGGATGGGCATGCAATACATTTTTTCAACCACCAAGGACAACCACAAAGCTTTGTGCAGCTGTACATGGATTTAGAAAGTGGAACACATGTAAGGAGGCAAGCCAACTAGGAGTGAGTCACCCAATGGTTAATCACATCCACATTCATGTTTCCATTTGTGGACAACCATCAACATTAGATCTCACTGACACATTTCCTAAATCACCCACATTGATGAAAGCGCACATCTGGCCTTGACCTGTGTGCACGGCTATAACATACCCCTTAAGTGCCACATAAATTGAGTACAACATATGGGGCTAGATGCTGGGGGACAGTCACCCATACAGTCCTATACGTTCATTACATTACAGAGATGCACAAGGTTGTGTGTAAAATTGATGCATCACTGGTTTGTGTGAATTGGGGTATGACTTGCTGACTAAATTATGACACTGGACCACCTCCAAATCAATTGTGGGCATACATGTGGCTACAAATCACCTTGTTCATTTGCACATGCCTATTGCACAGCACTAGACTCCCAGTATGTGACTCTCTGCCAGTGAATGTCTAAATCTTCCATGGAACACTGTCAACCTCCAGTCAAGTCACATATCCGATCACATGCCAGCTCATCATATCTTGCAATGAGTCCAACACACAAGAGGCAATCACACAACAGCTGCAATCACAACACAGGACAAACATTTTCACACTTACTGGGTACGTCTGGGTCCTCGAATCAATCCACTTCACAAATGTTGTAGGGGGCTGGTCCACCTGTAAAACATGGAAGGGAGATGTATGCTCAAAGTCTCATCACTGTACAAATGTGGTAACAGAAAATCACAGTGTGTGGCATTTTATATGATACCGCTGCACATCAGGTATGTAGAAGCTCCAACAGACATACAACTGCAAACTTGCATTGACACTGTCACTCCAGTGAGCGATAGACACACATATGCACACATGCACTGGCCCTAACAATCATGTGGGGCCAAACCTTACTTTACAGTTTTGTGGCTAATCCATTCCAGATAGTACTCCATTTTATTATTTGTATTGGGTTACAATTGCAATGCCACGTTGCTGGTGCACTGCAAAACCAGTGACTCACGTATTGTGGCTTGTGCATCAAGGGACAATGAGTAACTGTGTGATGGACATGTGGGTTGATTTGCTTTCAGGAATTATTGTGCTTTCAGTGGTCCGTAAAAGGTGTACCAGTGTTGTATGTAGGTTACATATGTCCCACTGGCAGTGTCCCCTAAGCCGCATATGCCCCCTATGACAACATGATGGCAGGGATCCTGTGTGTGAAATGATGGCAGTGTAGCGCAAAACATGGATTGGCCACTTTTTTGTTTACAAACTGTAAAATAATGTATGCTGACAGTGTCTTAGTTGATCATCATTGACAGAATGCATGGGCACAGGTGTAGTCATTGCACCTGAAATGTGTAACTCAGGGCCATGTGTACCTATGTCAGGTATTGTGAATTACACATTGCAAGATTCAGCAACTAGCAATTAGCAAGTTGGATGATCAGAGGTAGAACACTGTGAATGACATTGTTTGCAAATGACAAATGGGGTAGCAAATTACCTACCTTTTCAATCATGATGAGGTAGGTTTCATTTTGAACACCCCTTGGGAATGGTGGCACTCACAGGAATGCTGGCCTGCTGAGCTCAGCAGACGACCATGTCTGTGACTGCCTTCATATTGAGATGTTTACATTTGTCAGAATGCAGCAATATTTCAGCAGGGATGTACAGAAATAAACTTAGCAACCTATTTCATCACTAAAATAGAATTATGGCAGCAGTCAGTGGACCCTTGCACAACTTCATGCACAGAAATAGTTTGTGGCAATGCATTCACAAAGAGGAGGGATCCCATGCTGAGCCTTTCCCTTTTGAAAATGTATTGGCACCAGTGTGACACAGATGGTAACTGCAATAGCTCAGTCCCAGCAATTGTGCCCAATAAAAAAATGTTGTAGGGGCCTGCGACTCAATGATAGGATTTTAATGCCTAATCCTAAATGCCACTAGAAGACACTGTTTTGTGCAATCTGGTAGCATAATGGGCCATTCTGGGTTTGTCCATGTGAATGATTATTTGTCCTGACGTAAACGCGAGAATTCAGTGAACTTAGGCCCAGATGTATACTTTTTAGCGCCACATTTGCATAATTTTTTACGAAAAAAGTGGTGCAAAATTGACAAATATATTTGTATTTTGAAATTTTGCACTGCTTTTGCGTCAGAAAATGACACAAATGTGGCGCTAAAAAAGTATAAATATGCACCTACACTACTGAACTTGCTTCAGGTGAGCTGGTTAACTTGGTTGTGGAGGTGGATGTATTTGTGTAGGAAGGTCCATCTCCCTACACATCTGTTATGTAGATGGTGAATTGTCTCTTTCAGTATGTGCAGCAGTGTGCACTGTGCATTAGTGTCACATCAATATGTTTTCATAGCACAGTCCACTTCCTTATTGCTAGCTGGCAATGTCACCCCAGGAGTGATGTGAAATATTGGTACTGCCTCAGTATTGCCATGTCACCTACATGTGAGTCAGCGTCATCATGCTACGTGTGTTGTGATGTTTGACCTGCAGCAACACACATTGCACACCCCTTACACAGTGCATATTGTTTGGAAGGGTGTGGGATTGACTAAGTGGTCTTATGTGATATTGAATGGTTAATCTTCCAAGTTGTACTGCCAGTGCTGGCCATGTCATTGTCACTGTGTGGTTTTAAATTGGTCCGTTGTGGCTCTAGAGTGGCATCAATTGTTATTGACAGCCGTCATTTGTCCATGGGTGTAAATCCCATTGGGTCAGGATATCAAACACATAACTGCCAGTGTCACACCTCAGTGTCTTCCTGCCCATGTGTCAATGTAGTGGTATATGTCCTGTGTGTCCTACAGGGTTGCTGTGCTGTAGGTATATTACTAGGTTTCTGGACTTACCAACAAGAAGACCATTGCCATATTGTCCATCCTGGAAGTGTTGATTGATGGTTCTGTGGTGGAATGTGAGAAAGTAGCCTCTTTCTAGCCTTGTTACCCCCACCTTTGGCCTGTTTGTGAGTGTATGTCAGGGTGTTTTCACTGTCTCACTGGGATCCTGCCAACCAGCGCCCAGTGCTCATAGTGAAAACCCTATGTTTTCAGTATGTTTGTTATGTGTCACCTCTTGGTACCCACTACAAGCCAGTCCAGCCTCCTACATGGAAGATGAGGGAATCATGTACACTCCCAGGATACTTTTCCACAATGTTGGTGAACAATCCCTGATGATCAACTGTGGCCTGCACATTGATGGAGCGGGTGTGCTTTCAGTTGCAGTATAGGTGCTCGGTTGCAGCAGGTGGTACAATCCGGACATGTGTGCAGTCAATGGCACCAAGCATGTGTGGGAAGCCATTTATTTGGTAAAACCCCTGTCTGGTCTCCTGCTGCTTCTGCTGTGTGTTGGGGAAGCTGATGTGGCGGGGTGTGAGGGAGATGATGGCATAAAGAACCTTGGGAAGAAAGGCGGAGAATGAGGGCTATGAGACCCCAGCAACCAGGGCATCCGTAGTTTGAAATTAACCACTTGCCAACATGTGAGGGACAGCTAGCAGCTTGGTCTCCAGTGGAATAATGAGGGGTGTCTGCAGGCTGACTGTTAACTGTGGCTCAATTTGGCGCAGCAGCTGCTGTATGACTTGCCAGTTGAGTATGTACCTCTGGATGATATCCCGTTTCCTGAGGCCCAGGTGGGTTGTCCTGGTCCTGAATAGCCTCTCCTGCCTTCTGCGCTGCCTTTGGGGTCCATGTTGGTGTGGTGGTAGCTGCTGCTGTTGGGCCTGTGCTTTGCGTCGTCTGGTATGCTGCATGAGTAGCACCTCAATGTCATCTTTCTTGAGCAATGATGTTGCTTGTGTGAGTTTTCCTTAAGTAGTTGTGTGTTTGTCCCATTCTAATGCCTGCCCTGATCCAAGCATTAAAATTTGACCCAAATTGGGCTTTGCGTCATTTTTTAGGTTTGCTTCCCAGCCGTGCGTCATTTTTGCCCGGTTGGATAAATATGGTGCATGGGTGTTTGTGTAATTTTTGGGACGGGAAGGCCTACATTCATTTCATTGATGCAAGGCTGTTTCACGCATCCAGAAAATGACACAAACTCTGAAATTTTGACGCTAGATGGGTCTGGCATCAAAATATAAATATGATGTTAAGTTTGTGTTGGATTAGCGTAAAAAAATTACGCTAATCCGGCGCAAAGGGAGTATAAATATGGGCTGCAGTTTGGTTAGTTCAGCCTCTGTGAGGTACACCTTTTGAAGTCAGGTGAAATGTGCCTACCATCTCCAGAGATAGGCATACACCCTGTGGTGCTTAACATACAAACCCATACCTCTCACATTCCACGCAAGTAATTTGTAACAACACTGGGCATGTAGCGTCTATACATTTATGCTCCCTTCTAATTTCAGGGTGGAGGAAGTAGGCTACCTTTCCCAACATCACACGCACGTGAAGAAATAAACCAATTCTCTTGAACTCCCCTCTCCAGACCCTCACGCAACAGCGGTGTGATCTGCCACAAACCATGCAACACATAGCAAGTATCAGAAACAGTTCCTTGGATAATGTGGGTTACTGCATGGCAACCAATAAGCACCCCTGAAATAGACCATGAGTAACCCAGCATCAAAAGAGAATGTCCATTTCCACCCCATCTTCCAACTCATGCACTCCCCGAACCACACCATAGAAACCATCAGAGCCACCAGTGCTCACTGTTCCAGAGCTCTTGAACAAGGAGTATAGCAAGGTTCAAAGGATCACAGAAGATAAGCTGCCTTTGGGGTGACCAAAGGACCCCCAGCAAAGCCTCTCGCATCTCCTCAGCAAGGGAGTCACGCAGTGAGTGTCAATCAGGCCACCAGATCTAAACCCCAGGGAGCCAATCTCTCCAGCTCTGCCTCCAACTGTGCCCACTCCTGAGCCATTAGTTCCCTGGTCAGGCAGGCTGTGGCCTACGGGCCAAACTGCACCTGTTCTGTACCATCTTCCATCCTTCATCATATTATAGCTGGTCCATGGGAGGGTCCCCCACCGAGGGACCCCCTCTATGGACCCCTATGTACTCCAGGCACTCCCACGATTCCTGCGCAGACTGGAAGATGAGAGCTCTGCCTTCCTCAAGGACATTAAGCCTGTCCAAGAAAATCAGGGCGTATTTAAGTTCAATTTGATATAACAGTTTCTTCGTGGAGTAGCACAAGGCTCTGCGTTTCTGGACATCAGTTGTGTAATCCAGAAAGTTGTTGATTGCCTGGTTTTCTACTTGCCAGGAACTTTTGGTGCTGGCTACCTGCAGGTTATTTGTCCCAGTCCTGAAAATTAAAAAATCTCACTACTACTGGGCATAGAGGTGCTCATGGCAGAGGGAGTCTGGCCGAACCTCAGTGAGCCCTCTCCACGGAGAAGAAGGTGGACGTCTTCCCCCTTAACACTGTGCCACTCACTTTTCTATGTAAAGGTCCATACTCCACCTGCTACGGTAAACCCATTATGTGGATAAAATTGCAGCATGACTGGCCTTCCAATTCATCAACTTGCTGTTGCAGCATTCCAACCTCCCATTGAAGTGCCTGCATTGTCGATACTGCAGGACGCAGTTCTGATATGGGTGTTTTATGCGTAACCACCTGCTCCTTTAATTTATAGTGTTCATCTTGCATGTGCCCCATCTCAACTAACAGCATGTCCAGCTTAGCTTCCTGTGTTGTCCTCAGGCCCTGCACAGCATGAAGGGGTGCTGCAAATTTGGCACTCATGTCATGCACTACATGTTCTGCACAGACTGATGTGCCCCGGTCTGCAAGGGACGCATCTCTTGAGAAGGAGAGCCTGGAGAGTCTTGCTAGTTTTTGAGCCCTTTGGCTTGATCCTTCGAACTACCAGGGCGTGTGCAATAGGCTCCCGGTACTAGGCAGTCTGCCCTACTCAATCACCACTTCTCTTTCCCCCCAACATTGCCCAAGTCAACAGCCTTTGTTTGGTGCCTAGCGTGTCAGCACCACTTCTGAGCTTCTTTGGAGGGTGCACACAGGGCAATGGCAATGCCTCAAGTGATTGAATGATTATTATATGACGTAGTCAGGCAAAAAATATTTACATCCACCTTGGCTCAGTTAGTAAAGCCACACGTGTTCACCTCAACAGAGGTCATTCCACTGCCTCTGTCAAGTGTGTTCAAACCCTCCCCAGGCAGGTGGGAACAAGTACTCAAGTGACAATCCAAAAACGGTCTGGGGGGTGAAGCACAGTTTTAGGGGTCCACCACAGCTCATTCTCCACCAGGAACACTCCCCCAAGTCCACTAAGAGCGCAATCGCCCACCTGTATGAACTGGCTGAGCTCGAGTCTCTTCAGGACTCTATGGCATGCCCTCGCCGGGCCCCCAACACTGCTGATGGAGGTGGGAGGGGGGGTTAACAAGGTCTGCACCTATCCAATAGGCAAGACCTGGAGGCCTAGCATTCCCCACAGGAATCCAGCCACCAAGCCCACACTGGTGAACCACTGACAATCTCAGTGGGCCAACCACTGGTAGGCAGTAGCATGTGCAAGGCCCCACACAGGCCCACTGGGGCCGGTAGTTAGGGGCTGTCTGCACACCTCAGTTCTGCCAGCGGTCTCCAAACTCTCAATGATAGTCTGCCAGGAAGAAGGACTGCTGTTTTGCTACAAGGACTGCCACTCTGATGGACTGCTGTTCTCGAAGAACTGCTTTTATGCTGTACTGTGCTGACTTGCTGCCTGCGGCCCTCTTTGCCTGGGTGGGAAGAAATGGACCCGCATTCCATCAACCCAACACCTGGACTAACTCCAAGGGTCGCCTGACTGGTTTCCAGTTTTTTAAAGTCTCAGGAAAATAAAATACTTCTAATTCACCTGCTACAGTAGTTGGGAGTCTGCCAACTGAGTCTAACCTCACCAAGTGATGCCTATCCAATCTTGGGTCCTTGTAAGTGGGTATAAAGTTCTGCTCCAGACAGAGCCATTGTGCGTATCGAGACAGGTGCATTGCCTCAACTGCGACAATCAAATCTGATGCATCACCGCCGCAGAAGGGACATAACCGGCTCTTCTCCTTTGGAACTGCTGCACCTTAGATACACTGCAGCTGGGTGGAGAAAATCAATGCATCTCATCTGCTGCTGGAATAAACTCTTATGCATCACCTTTAGAACCACCACACCTGGGTACTGCTGCATTGCTGCTGCTGCATGGGAAAAATCAACACATCTCCTCGCCTGCGCGGGAAAAAAAACAATGCATCTCTTCAACTGCATGGAGAACATTGGTGCATCCCCTCTGCTACAGGGATCCACATCGGTGCATTGCCACTTCTGCATCCCGCATCTTCACTGACGCAAACTGTGTTAAGGTACTTTTGTTCAGCAGGCCTCACTAAGTTTCCCATAGTCAGCCCACACTCCATTGCAATTGGCCTAAGCTCTTGACTTTGTTCTGGTCCAGCATGATCAGATATCTCAAGTATGCGCTCACTGCTTTTAAGCGCTATTTTACCTTTATTCTTCAAAAAAATCATAATTCAAGTTCTACCTATTGAATTTCTGTTGTTTTGGACTTGGTGTATCTAATGAATTAAGGAGTATTTATCAAACTAGGTATGGTATCTTTTTCTGTGGTGCTTTCACCTTTTTACTGTTTGATGTGTTGCACAAATAATCAAAACATTGCCTCTTAAGTTAAGCCTGACTGCTATGTGCCGAGCTATCATGGGATGAGCACAGGTTAGTTTAGGGTGTGTTTGTGATTTACCCTGACTAGGATTGTGGGTCCTGCTTGGCAGGGTGCATAGCGTTGGCAGCCAGAAAAACTATTTCTAACACTGGTGATCTGTCTGAGGATAGGACTTGTTCTTATGCAATACCAGAAAGTAACTGGGTGTGCACTACCATTCCACATTTAAGGCCAAAATTGAGTCAACACTCCCTGATTGACATTTTAGATTTTTCCATATTCATCCTCTCTTAGCTTGCCTGTTGGAGCTGTGATTTTACCAGCAAAGATAGATTTGTAGCTGACCACCCCAGAAAGCTTCACAGTGGCAAGTTTAAGGAGTTTTGTCAGGAGCAGGGACTGCCTGACAAGAGGAGCTTCAAGAAGGCAGTGCTTCAAAAGGCCATAAAGGAGGGACAGAGGCCCATCAGGCCCTCACTGACAATGAGGAGGAGGTGGAGCTGGATGATGAGCTGGAATCGGACTAAGACTCACAGGAGGGTCTCAGACTGCTGCCTATGGCGGAGCGGAGCAACATCCTCCCAGGACTAGAGATAACACCTCAAGCAGTGAGTAATGTGTCTTCTACAGGCCTGTCCACAGAGGAGCTGTAGGACCAAAGGGAGGAGGGAAAGCTGAAGATAGATCTTGCTAAATTGGAGAAGGAGCAAGCTCTAAAGGAGAAGAGGCTGATCATGGAGGAAAAGCAATTGGCCCATGAGCGTAGCCTCAGACAACTGGACATTAAAGCCATGCAAGGTGAGTCCAGCATTAATTGTGGCATCATACCTGAAGTGCCCATTTGAGAAGTAAAGGTCTGCATACCCAAACATTTTGCCCCAGTTATTTGGTGCGGGATGACATTGATAAGTGAATTTCAGCATATGAGATAACTCTAAGGGCACACAAGGTTCCCGATGAGTACTGGGGGGGTAGTTTGTGGAGATATATGCCCACATTGGGGAGGCACACACTCCTTACACTAGAGGTAGTGGGACAGGCACACTACACTCCCATGAATGCTGACATCAATATATTTGGATTGAGCCCTGAGATATACAGGCAGAAATTCAGAGGCAGTCATAAATTTCCCACACAGACCAGGGTGGACTTCCTAGATTATTCCAGGAAAGCACAGAAATGCTGGTTGACGGGCAGCAAGGTAGACGATTTTACAGGGTTGTCCAACCTAATTCTGAGATTGCACATGCCTGATATCTGTTTTACAGAGGTGCACCAACATCTGGTGAGCAGCAAGCTGACTGGGAGGCAGACCTTTGGGCCAGCACCAGAGTGTCCAAGAAGGCATCTGGAGGGAAGTACCAGAAGGGTGGTCAGGGTTCCTACCATAAGAATGAGCCAGGAGATAAAAAGAAGGAGTTCTTGCAAGGGCCCCAAAACAGTTCTCAGGCTCATCTGTCCACCAGAAAAAGAGCATCCCTGGCAAGAGTCAGAAAAAGACTCCCAAGTGCTATGAGTGCTATGAGTATGGACAGTTGAGGAGATGCATTGCTTCCTCCATGTGGTTGAGGAGATGTGTTGAATTTCCTTGCACAGCAGTGGCAGAGTGGTGGTACCCAGGTGCGGTGGTTCAAAAGTTGACGGGCCAGAGTCATGTGATTTGTTTTTACACACAGGCTGCAGGCCCATATCTACAAGGCTACGCAAAACCACTTTGTGTGGCTCTTCATGGCCTTGGTGACATGGCCTAAGGCAATGCAGAGCAAGTCTCTGCATTGCCTTACTCTACATCAAAGTGGCATTCCATGGGTGATACAGTGGGTGTGCCCACCTAAAGCCCATGGATTTTGACACATTCCAAGATTTGCAAGGATTTGTAAACCTGGGAATGTGCCAAAAGCTTACCCCTCCCCAGGAAAGACATAAGAAATGCTCAACAAGGAGAAATACCTTTATTTCTGTTCATGTTTTTCCTTTTTCTATGTGTGCTGCATTCTGCAGTACAAATAGAAAGAGGAAAATGGTTCTCACAATTGTTTTTGTGCAGGAAGGTGTCCCTCCTCCGTACACAAAAATAATAATCCCTGCAATACAGGCATACTCGCACCATGGTGCACCATGGTGCAAGGGTGCCTGCGTTGGCGCATGGAAGCCCATTCTGCACCAGCGCAGGTGAAAAGGACAGGAATGTGCTGTATCTTGTAGATACAATGCATTCCTACACTTTTCATTTGCCGCAGGGCAGCACAGCAAGAAGTCTTGCTGCACTGCGCTGCCCTGCACCTAAAGTTTGTAAATATCACTCCCCACTTACTAATAATTATGTATCACTTGTGGATTAATACCACATATTTAGGATTCTATTTTTCTGTTTTCCAAATGCATTCTCATGTAAGCCTGACTATTCAACAGCACAATTTAGATTAGGTTTGACAATCTAAAGCGTAACTTGTTGTCAGGTGATTATCCACACATTGAGAATTATCAATGGTGTATCACCATGTACTTGCTGCACTCTGGAAGAAAAGCTTGGGAGTCTATTATTCTGTTAGACCTGACAGCCTTAGGGTGGTCACCCCTAACTTTTTGCCAGCATCCCTCCACTTTTTGGGCACTGTTTTGGTGGGTTTCGGACACTGCACACTTTACCACTGCTAACCAGTGCTAAAGTGCATATGCTCTCTCTCTTAAACATGATGACATTGGATCACACCCAACTGGCTTATTTAATTTATTTATAAGTCCCTAGTAAAAGTGCACTATATGTGCCCAGGGCCTGTAGATTAAATGCTACTAGTGGGCCTGCAACACTGCTTGTGCCACCCACTTACGTAGCCCCTTAACCATGTCGCAGGCCTGGGGGCGTGGCTAGGCCTGCCAGCAAGATGGCCGCCACTTAAGGAGGCTTTGCTGGCCATCGGGCTAAATTAGCTCATTTATCCTCTTGTGAGCGGCACCTGATATTGCTGCATTGTGCCCTGAGGCCCCTTGTGGTTTGTCGGGCCATCTGACCAGACTCCGCAGAGCTGGTTGTTGCTGGCCGCCCTAAGCCTGTGTCGGTGGGCCCAAGAATCTGCAGGGACTGCTGCGGCCACTGGAGACCCGATCGGAGCCTCTCCCTGCCCACGGGGTGGCCCTGCGCAGCGGTGCCGTTTTGATTGGGGGAGGTGGGGACCCGGAGAGGTGCGTTTCTCCCCCTCCCTGAGGCCAGATCAGCGGTTGTGGTCAGACAGTGGCCTCTGCTGAGCAGCCGGTGCGCGGAGGTTGGCGCTGCTTGGGACTGCCGAGGCACCAGTCTGCAGGGGCTGTCCTCGGGCGGGCCATGTGCTCCCATGCTGGGTGCCCGGGGGCGGTGGGGCCCACTCCTCCCACACGTGGTTGGAGGATCACCGGCTGGCCACCTCTTGCGGCCTCGAGGGGAGGTGCGAAGTGGAGTGTTGGATGCCACGGGCCCTGGGGCCAGAGGAATCCTGTTTATGTGGCAAGTGCCTGGGCTTCCTTGGATGTGATGGAGGTGCTGTCGGCTGGGTGGTCCCGGCGGGCTGCCTGCCGGATTGAGGTGTGACTGGAGTGGACCTTGGCCTGCCTTTCCTGGCCGGCCAGCCTCCCGGAGGAGATTGTCGGTGTGGTGCGCGGCTGGCAAGCAAGTTAACCCCTTGACTGCTTGGTGGCCCTTGGGGCTGCCTGTCTTTGGACTCGCCTGCATTGACGGTGGCTGTGGCTGCTCCAGGGCCCCGGGTCGTTTGCCCAAGGGCCCTGGTGGGCTTATGTGTGGATCTGGTGGGCGAATGAGCTGAATCGCCTTATCTTAAAGTCATTGGGACCTGCTCTTGGTGTGTTAGCCCCTGGCTTACGGACATCGGCTCAGTACACCAACATTCCGTCCCGCTTCTGCTTTGGCAGTGGTTTGAACATGGGTAAGGCAGAGCAACAACAGGCCAAACTTTCCTTCGATGGTGGTAAAAGGAGAGGCGAAGCCCTGGCCCCGCTGACCAGAGAGTAGCCTGCTGAGGAGGGTGCATCGGATTCCTCTGTTAGGACCATGATCCTTGACCTCAAGGGTAGCCTTGCATGCATTGATGCTAAGCTTGACCACCTGACTGTGCAGCTGGACCGAATTAATGCCAGGGTGGATGACCATGATGCCCGGGTTGATCAACTGGAAACGCGCATCTCAGAGCTGGAGGATCAGTGGAGCAGCGAACGGGAACAGCTGCTCCAAATGGAGTGCATGCTGGAGGTCATACACAATAAAAACGAAGACTGGAGGCCAGGTCTCGCCGCAATAACATTCAAATAGTGGGCCTGCCGGAATCCACGGACACGGCCAGAATGGAAGACTTTGTTGAGGACATGTTGGCAGAACTTTTCCCCGGAGAGCTCTCTCGGATGGTGGTGGTGGAGCGGGCCCACAGGTCTTTAGAGCCCAGGCCCCCTCCTGGGACTCCCCCGCGTCCCATCATCACCCGCTTGCTAAACTACGAGGATAGAGACACTGTTTTAAGATTGGCCAGGTATCGCAGGAAACACTGAGCTGAACTTTTACCCGGACTATACTCCTGGTGTGCAAACTGCACACAGAGCGTTTTTGCCAATTAAATGCACCCTTAGCCAGACTGCTGCCAGATTTTCGCTTCTGTACCCAGCGAAGATGAGGGTGCAGCACCGGTGTAAACTGCTGTTTTATACAGACCCAAAGCTTGCAGCTAAGTTCGCCAAGACGGTGCCCAAAAGAGTGGTGGCGGCGGCACCAGACGGCCCTGGAACTGAGAGTGCAGCTTTAAGCGACAATGATTAACTGAGTAGGGGTGCCATTGATTGAGATTCCCTCTTGCTATGTGGCGTGTGACACAAATACCGAGATCCCGCCAGTTGGGCCGCTTAATTGTTGATTGTGCTGTTGGCCCTTGCCCTCCTTCCTCAGTCCTGTTTGGGAGTGCGGAAGGGATGGCTTAGCTCTCGCCCCAGGGATATGTCCTAGATGTTTGTTGACTTAGGGGTTGCTGTTCTGCAGGGGGGTGGTGTATCTGTTTTGACCCGGTTGGGAGGTCTGCATGGGTGGGGGGTGTGTATGTTCTTTCCATGGGTCTTGTTCCATCTTCTGTTTTCTCTCCTCTTCATTCCCTTTCCCCATGAGGCAGGCTGGCGGGGCGGGGTGCTGCTGACAGGCAATGATTTCATAAGTCTGCGGGTATGGTTACGGGAGGTGTGACTTTGGTCAGATGTCTTACTTGGAATGTGCGAGGCTTGAATGATGGGCGTAAGGTGCGGCTTATGCCGGCTTATGTTAAGCGCCAGGGAATAGATATATGTATGTTGCAGGAAACTCATTTGGTGGCGGATAAGCAGCACCGACTAAAGGCTGGGTGGATTGGAGAGTGTCACTGTGTGGTGTTTTTGCACTATTCACAGGGGTGGTGAACCTGCTCTGTAAGGGACTGCAGTGGTGCACTCAGAGAGTTATTGTAGATCCTAATCGCCGATACGTCCTAAGGCATGGCACGCTGCTGGATAAGGCTTGCAGACTGGTGACAGTATATGGCCAGAACACAGATGATCCTGAATTCTTTCATGAGGTGTGGCGTCTGGTTGAGTCGCTGGGAAGTGGCGCAGTGATCTGGGCCGGAGATTTCAACCTGGTTTTAGATTCAGCGGCAGACCGTGAAAGCCTTGCCAGGGTGCAGCATGTGGCCGCTGCTAGGGCTCTGTCGTCTGTTATGGTTGAGGGAGCTTTGGTGGATATATGGAGGGCTAAACACTCGACTGCTCGTGAGGGTACGTGCGTTAACTACGCCCACAATAGTTGGTCCCGCATAGATCGATGGTTGGGCTCCAGGGATGTAGAGCTTTGGACGTTGTTGGTGAAACACTTAGCTCGAACTCTGTCAGATCACTCACCGGTCAAGCTAGTGCTGGCAGTACCTGGAGGGCCAGGTTGAACAGGACTGTGGCGCTTACCTTCTGGTGCGTTGAGGGATGCTGCATTTCGCGACGAGGTCCGCAAGGCCATCATAAAATATTTCACCTTGGTTCTGTGAGTTTGGCGGGCACTCTGTGGGGGGCCTTTAAGGTAGTGATCCGGGGTGTGTGTCTTGCAAAACAACATGGTGTGTTAAAGGCCCTGCGGCGGGAACTGGCAGACTTGGAAGAGCAGATTTCGACGCTAGAGCGGCGCTTGGTGGTGGATTGGTCGGGTGCTACGTTGGCGTTGCTTTGCGACGCTGTATCGCGGTACGAGGAGTCCTACCTTTGGGAGATTTGTTTAATGAGGAGACATGCCAGGGCGTCACCATCTGGCGAAGGCGAGAGGGCTGGGCACACTCTGGCGCATATGCTGCGTAGGCCCTGGGCAAGCAATTACATTACTGAGATAGATAGCGCTGAGGGGGAGCGAGTGACGGGGACTGAGGGCATCCTGCGGTTCTTTAATAAATTCTTTGAGGATCTATATGCTGAGCCCATTGGTCTGGAGGTGAGTGCGGCTCGGGATTACTTCTCTGAGATCTCCTTGCTTTGGTTTGAGAAGCGCACAGGTCTTATTTTGATGTCCCCTTCTCGGTCGAGGAGGTACAGGCGGCGATTCGCGGTTTGCCCGGAGACAAGCCCCGGGCCTGGATGGTTTGACCCCGGCATTTTACAAAGAGTACGCTGATATATTGGCTCCTCATCTTCTGGGGGTCTATGTGGAGCCTATTGAAACTGGGGTGCTTCCTCCCTCTCTCCGCGAGGCTCTGACAGTCACGATACTCAAGCCAGGCAAGGATCTGCACTGCTGCGACTCGTACCGCCCGCTCTCTATGATTAATATTGACAATAAATTCCTGGCTAAGATGATCGCCACATGGTTGCAGACGCTGCTTCTGAAAATGATATTGCTGGACCACTCAGGTTTTGTGCCCGGTAGGTCTACGTCTCATAATCTGAGCATGTTTTTTGCGATTACGAGCACGATTGACGCTGCGGATGACGTGGCAGCAGTGTTCTTGGATGCCTCCAAGGCCTTTGACTCGCTGGCGTGGGAGTGCATGTTTGCGCTGCTTGCTAGAGTGGGCATAAGCGCGTGCTTTGTCCAATTGATCCGGCTATTGTACACTGAACCCACTGCAAGACTGCTATTGCACGGCTGTGTGTCTGGCTCATTCCGGGTGGCTCAGGGGAGACGTCAGGGATGCCCTCGCTCACCGCTGCTCTTTGCTGTTGCGATGAAGCCTCTTTGTGAACCTTCCTCTCATTCTAACTGCAAGATTTCTGCGGCGCCTTTGGTCTGCCATGATCCGTCTGGTTTGGTCCGGCAGACGGGCCAGGCTTTCTTGGAAGAGGCTGGCGCTGCCCTTTTGTTGGGCGGCCTTGCCGCCCCAGATTTGGAGCTATACTATTATTGCACTCAGGCCCACTTTGCATATTACTGGCTCCATCCTATTCTGTATCTGCCGCATCTTGCCTCTGAAAGCGATGTGTAGGGCCTGATGGCCTGTCTAGGGTCCTCTGGGACCCTCCTCGACACAGGACACAGTGCACTGCACAGTTCGAGCTTGGTCTGCTTTGGTGCGCTGGTCTGATGCAGACGTATTCATTTCCCCCTCGATGTCGGTGCTGGACGTCGCAGATGAAAGAATGCTTGAGATGTGGAGCTTCATGATTTTCTTCACGATTCTGGCCTAACCGAGCTGGGAGGCTGGTTTGAAGATGTATGGTTGATATCCCCGGAGTCCATATTAGAGAATGGGCGTGACACTGCGCTGCATAGGTTATATGTGTTGCGCGTGTGTGCGATGCTGAATGCGCGCTTCCATGTCTTCCGGGGACTCCTCCTATGTGTCAGGCTTTGGAGGTGCTGTGCCAGACACAGTCGCCGAGAAAGCTTATTACCAAGCTATACTCCTGTTTGCAGGACCAGCAGGGCGGAACTGCTCAGGCTGCCAAGAGCTCGCTGGGAGGTTGATGTGGGTGAGCCCATCTCGGAGGAGGTATGGCGGGAGTGCTGCATGCACATGAGAACTTTGTCGCCCAATTACAGATTACGGCTCATACACTTTAAGTTTCTGCAACGCTTATATTATACCCGAAGGGCTTTCATGCTATAGACTTCCACGTGGATGTGAGTTGTGAGAGGTGTCAAGCTCCAGTTGCTGATTTTCTGCATCTTGCGTGGCGCTGTGGTGCCGTTCACGCTTACTGGGTGGAGGTAATACATATGATCGAAGAGATGACTGGATTGGTGCTTCCTTTTTTCCCCCAGGCTTGCGCTGCTAGGCTATGTAGATGCAGTGCCTCTGGCCCATAGGAGTTTGGTTGGCCTGCTGCTGCTTCTGGCGAAGCAAAGGGTTGCAATGTGCTGGGGTCGCGACCGGGCTCCCCGTAGCTCGGACTGGCTGAGTGATGCTTCGGTCTGCCATGAGCAATTGATGGTCTTCTGGGAGCTGGTACCTGGGGGTTCCCGGCTGCAGGATATATGGGGCCTGCTGCGTTCCTTTTTGGAGTCTTTGCTGTGACACTGCATCTGCGCTCCTGGCGTTTGATCACTGTCGCCTCACATTGGCGTTGTGGCTGCTGTGCGGGGTTTGCTCACTGTCCTGCCTCTCCCCTCTCTTCTCAGTTCGGTCTGTGTTCTTTTGCCTCAGTTGATTATGCTGTTCTTGCCCATGAATGCATATTTCTGCTTGTTCGCCCCTGGACTTTGATTTATTGTGTTGTCCGAATATCCGGACGAGATATTGCTGGGGTAAGTTGACTGGGAACAACACAGACTTATGCCGCACTTATAACTGAACTTTCTGGGTGCGGCTGCGGCCGCTTGGTGTCTGATATGGGACTGTACAGGTTGGCATTATGTAATACTGCTTTCTTATTGTTGTCTCTGTTTTGATGAATATCAATAACCTAATAAAAAAATTAAAAAAACATGTCTCAGGCCTGCCATTGCAAGGCATGTGTGTGCAGTTTCACTGCCAATTCGATGTGGCATTTAAAAGTACTTGCCACACCTAAAACTCCCCTTTTTCTACATATAAATCATCACTAAAGTAGGCCCTAGGTAACCCATAGTGCAGGGTGCTGTGTAGATAAAAGGCAGGGCATGTACCTGTGTAGATTACATGTCCTGGTAGTGTAAAACTCCTAAATGTGTTTTGCACTGCTGCGAGGCCTGCTCCTTTCATAGGCTAACATTATGGCTACCCTCATACACTGTCTGAGTGGTAGCTGCTGATCTAAAAGTAGTAGGGAGGTCATATTTAGTATGGTGAGAATGGTAATACCAAATCCTGCTGACTGGTGAAGTTGGATTTAATATTACTATTTTAGAAATGTCACTTTTAGAAAGTGAGCATTTCTCTGCACTTAAGTCCTTCTGTGCCTTACAATCCACATCTGGCTGAGTTCAGTGACAGCTCCCTTTTGCATTCACTCGGACAAACCGCAAACACAGGATGGTCAGCCTCACTTGCATACATCTGCATATTGAATGGGTGTCCTGGGCTAGGAGGGTGGAGGGCTTGACACTTACATATCAAAGGACAGTAGCCTGCCCTCACACAAAGGACTGCCACACCCCCTACTGGGACCATGGCACACAGGATGGAACTGAAAGGGGACCTTGTGCACTTCTAAGCCACTCTTTGAAGTCTCCCACACCTCAAAGGAACATTTGGGTATTTAAACAGGGCCTCTCTCCCTACCAAGTCAGACAATTCCTACAGAAGAACCTGAACCACAACCGCAACCTGCCAAGAAGAGCTCCTGGGATGCCTTGCTGTTGCCCTGCTGCCTTGCTGCTCTCTTGCTCTGCTGAGAAGTGTTCTCCAAGGGCTTGGATAGACCTTGCCTCCTGTTCCCCGAAGTTTCAGGACCAAAAAGACTTCATTCCTGCAAGAAGAACTCCCGGTGCGGCGAAAATCGACATACCATCTGACAGAAACGACGCACAGCCTGCATTGCGGTGAGAAAATCACCACACAACCAATCGGAACGACGCAGCCCGACTTTGCAAGGAGAAGTTCGACGCAGCACCAGCGTAGCAACTGGAAAGTCAACACACGCCCACTGGATCAACTCAGAGCCGAGCCAAAACAATGCAGCCCGACTTCCTGGGAGGAATCGATGAAGCGCTTGTTGTGCGTTAGAAATTTCCACACAACGCCCACCGGATCGACACAGCCCATGTGACTTTGTCATGTCAGCGCCGGAATGCAACGCATCATCTGGGGGTGTCCGAAAACCCCATAACCCGAAGAGGATCCAAGTCCGAGTGCCGGAAATCGACGCAACGCCTTCCCTGCATGAAAAATAAATGAAGCATCGCCATGTGCGGTCCAAGAAATCAATGCACATCTCCCTGTTTTCCTCGCATCTCCTCCTCTGCAGTTCCTTGCAGAGATTGTGTATGCAAACCAGGTACTTTGTGCTTGCAAGAGACATTTGTTGCTTTTAAGAGACTAAAGACACTTTATATAATTTCTACAAAGATATTTTTAACATATACTTATTCAATCTTAAGCGTTTTGACCTGCATTTATCCAGATAAATATTATATATTTTTCTAAGCACTGTGTAGTGTATTTTTGTGGTGTTCTACTGTGTTACTGCATGATTTATTACACAAATACTTTACACATTGCCCCCTAAGTTAAGCCTGACTGCTCAGTGCCTATCTACCAGAGGGTGGGTACAAGATCATTTGGATTGTGTGTGACTTACCCTGACTAGAGTGAGTCCTTGCTTGGACAGAGGGTAACCTGGACTGTCAACCAAAGAGCCCATTTCTAACATATACACTGTGCATTCAACGCACTGTTAACTGTGAAAAAAAGAAAACAGGAGGGTGACATTTCCGTGCTCACAAAGCATGCCAACATCCTATCTCTCTTATATCTTCATCAGGTTCCACAGAGTCACAGTCATGTGGAATTTAATTGCTTTAACATACTATGGCCCTCATTATGACATTGGCGGTAACTACCGCCTACCGCCAACATACCACCGCCATGGCTACCAGCCGTCTACGCGTATCATGACCGCCAACGGTATACCGCCAGAATGCTGGTGGAACACCGCCGACAGTCATGGCTGCAGACGGCAGTAAGGGGGCACTGCTGTCAGCAGCACCGCCACTCCAGCAAAACCCTGCCGACTGTATCATGACCAATGATACGGCGTGACGGTGTTTTGCTGGCAGACGCTGCTGCTGAGAGCAGTGCCGCAGACCGCCTCCAGCCAGAGGACCACCTGCAAGAAGGTAAGTCAGGTTCTCCGACAGGAGGGAGGTGTGGTGGGTGTTGTGTGCATGTTTTGGAATGCGTGCATGTGGGTGTGAGTCACGTTGAATGCATGCGTGGATGAGTGATTATGAGTGTTGTGTGTTGTGAATGCATGTGTGTGACAAGGTATGTTGGTGTGTGTTGCGGTGTGTTGATATGTATGTGTGCATGTATGGGTGGTGGTGGGTATGCATGTGTGCATGTGTGTATATTGGTGCACGTGTGTGTGTGTATATGTGTGGGGGCAGGAGAGGGAGGGGAAGGGTGGGGAAGGACTCTGCGGAGGGGGCGGGGGAGACCCCTATCAGTGGCAGGGAAGGGATTCCCTGGCACTGATAGTGCCTTTCGCCATGGTTTTCGTGGCAGTAAGTTTGGCATGAAAACCATGGCAGTAGGCCGGGTCATATTCCCGAGGGTGGGATTGTGATAGCTGCTGGGCTGGAGACCAAAGTCTCCAGCCCAGCGGACGTTACTACCCTGGTCGGTGTGTTAAAGTGGCGGTCTTTGATAAGGGTTACCGCCAGGGACAAAATCCATTTTTTTTTACCTCTGGCTGTTGGCGGTATTAACGCCACTTTAACACCGCCCACCAGGTTTGTAATGAAGAACACAGAAATGCTTATCTTTAACCGTTAACACACTCAGGGCCTCATTTACAAGCCCTTTGCACCACCACTGTGTAATTTATTTATTGAAACAATGATTGCGCTAACAGAGTACTACACTGATCCAAATTTACAAATTGACACATTGAGCCCAGTACATCAGTTTGTAAAGCCCTGCATCACATTTTATCTGCACCAGCTATTATGTATGCAGGGTAGCCAGTCCCAGGGAGAAAGTCACGCAGAACTGACACAGTGAAATTTGCAACATTTCACATCATCATTTTGTGACTTCACTGCATCAGAATTTACTGCCTGTTCAGAGCAGGCGTAAAACTGAAGCAGGGCTTTTGCCAATTGGAGCCTCATTTTTTCTACTCTATTCCAGCAATGAGTGAGTGTAACACCAGCATATGTGTCTGAATTTCTAATGCATCTGTGAAAATGTGCACCTTGGAGCTCTTTATTGTAAATACAGCACATCCGTGACATCCTTCGGGGAGCTTAGAAAAGCGCATGCGTCAGATTCTTGTAAATTAGGCCCTAAGTGTCTACACTGATTTTGAAGCACATTTCGAGTGCAGTGCCTTTACCGAAGTTTGCTATGATTATTTTTTGTTTGAAAGTCTCATAATGTATTCAATTGTGTGCCATCTGATATTACTAGTAATGTCGCAGGGTAATTCTCAGGTGTGAATTAGCAATGCTGATTTATAATGAAACATAATTTCAAGAAATACTGTGTTCTGCTGTCGGCTGATTCTTCCTGGAGTTCAGAAACCTCAGAGAGCTTAACGTGCGCGAGTCTTGGATTTCACTCGCTCCTTCTAATGAGGATGGAGGAAAATATCAGTGCCGGATTATCACCTATTGGCACCGAAATTTCTTTAATGATAAACAAGGCAGCGAAAGATGGGCCTCCACTGGGCGAGGGGAGGCAATAATGAGATAAGAGGAACAGGAGGGAGGAGGTGCCATCCTCAGAATGTAGAAGAAAGAACTAAATATTCCTGATTTTATTCGTCAAAGTAAATTGCTCAGGGCAACCGAGGGTAATTTCTTTCACGCCTTCATATAATTTATATATATGGCAAGATGCCTGCTATGTGCAGTGGTATGAAACTCTGAAAATATTAACACGTCTTTCTGATGAGCTTTGATGTAGTAGGAAGATTCGATTAGTGTATTTACCCAACGAATCACAGCTTGGTTATAGCAATATGTTTTATAGTTAAAAAAATATATATATTTCGGTAGTGTGAGTATTCTTTTTCATGAATGCCTTGGGGAAACTGATTATCATACTATGGACCTTTGTTTCAACTACCTTCCTGTTTCCATCAATATTAATACATAATGAATGCTTGGCGATGTTGCTTATGGGAAGGCATTGGCTTCTGTAGACAACATAAGTACTACGAAACAATTTGACATATAAAAGCATTCTGTGACGTGCAAGTGAAGAAAGTGATTTTGGAGGGGTTCTTGTTGGAAATGCATTTGCCCATCCCTTCTTTGATTTTATATTTTTTATATTCTTATTTTCAAACCTGTAAATGGTAATTCAGCAACAGATGATGGATCCTCCCCCACTTTCGAATGGTTCTACTCAGGGAGGTAACACAGGCCTCCTGCAGCCACTGTGCTTCCATGGGCCCCAACCGTTCAGGGTCCCTCTTTATTTTAGGGCCAATCAATATCTCTGAGATATAGGAGACCCCCTAATCACATTCTTCAGAGTGGCCCCATCATTTACATTACATCACTAGCTCTATTGTTTGCTTTACAACGATCCGCTTTGTTGGTGAATACAATTAGAGATTATGATCACAGCATTGAAATGTTTAATAGCCTGGACAAGAGTTCCCTTTTTACTTTCATGCTGAACTTTGCATGTGATTTTTCAGTTCCACTGGCAATGGAATCTAATGCATCGTACTCGGTATTTGAATGAGGCTATGTTCTTGTTTTCCTTGACCTCAAGATAGCAATTTCGTATTATTGGAGCTCTCCATTGTCCTTTAGGTGCCACCATGGAGGGGGACACCAGCATATTCCTGTTTCGCAAATTCCATTATGTAGAAATTGGTTTTACACTCCAGTGAAACACGTCAATGAGTTTGCTTCTTCACTACTCCAACACAGTGATCCAGTGTTAGGAACATCTCTAATTCAAACCTTAGCAATTTAGTTGGTGCCACTGATCACCATTTCTCAAACACCTTTATGAATATTGAGTTCTGGTCATGTTGTTTTTTTTCCAGTTTTATTAAATTGCTAGTGTTCAGGTGAATCTAAGAATTCTGCCCGATGAAGGTACAGCTAGACAATAGGTCTATTGGTTGGACTCCTCTAGATGCCACAAACCAGTTGTGACCACATCATCAAAATCCATTGTGCAGCGACATTCGGCAGGACAGACCTCTACATTGAGGAAATTCGATTTTTAATACGATCGTATCGACCCGCCATTTTGTGGCCCACCGCCATTTTATGTTGCCTTCACTCAGGCAGCACAGCGAACGAAGTCCATTCTGCCTTTTCTGCTTATTCTGCAACATGGTGTTCAAAACAGCCTTCTGCCTCTATCTTTACAAGGCTGGTATTAAGGTCTGACCGAGTACACTAATCCCTGTCTGGTTTCTAATCCTTGTTTCAACTATCTGTAGGCTCACACTATTCTCCGCCGATCTTATCTTATCGTCTGGCCTTCGCTGTCCTTTGCTAGTATTCTCTCATTTCACAACTGTCCTCCAAACGCACACAAACTTATCGCACCACATGCAACTTCGTTGTGGATCGGTTAATGAATTAGTTCAAGGGAGGGGTGACAAACACAGCTGGAGGGGAGGCAACCTTAAGTCACTTGATACTTTGTGCTGTCTTGTTTTCCGACATTTCTATTGGCTCTGTTCTATCTTTACGTTATTCTTACTGGCTCCTTTCTATGTGTTCTGGGAGTGTATGTAGTTAATAAATGTTTTTATACGGTATATAAGATTGTGCGCCACAAAGTAAAGTGGCAGTCTCCTGAGAACATACCTTGTGTACTTCTTGGACAACTGTACTAGCTGCAGCTAATAAAATCTGATCTTTTACGCCTGACAGAGTGTCCCGTGTCTCTGTTAGTTGAGGCAGGTGAATCCAAGGAGATTTCAGGCGTACCCTGCGCCGCCAGGCCCATAAGGTTCTGGTTCTTCAACTGGCGCCCAACGTGGGGCGGCTTCAGCGGTACCGGTTCTGCCTGAAGGTCGTGAGGAGCCCCGCAAGAAAATTCTGGAGGAATCGCGAGCCACGTCAAGCGACCCCTGTATGTCGAAGTGGTCCGAAGGTCTTTTTCAGCGCGGTTACTCCTTCCTGACGGCTACTGACGACTGCTGCCCTGACTGCCGCCCTGCCTTGGCCCTTTCTTTGATGATGTATGGTAAAGCGAGACGATAGACGGGCCTCTGTTGGTGTAAGAAGACATCCTTAGTTAAGTATTTGGTGGGTCGCGCCCACAAATTTTGGTCTTTGTTTTGTCCTTAGGTCCTTAGATTTGGCCATTGCAGTGGCCAAAGCCGAGGGGTAAGTGCATTTGTGCTGTGTAAACTGAAAGTTTTACCCCCTTGATGTTTGTGAACAGCCAGTAAAATCGTGAGATGTCTGGTCTGACTAAGTTTGGAAAACTTTGTTGCTTTGGTTGTAATAGGGACTCCCAGCTTGAGGACTCCTGTCCGATTCCTTCGGTTGGAACTCCCACATATGAGCTCTATTCTAAACATGGTGTTGGTCCTATTGCCTTTAATAAGACATGGACCCGATATACAAAGAAAGATGGTGTTTTAAAATGGCCAGAAAATGGTAGTTTCGAAACTGATGTGCTAGATAATTTAGAAGCAACGTTATTTAAAAGAAAAGCCCGGCCGGCAATGTTTGACTCTTTTCGCCTTTGGCGTAAGGAAGCCAAACAGAGAGAAATTAAACAAGCGAAACGAGATAGGAAAACACAGGGAATGACGATTATACAGGCTGCTCAGCAATTCAAAGATGATGAAATAGATAATGCAATGGAAATTTCAGACAGACAGCATCGAATGGCAATAGATAAATGCTATCCGACGTTGCCTATCTCTTCCCTTGATAAGAGAAAAGATTTTGAGGAAGATTCCTTAATGTCCCACTTATTGAAATTGCCTCCGCCCTATGTACAAGGTGCTAATGCACCCCCGATGTTACAGCCTGTTCAGCCGCCAGTTGTGCTTCCGCCTGCTCCAGCTTTTCCACATTTGCCTCCTCAAGTATTGCCTATGCCAGCTTTGCCTTTAACTCCTTTGCCTTCTGCTCCTTTGGCAATTCCTAATGCTCCTTTAGTTAATTCACCTAATACCTTGTCCCCTATCCTTATGTCAAATTCTCCATCTACGCGTAAGCGATTTACCGATACTGTCTCTGGTCTCTTATCACCTTTCTTTGAAGCTTTAAACGTGTCTCCAGCTTTTTCTCGAAGACAGTCTCGTAGTCAATTCCCAGACTCCGAAGAGCGAGAAAAATTGGACTCACTTGCTTGTAGATGGATCAAGAAGGGTCCCCAATATAGTACGTCTGATATTATGTCCACCTTTCTGCAATGGAATGCACCTACGCAGAGATATGTTTTTAAAGTTATGTGCGATACTCTCGCTAAAGAATGGGAGGATATGAATTTGGGTTCGGTCCCACAGGATCTGTTAGATGTTCAGGCTGACTTTGACAAAGGACTTATTGTGGGTCCTAAGGTTGAAAACGCTGTCAGAACACTTATTTCTTTCAGATCCCTATTGTTCTCACAGACTTTTCCTGATTCTGATCTTTCAGTTAGGACAGCACTGAAAAACTATCCCATGAGAGAGGTTTCTCCAATATGGAAGGAAGAAGTTGCAGCAGCAGGTGCTAATCCAGCTATTCCTGCGCATTTTCAGCGCATATGGATACATGTCCCCTGGAAAAGGTCTGAAGTTTTAGCACTTAAACAGTCACTACCAGATCCACGCAAAAATCCTGCTGGTTACTATAAAGAGTTGTCGCAAACAGTTGATGCATGTACTATGAATCTAACAGATATTGACATGTTGATGGGAAATGTAGTTCCACAGACAATATGGGCTAAAATTCGTAGAGAGGATCACGCTCAAGAATTAGGCGGCGATTGGAACGCTATTATTGCCGCAGATAGAGGTCAAGTAGGTGGTGCAAAGCCCGACGCTTTGATCTCAGAACTCCCTGGTAGGATTATTACATTAATGAAAACAATGATGCCTGCTTTGAGAGTTAATTGGGATAAGCTAGCAGTATGTAAACAAAAGAAAGATGAAAGTGTTTCCGATTTCTTTACCCGATTCGAGGAGACATTCATTGATCACAGTGGTCAAGATATGGCTACAGAAGGGGGACAGCGATTATTTGTGGATAAGTTCGTATATAACTTGCTTCCTGAACTATCACACAAGCTAAAAGACTCCGAGAGTTCATGGGCAGTTTCTTCTTCCGCCCAGATATTGGCTACTGCACAATATTATGAAAATAGAGACAAAGAAGAAAGGGAAAAACAAGAGAAAAAGACGAAAGAATTAAAAACTAAAGTTCTCTTGCAACAGGCTTATCCTCCTCGTCATGTTCAGCCTCAGTTTCAACAGCCTCCGCAGTTTCAGAGGTTGTATCAAAAGCCTGAACAATTCATTCCAAGACCTTTGCTAGGTCCCAATCAATGTGCTTATTGTAGGGAGGAAGGTCATTTTAAGAACAATTGTCCGGCATTGTTGCAACGTAATGGAGCAACATCTGCTTCACGAGGTCGTGGTGGTCTTCAGTCAGCAAATAGAGGTAGAGGTCGAGGTGTGTTAACCCAAGAGCAGCGTTCTTTTGTTCCTCCAAATTCCGGAAATTACTTTGATCAGCAAAATGTTAGGTCTACACAGTATTACAGTGAGGATAAGTATATTGAAGGAGGGAATGAAAGTCTTCATTTTGAATAGGACAGCCATGGACAAAGTAAGGGGGTTACGTCAATTCCAGTGGATCAGAATGGACCTTATGTTAATGTCACTACAATGGGTGTTTCAGAGCCATTTCTTTTAGATACTGGTGCCATGAGAAGCTCTATCATTCATTCTAAACTCCCTGGCGCACCTTTGTCTGGCTTAACGAATGTATCTGTAGGATTTTCTGGCGCCCCTGTTCGCAATCCAGTTTCTTGCCCTTTGCCTGTTTCAATAGGCCCTTATGATTTAGAAGCTCCGCTTCTTCTGACGAATGGTTGTGGTGAAAATCTGTTGGGTTTAGATCTATTAAAAAGAATGCATGCTACGATATATTGTTCACCTTCTGGTGTATACCTCACTCTAGGACAGAAAATGACTAGTCCAATGTACTTATCAAAAGATCAATTCCCACCTGAATTGCTTTCTCTTCCCGAAACGCTTTGGGCTACGGGTCCGAATGACGTTGGTTGTCTTGAGATCCCACCTTATGTTGTTACTCTTAAGCCCAATGCTGAAATGCCACGTATTCCGCAATACAGAATCTCTACTGAAGGTGAGAAAGCACTTCTGGAAATTGTCCATGATTTGATTCAGAAGGGTGTGGTTGAGGAAACGAGAGGAAATACATGTAACAGTCCTGTTCTTCCGGTTCTTAAACGCACTGATCCTTCTCAGCCTCCTGTTTATCGTTTTGTAATTGATCTTCGGGAGGTAAACAAGATTGTCATACCGCAGTTTCCTGTAGTCCCAGATATCACTGCTCTGTTGACGATGATACCTTCTACAGCGACTTGGTTTTCAGTTATCGATTTAAAGAATGCTTTCTTTAGTATTCCCATCGCCGAAGAGAGTAGAGATATTTTTGGTTTTTCCCTCGGAGGCCGGAGCTTCCGGTTTAAACGCGCACCTCAAGGTTATTGTGAAAGTCCCTCTGTTTACAGTCAAGCTCTAAAATGTCATCTTGATGCCTTTTCCTTACCGTCCGGTGCCGCTCTCATTCAGTACATGGATGACTTATTAGTTGCCGCTGATTCAGAGGAGATTTGTAAAAACGTGACCGTTGCACTGTTGCGTCATTTGTTTGACCTGAATCACAAGGTTTCTCCTTCTAAATTACAATATGTCTGTCGCGAGGTGACTTATTTGGGTCATCTCTTGTCAAAGGAGGGACGACGATTGACCCCCGAACGAATTCAGGCAATTGCACAAATGTCAGTGCCATCCACACAAAGAGAGGTACGTGCCTTTTTGGGCATTACTTCTTATTGTAGACAGTGGATTCTGAGTTTCTCTTTATTGGCTAAACCGCTGTTGGCGCTAACTTTAAAAGATACGCCTCAGCCTCTTCCGTGGACTGACGAGTGTCAGAAGAGTTTTACTGATTTGCGTATTGCTTTGTGTTCTGCTCCTGTATTGGGTACTCCTGATTACAGTAAGCCCTTTATGCTCTATGTCCACGAAAGAGAGGGTTGTGCATTGTCAGTCTTAACGCAGCGTTTTGGAGATCAACAGCGACCATGCGCATATTTCTCAGCTACGTTAGATCCAGTAGCTAAAGCATTGCCTAGTTGTCTTAAGGCGACAGCGGCAGCAGCAATTTCTATTCGACAGTCTGCTGGAGTAGTGCTAGATAATACTCTCATTGTTATGGTGCCACATGCAGTGGATATTTTACTAAATAGGACAAAAACGCAGCATCTTACGAGTGCTCGGTTGTCCGGATATGAGCTGACGCTTTTGGCTAGTCACATACACATCAAACGATGTAATACCCTGAATACAGCTACTTTGTTGCCTCTTCCAGAAGAGAGAGATGTCTCTGAACAGCATGATTGTTTTCTCCGTACTGAAGAAGAGACTAAGGGTAGAATTGACCTAAAAGACACGCCATTAGTGAATCCAGATGGAACACTATGGGTAGATGGTTCTTGTTTCAAGCTCCCGAATGGAGATACAGTTTCAGCCTACGCTATTACTACTTTGCATACGATTGTGGAGACAGCACGCATTAGACATAATTCAGCTCAGGCAGCTGAATTGATAGCCTTAACTAGAGCGTGTGTGTTATCCAAAGGAAAAAGAGTAAACGTGTACACTGATAGCCAATACGCTTTTGGTGTAGCGTTTAACTTTGGGCGCTTATGGAAGGAAAGAGGATTCTTTACTTCCCATGGTACTAAGATACAGCATGGTCAATTAGTGACTGAACTTCTTGAGTCACTTACAATGCCTACTCAGATAGCGATCGTGAAGTGTAGTGCACACAAAAAGATTGTGGACGATGTTGGTCGAGGAAATGCATTTGCAGATGAGGTAGCGAAAAAGACAGCCAGAGACAACACAAGTCGAATGTATGTTGCAGGTCCCGCAAACTGCGTAAGAGAAAAGGGAATGTGTGAAGATACAGTAGAGAGTGTGAAATCAATTCAAGGAGAGGCTGCGGAGAATGAGTTGAGAAAGTGGAAGGAAAGTACAGGAATGTTAGATGAGATGGGATGTTGGGTTGAATTATCAGAACATCAACGTTGGCTGTTACCAGATGCTTATGTACTACCTGTAGTTACTATGGCACATGGTCCAGCTCACCTAAGTGCAAAAGGAATATGTAAACTTCTGGCTCCAGTGTGGCAAAATGAGGGGATCCCAAAGTGTGCAAATAATGTAGTAAAACATTGTATTGTTTGCTTGATGTACAATCCGGGAAAGGGAACCCCAACTCCAGCAGGTCATTTTGCTCCTCCAACATATCCATTTGAGGTGTTGCAGATCGATTATATTCACATGGAACGATGCAACAACCTCAAATATGTTCTGGTGGTAGTATGTGCTTTTTCTAGATGGGTAGAAGCCTACCCTCTGAAGGACAATACTGCTTTATCAACTGCCAAAATACTTTTGAAAGAATTCTTCCCTAGGTTTGGTTTGCCGTGCATTGTCTGGAGTGACAATGGGAGCGAATTTGTGGGTCAAGTCATGCAAAAAGTTTGTGCAGGTCTTGGCATAAAACAGAAGTTCCACGCGGCGAATCACCCACAGTCGGCTGGTTTAGTAGAATGCTACAATGGAACCTTGAAGCTTAAAATTGCTAAGGTGCAAGCTAGCACAGGACTTAATTGGCCTGATGCTTTACCATTGGCTCTTCTGTCCACCAGAACAGCAGTACACTCTCGTTTGGGGCTTAGCCCTTACGAAGTGATATTTGGTCGCCCAGCTAATGTATGGGGAGTTCCTCGCCCTAAGAAATACTCAGACTTGCCATACCCGATGTTGATTGACTACTTGCATGACCTTACAACTAAATTGCGTGTTCTTCATCAACAGGTTCAGAGTGCTCTACCAGAGGCTTCCACAGACCCAGGTCATTCCATCCGACCAGGTGACTGGGTCTGCACGAAAAATTTCCAACAACAGAGAAATTTGGAGCCCAGATGGAGAGAGCCACGCCTGGTTCTTTTGACCACAAGAACAGCAGTTAAAGTCGAAGGAAAGAAAAACTGGGTGCATGCCGTGCACTGCAAGAAAGTGCCTTTGCCCTTGCCTTTCGATCAGTGGGTCCGTAGAGGCATCAGTGACTCTGAAAGTGAGAAAGTTCCGCAATTTGTACCATTCAGTGATGCGCGTCTAATTGGAACACTTTCTGAGAAAGAGGACGACGACATCTTTCAAGAAGCAATACCATCGCATCGTCGCTTGAACACGACAAATCCAGGAACATTGTTTCAAAACCAGACTGCCTCTGGACAGGAACGCTATAATTTGAGACCAAGACCAAAGAACTTGTAAATTTCTCTTCTATGTAGTACTCTATCCGGGTTGCAGGGTCACGGTAGGAGTCTTAGTTACGACCTGAGTAAGTGGCAATAGGCCTGCAGGACCTCACAGTGTCATAGGACGGTAGATAATCGTGACTACAGTGATTGAGGAAGATTGCCGTGAGCATCCACTTAGAAAGATGGAGGCTACATTAGATAAAAGAGAAAGTAAAAATGTAAAGAATAATTGTAAAGAAATATGTAGTCGTTGTAGTATTGCTCTATGCGTCATTATATTGTCGTGTATTCTTTTGGCATCTGTAAACTGGATCATTATCACTCTGCAGCAAAAAGTTGTCTCTTCTCCTACCTCTACATCTTCTTCTACTATCTCTCCGCACCTATTTCACACTCTTCCCCAGCATGAACTCATCAGAAGAACTGAATACTTTAACAATTCCTTCGTCCAGTTGTTACATCAACATCAGTTAGTGATCAATACAACTGACTGTTGGGTGTGTGGACTCATACCACATACGGTAGAAAAAGGAATGCCATATTTAGTTCTTCCATTCTCCTATGAAGGTTCCGCTTGGGCTTATTTTGTCATTTTCAATAATGCATATCAAAGTAAAATTAAACAACCTGTCAGTTCACATAGTGTTGGTTCAGATTTCAGTCATAGTTTATTGATAAAGGGAATGGTAGCTATGGCTAAAATCATGGAAAAAAGTGAAGCTTCCATAGATGAAAGAAAAGCATATACCAATTGGAACATAACTAATTACATTTCCAGCCTCAATGATAAGGTTAAGCAAGGAAAATCTCCTCCGATACGGGTCATACCCCAACAAGGAAATTTCTGTCTGCAAATAAATGGTAGAACTCCAAACACCGGACAAAGAGAAAGTTTATGTTCCCATACATATGTTTATTCAGCCCTGAATTCACCGCCGTTAGTACCATCTCAAGGTACATACTTCGTTTGCCACGATAGGGCTTATACATGGTTGCCAGCTGATTTCTCTGGTACTTGTTATATAGCCTTTCTTCTTCCCCCTACATACACCGCTCCTGCGAACCATCATAAAAATAGATATGGCAGAGGGATTGTGGATTCGAAAGACACAGCAGGACAAGAGGGAGGAGATTTCCTCAAAGGATTTCTTCCCTTCTGGGGTCCAATGGCCAACAGCAGAAATATAAGGCAATTGGTTCGTGTCGTAGAAACCACCATAGACATCACTGTAGGAGCTTTAAGTAACATTACAGCTGAACTACAGGCTGATCGTCTTATGACCTTGCAGAACCGTGTTGCCTTAGACTTTGTTCTTGCGGACCGTGGTGGAGTATGCAAATTGATCGGATCAAGTTGCTGTATTTTCATACCTAATGACGCTCCGACAGTATACCAAGCTATCTCTAAGTTACACATAATCTCCGAGTCGATTCATCAGGACGAAGGAGATTGGTCCTTTTCAGAGTGGTTTTGGGGATTACTGTCCAAATGGGGTTGGAAGGTATTGACATTCTTTGGAGTAATTTTAGCTTTTATATTCTCTTGTTGTCTTTGTATGCACTGCGGTCCTGCCATCTGCAACCTATGTGCTACTGCATGTATTCCCAAACCCAAGTCACAAAGAGCAGAGAATATCAAAATGATGGTACAGCAACAGCTTGATGACCTCATGGCCATAGACATCGACTCAGACTAACATGAGTTTGTGTATCTTGCCTGAGTTCTGGCAAAAGGAGGGTCTGAGGAAATTCGATTTTTAATACGATCGTATCGACCCGCCATTTTGTGGCCCGCCGCCATTTTATGTTGCCTTCACTCAGGCAGCACAGCGAACGAAGTCCATTCTGCCTTTTCTGCTTATTCTGCAACATGGTGTTCAAAACAGCCTTCTGCCTCTATCTTTACAAGGCTGGTATTAAGGTCTGACCGAGTACACTAATCCCTGTCTGGTTTCTAATCCTTGTTTCAACTATCTGTAGGCTCACACTATTCTCCGCCGATCTTATCTTATCGTCTGGCCTTCGCTGTCCTTTGCTAGTATTCTCTCATTTCACAACTGTCCTCCAAACGCACACAAACTTATCGCACCACATGCAACTTCGTTGTGGATCGGTTAATGAATTAGTTCAAGGGAGGGGTGACAAACACAGCTGGAGGGGAGGCAACCTTAAGTCACTTGATACTTTGTGCTGTCTTGTTTTCCGACATTTCTATTGGCTCTGTTCTATCTTTACGTTATTCTTACTGGCTCCTTTCTATGTGTTCTGGGAGTGTATGTAGTTAATAAATGTTTTTATACGGTATATAAGATTGTGCGCCACAAAGTAAAGTGGCAGTCTCCTGAGAACATACCTTGTGTACTTCTTGGACAACTGTACTAGCTGCAGCTAATAAAATCTGATCTTTTACGCCTGACAGAGTGTCCTGTGTCTCTGTTAGTTGAGGCAGGTGAATCCAAGGAGATTTCAGGCGTACCCTGCGCCGCCAGGCCCATAAGGTTCTGGTTCTTCAACATGACTTCTGAAATTTTCTCTTCAAAAAGTCCTTTGTCAGGATCTTTAGGGTCCTGGCCATGTTGTGGCGATTCTGCAAACTTGGAAGCTGAGTGTGGAACATGCATTTGGGACAAGTCAAGTCACTCGCTCTGCAGTTTCATGAGATACTGTGTGAAGATCTTGCTCTTGTAGAAGATAACAATAGATCGTAGTTCCAACAATCACCATTAGTACCATTTGCTAGCCAGGTGAAAGATTAATCTGAGGGCATGAGTCTGGTAAGGCTTTTCTAAGGAATTACAAGTGTAACTCAACTGCTTCAACGAGATATCTACTCTGACCCAATGTTTCTAGTATTGCTACACAAAAAGAATGCACCAGAAAATGATAACTTGACAAAGCTGCCAGGCAGGCTTCATAAGCAGCTGACAACCAGCAGATACACCTCTCGACAGTGCACTAGATCTTAACTATTTGTAAGACATTCTCATCAATTAAAATCTCCCTCATATAGCTGGTTTTAATTTTATTTCATTAGAAATCTTTAGTTACTTTCTCTATGACATTTGGAGTCAATGTGTGAGTCTTGCTTGCACAGTGATAAAGTCTCAGACACATAGAGGCAGATTTACTAACATTTTATGCTGAATTTGTCTCACAAAAGTGACACAAATGTGTGCAGTATATTAATTTAGGATTTAGGGCTAAATCTATGGGCTTTGTGGTGCAGGGATGTGCAGCAAGTCACTTTACTGCCCTGCGTCACTGTGAAAGGGCAGGAATGCGGAGTACTTCAAAGAATACCACACATGCCTGTCCTTTCCCCGGAGCTGGCATCCTTTAGGCAGCCTAATGACAATGCAGGCATCCTTGAACCATGGTGAAAGGGTGCCTGTTTAGCATGCAAGATTGTTTTTGTGCAGGAAGGGGCACCTTCCTGCACAAAAAATAATCCTGAGGGTTGTTTTACTCCTTCTATGTGTGCTGCTCAATGCAGCACACACAGAAAGAGGAAATAATAATAAAAAAAACATATTGCTTCTTGTTATGCCTTTCATGGGGAGGAGTATCTTTTTGGCACATTCCCAGGTGTACAAGTTCTAGTAAATCTGGGAATGTGTCAAAATACATGGATTTTGCGTGGGAAATCCCACGCAACAACCATGGTAATTCCTCCCTGCCAATTTATGAAGCCTTGCAGGGCCATGCAAAAATGGCCTTGTGTGGCTTCATAAATCTCACTTAAAGTTTGCATCGCTCTTGCAGCACATTGTGAGGTGCAACAGCGACACAAACCAGGTCATAAATATGCCCCTTTACTTTACAGCTCAGAGTTTGTTTGCTCTGGAAAGTTGCCTGAAAGTAACGCAAAGCATCACTTTGTGCAGAGTTGCATTGAGTCAATTTCCAGGGCTGGTACATAGGCATTACCATGCTGCCACCCATGGAAATCAATCAAAAGCCCATCTACTAAATAGTAGGCAAGATCCTGTGCTAAAAAATGACACCTCTTTAAGGCTGGTGTTAACAAGGAGACATGCTTTTATTTCTCCTAATATTTCCCTCTTTGCATGTGTACACCACTGTACAGCACAAATCCAACGGAGGAAAACTTTTAATATTTATCCATGCATTGTGTGTTTTAATGGGAGGTTATTATTCCAGTACAGCATCTATGTTAGACATGACACAGACACCTAAGGGGCACATGTGTGTATGTGGCACTAGCCTGTGTGATTGTATGCCGGCCCCAGGGAGAGAGAAGGATAGAAAATATGGCACTTTACTGCCCCCTGCCTCTCATGCAACACAGTGCAGCAGCTTTGATTGATGTGCTGTATTGCTTAACCTCTTTGTAAATCTGAACCTTGTATTGTGAGTAGGGTTTCAACAGCAAGATGAATCTCTAGGCTCTTAATTGATTTTGATTACTTTTCTGCAGATACATGAATTCACTACATCTGAATTCAGTGAGAAAAACGAGTGAAGGAAGCTATGTTTAGACAGCACTGATCACAGAGATTGTCAATACTGAGGAAATCCAAGTCACCTGCTAACCTCTAACGAGCGGTGGTATACCCTCTATATTTATTAAGGGTAAATGACTTTCCATTTCATAACAAGATGTCTCAGAACAACACAAATAGAGCTCCGAGAAGCAATGAGGCATTTACCGACAGTATTGTACCTCGACCAGAAATGTAAAGAGAGTGAAAAATTGAATATGTGTGAGGACTGCCAGCATGGCTCATCTTTTTATGACAGCCACTATGAATTACACTTATATGGCAGCCACTATGAATTGCCCTTTCTTTTAGCAGCCGATGGCACATGCATTTCACTCTTCTTACAGCTTGTTAGAGAGACACATCTTGTTTCAGACACAAGGAAGAACCCAGTACAAGTCAAAATAATGCCTTTTCAGGCTGAGAATATCAAATGTTTTGCATATCCTTTTGTCAAATGCACATAAGCATATGATGCACAGCAGATAAGTGTGTAATTAATTGGTTTCACACAACCTCCTAAAATACTATGAATTCTTCAGGTACTCCGAAGGGATCACCTAAAATGAGTTTGCAGACAACAATACCCCTCAGTTATGTTCCCTGTCAAATGTTACCTATAATACAAGAAATGTAAATGCAATTGTTATACCGTAATTATTTATATGTTGTACCTTAAATTAGGAGAATAGTATGTCCTGATATTAAGAAATAAGGTCGTTCTTATTGTTGAGAAGATCACTATCTTTATCCAAGACGAGCAAAGAAACAATTTCTGTACTACAGCCTTCTTGAAATTGTTCTGTTGTTCTAGATAAGTCTTGACAGGAAAAGTTCATTTATGGCTTGTTGGATTGTTCATCTAATTCATGCACGTTACATTTTGCTAATTAAGATTTAATCAAACCCACTTCCATAAGAGTGTTTGAGCACCCACTCTAAAACGTAATTGTATGTTATTTGCTCTAGTTGATTACTTATGCCATACTATAATTTTGTAATCCAGACATGAAGTGTTCAGGAAAGAGAGTTGTACATCATGCCCATGCATCCTCAAGCAACAAGAATACATTGGCATATTGTTGAGAATCCTCAATTTTCTGCAGGCAGTGTGATGTTGAGAAAACCTCAGATTTGTTCCAATGATGCACCCGCTAGCCCACTTTGTATCAATTTGAAATGTAGTGAATGATTAACCCTTGCAACTATGACACAGTTGCAATCATACTAGTTTCCTCACAAAAAAATATATTTGACCTACTTGATGAAACAGAAATCTACTTATACAAACATATAAAAAAGCTCTAAGGTAAAATACATCACTTTCCATCTACAATGAATTAAATTCATACTCCTTCCACCCGCATCCTCATTCAGGCATCACACAGAAACAAACTAACAAAAGCAATTACAAAAAGTAATTGTCAATTTTTATTTTCATAATTAATGACATGCATTGTAATGACTTCATATGGATATAGTTATCTCCTTCTATTCTCTTGTGATCTCACCTCCAAGGACCTATTGATCATTTCTACACATCTATTATTTTCTCTGGGTAGTTACATAATAGTCGCTGACAGAATTCTGATTTCTTCCTGATAAAATCATAGCAATCATTTATCAGATCACATACATTGGTCATTTAGTCTCTGAAAAAGAAGATTAGTTGTTATATTGCACAGCAAATTATTAACATTTTGAATGATGGGTGGCTTAGGATGATGGCTTAAAAAATCCTTTTTTACCTCAGTGTCTTTTTCCTCAGGCTCCAAAATTAGGCAATTAGTTCAATGAACATCTAAAGACTGTAAGGAACAACAATCAGCAGATTAACGTTAAGAGGCAATTCATGATATTGTTGATGAGGAGCATTAAAATATGGGTAAATTGACATCTATCAGACATCCGGCAGGCTTTGTAAGATCATTTACAAAATATTCTCTTTATGGAACTAAGGTCTCATTTTATTAGGAAATATGATTCAACGCAGACCATTTCAGCTATGCAGAACTTTTCTGTTGTATAACTCTCCTTGTCCCACAACTGATGTAAGTTTGCTGGGACTCCTTCATTGCATTTATTGGACTTTGCATGGTTTTGGCACGTAGGAATGAAATAAAAAAAAATCATCAACAGATAAAGCTTTATGTTCTGGGCACACTACTCCATCAATTTCTTTTACTTTCAAAAACGAAAGAAAATTCTCTCAAAAAATCAAACACCGGGCGAATTCACCTGCTCTACAATATTTAGGTAAGGCTTACTGTTAAAGTCTGAGTAGCCAACAAGCGATTCACATGGACAAAGTGATGACTTAATCATCCTATTGAGAAGGGCAACTAAATTAATGTTCCCCGCCTAAAATCCTCCCTGGCATAACAGCTGCAGGGCTATGTGAAGTATTGTTTACTAATCCTGAAGTGATGTCATAGTGAAAAGCTGACAGACTAAAATGAACTTGTCTTTTGACATCAAGGTTTAGATCTAAGTATGAGAGCTTATCAGCTAACCCAGATACACCTGTCACCCCTCCCCCTAAACAGAGTAGGGGGCACAGTAAACAATACTTTTCCTTTGTTACAGTATTGATAACCTAGGACTTGGGAGTTGTTGTGAGGTCCAATAGCAACCAGACAAATCCTAAATACTTCATAGGATCTGCTGTTTACCAGCCACTGGGTTAAGAGTGAAGTTGTTTTTTTGTGTGTATTGCACCCACACAACAGCACATAATCTGTGTTTTAGCCAGTCACTCGGAAAATAGTGAAGTTTCTTTTCTATTTACAATTTGTAACTAGGTGATTAGTGGCCCTTCTTTGATGCTTGCCAGGCCTCTAATTTTGTCTGCATCATCACCAAAGTCTCTCCTTGTTTTGCTCTATACAAATACCACTTTATGTGCATACATGTCAGTCAAGTAGTACATAAACTCTACCAAGTGACTAAGGGCCACATGTACCACCCCAAGCTTTGTGACTCACAATTTGTGACTCGTTTGCAAGTGGCATATTGCGAGCTGCAAAACCTTATGTACAACAGTGTACTTTACACTATTTGCGATTCGCAATGGGGTCGCAAATTGGGACCTACCTCATGAATATTCATGAGGTAGGTCATTTGGGAAAGCCGCCCTCACAGGGATGGTGGCCTGCTGGAGATAGCAGACCACCATGTCTGTGACTGCTTTTAAATAAAGCAGTTTTTTTTTTTTAAATGCAGCCCATTTTCCTTAAAGGAAAATAAGATGCATTTCAAAAACAAAAATGAAATGTTTTCTTTGCAATTTTTTAGAGCAGGCTCTGAGAAAATATTTTCGCTGCCGTTCACAAAGGGGTAGGGGTACCATGGGGACCCCTTCCTGTTTGTGAATAGCACCAGCTTGAAACTGGTGCTAACTGCAATTATTTTGTGACCGCATTCATGGTCACAAGACAATGCTACATCGCGCTGCGACTCGCAATTAGGAAGAGAATGCCCCTTCCTAATTGCGACTCGCAAACCTATTTTCCGATTCGGTAAATAGATTACTGAATCGCAAAATAGGCTCTGTACATACCAAAAAGCTTTTGTCCTGTCGCAAACGGTCCGATTCTGTGAATCGGGCCATTTGCGACAGGAAAAAGGGTACGTATATGTGCCCCTTAATTCCTATTTTTCGTTTCTATTTCGCTGGCCTCCGGTCAAATAGCACTTAATCCGAACATTAGCCAGCCACGGGCTGAGCCAGTTTTGTAAACTATTTGCTGTTTGCTCTGCTGGAAGCCAAATAGTGCATAATCTATTTACTCATCAATCAGCCAAATCCCATTTACTCTCTGCATCTAGCGAGCTGCCGGATAAATAAAAGGGGAGCTTGCCTATTTATCAGGTTTCTGTGGAGGTAGCTGGTGCCGTCTCAATTTACCTCTTCCACATCGTAGGGAATCTCTGGTAATACACAGATGTTCCAAACTACAGCTCAGGTGTCCATTATATTTTGTATAGCTAATAGGGAAAAAACAGATTCATTACTGATGATGTTTCCTAGCGTGGAACATCTGCTTTAACAAACACACAGTAGAGCAGAGGTCACGTAATACCTTTACCTGCCATCAGCTTGAAACAAACAAAAGACAGCACGGGAATTGTCTGTTTCCTAAGTGCAGTGACATTTTCAAAATGGAATAAAAGTACAGTACCTGGCGGAATACAGTCTATTTACGGGAAGAAAATGCCATCAAACATTTCAAATGTCACTAACGACCATGACCATATCACAAACGCTTATCTTTCAGAAAAGCTTTTTTGTCCAAATGACAATAATTGTAATTCCGAAGCATTACAACCAAATTATAATATGCTGTATCCAAACGGTGGAACAAATGGGTTACAGAATGGAAGGAAGTAGGAAAACAGCATTTTGACCGAGAAGAAGTGGCCTACAAGGAACGCAGACAGAAAGGATTAAAAGAACGTGTTTCTGCTCTTTGGTATGCAAAACCCATAATTTATTTGCTTCTTACAAAGCTTTGTGAAGTGAGACGACTGATTATGATGCTGCTGCAAAGTGCACTCTAGCAGCATAATGCGAAAACCAGCGGTTATTCGTAGGATACTAAGTATTAGGTCCTGAAAACATGACATTTCACATAGCAGTTGCTATCAATTAGACTGCAGGTGAGATTAAATAGGAAAAACATCATAGTTAGGAGTATTCCCGTTTCAGAAATATATTCAGTCAGTTTTTATTTGTGGTTGTGGCTTTTGAACAGAAATAAAAATTAGTTTATTTATGGGTGCTTGGTTTGCGGGACCACATTTAGTGAATTCTCCTTTCAAGTGCCTGGCCTTATTTAAGGAATACTAGCATTGCTGCAGCACTTTAACATCTGAAGGTGAAATTTGATTTGTATGTATAAGTATGTATTAATAGATTTTTTGTAGAACTCAATCTGAATTGTAGGAAGACGGTGACGGTGACAGACGTCTTAACATGAAGAGATGCAACAAATTATACGTATTATACTGTATAACTTGTGGATAAGTGTGGCTCAGTGGCAGGCCCTGATGCAGAAATCAGGCCTGGGGCCAGGGTTCAATTCCTGCTTCCCTGGGTCTTGAGCTCAATTTCCTTGGACCTGATAATTCTCGCATCCATGCCTAATCTAGTTCATGGGTCCCACTCTGTAACTCTGGGCAATAGTTTACTTAATCTCCACAATGGCCCCAACAGTGCTGGGATTCCTGGCTTTACCTTGGAGGTTGCCCAGGAGTGGGCACCTCACAGGGAAAAGCCAGGAGGGGTTCCACAGTGGTATGTGTACAGTGCCTTGAGACCCTAACAGGTGAGTATGCTATACAAGTCAAAGTTTACAGTTTATAACTTAGTGTCATTCAAGCACAGGGAGAGGTAAAAGGAAGGGCTGCAGAAAATATAACACTGGGCTCATAACAGTACTTATAATCCAAGGTTAGCAATTAGGCAAGACTAGGCAAGAAGTATTGGAACTAAAAGAGACCAGTCTATAGAGAATGATGATGTGTGAGGTGCCACGTGGGCTAAGGTTGAGATATCTATTGGTGTGCAAATGAGATTTTCACTCCGTTTGCTTTAAAGATTTCAGATACTTCTAGTTCGCAGAGTTGTTGCTATTTTTGCACAGTGACTGATTTGCAGCATGACATGAATTTTGCACTGCACCTGATGTGCAAATCAGCTGCAGAGCAAAACCACCATTGCAAAAAATCTCAGAAAGTCCTGCCTCTTTAATATGCATGAGGCAAGTGTCCTTTGGTGACTCAGTGCAAAAGGCTTTCAATTAAGGTTTGTAAGTGCTCACGCTTTTCTTTATGCACATTCTGCTACCGTGAAGCACTTCTCCGGATGGGCTAGGAAGAGTGTTCAGAAGCTAAGGATTTGCGTGCTCCACCCCTGTGCCTGGTCAACCAATCAATACATTCAAAATGATGTTAAGCAAAAAGGATAAAGCATATTTTAGTATCAAACCATAAAAGTGTATTAAAAAAATATATGATTTACAGAAGGCAAAAATCAGTTTAACAGCTAATATAATCAGAATGCATATGCTTCAAATTAGATCAAATCTTATCAAGCAGAGGATTAACCAGTAAAGGTTTGCCTTAACCCCTTTGCTGCTGGGCCCTTCCCCCCAGAGCTGATCCCTTTTTTGGCTACTTGGGGCAGTTCGCGCTTAGACCTTCATAACTTTTTGTCCTCATAAGCTATCCATGCCAAACTTGTGTCCTTTTTTCCAACATCCTGGGACTCTAAAGCTACCCAGAGTTTGTGGGTTCTCCTGGAGGAGACCAAGAAATAACCAAAATAATTAAACATTTTGTTATTTCCAAAAAAAATGGGAAAAAGGGCTGCAGAAAAAAGCATGTGGATTTTTCCCTGAAAATGGCATCAACAAAGGGTTTGCAGTGCTAAAATAACAATCTTCCCAGATTTCAGGAACAGGCAGACTTGAATCAGAAAACCACATTTTCAGCACAATTTTGGAATTTTACTGGGACATAACCCATTTTTACTTTTTTTGTGTTTTTAGCCTCCTTCCAGTTAGTGACAGAAACATGTGTGAAACCAATGCTGGATCCTGGAAAGCTAAACATTTCTGAAAAGCAGACAATATTTTAAATTTAGCAAGGGGTCATCTGTGTAGATCCTACAAGGTTTTCCTACAGAAAATAAGAGCTGAAATAGAAAAAAATATTTAAATTGAGGTAAAAAACCAGCCATGTCTCTCCATGTTTTACTCTCTAACTTTTACCTGCAATGTCAGATTTTCAAAAGCAATATACCATTACGTCTGCTGGACTCCACTGGTTGCAGGGATATATAGGGCTCATAGGTACATCAAGAACCCTAGGTACCCAGAGCCAATAAATACGCTGCAACTTGCAATAGATTTACATTGTATACAGGGTATACAGCAACTCATTTGGTGAAATATAGAGTCAAAAACCAGTCTCAAGGAAACTTTTGAATTTCCAAAATGGGCACAAGAGACAGTGTTGAAAAGCAGTGGTTATTTGCACATCTCTGAATTCAGGGGTCCCCATACTAGCATGTGAATTACAGGGCATTTTTCAAATACACTTCTTCATTACACACTATCTTACATTTGTAAGGAGAAATTGTAGAGAAAGACAATGGACAGTAACACTTGTTCTTCCATTCTTTGTTCCCCCATGTCTCCTGATAAAAATGATACCTCACTTGTGTGGGTAGGCCTAGTGCCTGCGACAGGAAACACAACATGGACACATCACATTTTTACATTGAAATCTGATGTGTTTTTTAGAAAGTGCATAGCTGTGGATTTTAGCCTCTAGCTTAGCCGGCACCTATGGAAACCTACCAAACCTGTGCATTTGTCAAAACTAGACACCATGGGGAATCCAGGATGGGGTGACTTGTGGGGCTCTCGCCAGGTTCTGTTACCCAGAATTCTTTGCAAACCTCAAAATTTGGCAAAAAAAAAACACTTTTACCTCAGATTTTGGTGATAGAAAGTTCTGGAATCTGAGAGGAGCCACAAACATCCTTCCACTCAGCATTTCTCCAAGTCTTCCAATAAAAATGGTACCTCACTTGTGTGGGTAGGCCTAGTGCCCGTGACAGGAAATCCCCCAAAACACAACATGGATACATCACATTTTCCCGAAGAAAACTGACCTCTTATTTCCAAAGTGCCTAGCTGTGGATTTTGGTCTGTAGCTCAGCGGGCACCTAGGGAAACCTACCAAACCTGTGCATTTATTAAAACTAGACACCAAGGGGAATTCAGGATGGGGTGACTTGTGGGGCTCTCACCAGGTTCTGCTACCAAGAATCCTTTGCACACTTCAATATTTGTCACAAAAAACACTTTTCCCTCACATTTCGGTGATTGAAAGTTCAGGAATCTGAGAGGAGCCACACATGTTCTTCCAACCAGCATTCCCCCAAGTCTCCTGATAAAAATGGTAACTCACTTGTGAGAGTAAGCCTTGTGCCCAAGACAGGATATGCCCCAAAACACAACATGGACATATCACATTTTTTCAAAGAAAACGGACCTGTTTTTTGCAAAATGCCTATCAGTGGATGACGGCCTTTAACTCAGCAGCACCTAGGGAAACCCAACAAATCTGTGCATTTCTAAAAAGTAGACATCTGGTGAAATCCAGGATGGGGTGACTTGTTGGGCTCTCACCAGGTTTTGTTACCCAGAATCCTTTGCAAGCCTCAACATTTGAGAAAAAACCCACTTTTTCCTCAAGTTTCAGTGATAGAAAGTTCTGAAATCTGAGGAGAGCCACAAACTTACTTCCACCCAGCATTCCCCCAAGTCTCCCGATAAAAATGGTACCCCACTTGTGAGGGTAAGCCTAGTGCCCAAGACAGGAAATGCCCCAAAACACAACATGGACATATCACATTTTTCCAAAGAAAACTGACCTGTTTTTTGCCTAGCTGTTAACTTTGGCCTCTAGCTCAGCGGGCACCTTGGTAAACCTAGCAAACCTATACAGTTTTTCAAACTAGACACCCAGGGGAATTCAGAATGGGGTGGCTTGTGGGGCTCTCACCAGGTTGTGGCACCCAGAATCCATTGCAAACCTCAAAATTTGGCAAAAATAAACCTTTTTCCTCACATTTCGGTGATGGAAAGTTCTGGAATCTGAGAAGAGCCACAAACTTTCTTCCACCCTGCATTCCTATAAGTATCTCGATAAAAATGGTACGTTACTTTGTGTGGGTAGGCCTAGTGCCCACAACAGGAAACGCCCCTAAACGCAACATGGACACATCACAGTTTTACATTGAAAACTGATGTGTTTTTTGGAAGTGCTAGCTGTGGATTTTGGGCTGTAGCTCAGCAAGCGCTTAGGGAAACCTACCAAACCCACACATTTTTCACAACTAGACACATAGGGGAACCCAAGATGGAGTGATTTGTGGGGCTCTCGCCAGGTTATGTTATCCAGAATCCTCTGCAAACCTCAAAATTTGACCAAAAAAAACAAAACACTTTTTTCACACATTTCGGTGATGGAAAGATCTGGAATCTGAGGGGAGCCACAAATGTCCTTCCACCCAGCATTCCCCAAAGTCTCCTGATAAAAATGGAACCACACTTGTGTGGATAGGCTAGTGTCCGCACCAGGAATGGATCACACAAGGGTCAATGATAATCCTTGCATGAGGGCTACTGTTAATCCTGGAGTGATCCATTCCTGACACAGGGACAAGGGACAGGCACACAAGTGGGGCTGAGTTTTTATCAGGACAAGTGGGGAAACACTGGGTGGTAGGAAGTTTGTGGATCCCTGCACGTTCCCGTAGTTTCTGTGAAGAAAAAACAAGGAAAAATAGTCTTTTTAATCAACTTTTCACATTTGCAGGGTATTTTGGGTAAGAAAACTTTGTGAAATCGAAACACGCCACAATGACGTTGACTGCCCCGGGTGCCTAGCTTTCAGAAATGTCTGGGATTTGTAGGTTTTCCTATATGGCCACGGAGCCCAGGACCAAATACTCAGATGACTCTCTTACAAAACAAGGCCATTTTGGGTACTTCCCTGTTGCGGTTACTTGCCCACCCACTAAAGTGAGGCAATGTTTTTCTCTGGAGACTTAGTGGAACACTGGCTGATAGAAAATTTGTGGCTGTCTGCAGATTCCAGGACTTCGAGGCAAAAGTGTTTTTTATGCAAAGTTTGTGATTTCAAGGAGATTCTTTGTGAAGGAAAACTGGTGAGGGCCATGCAAGCCCTGCACCCTTGGACTCCCCTGGTACTAGTATATTGAAGTTAATCCACCACTCACACTGGTTGGTTTTAGCACCTCCAGAAATTATGGTTTCAAAGCATGAATACTTATCAAAGTATCTGAATATTGAAACCAAGCCTTCTGAAGGTTGGCCATAAAGTCACACCCAGGTACCACCCTTTTTATGGTCCATTCACATGCCATTCACGCACAACAAACAATTCTTTCATACCATCGGCCACAGGCCCAACCCAACCAATCATTGCACTCACATTACCTTACCGCTGCCAGACAAGGGCCTACATTTGACTACATTTTACCACCTGTCAAGTAACCGCCTCTTTCTTCCTGAACATTACCAAAGGCATGCGTAGCAAATATTTACTAATGTCTCCCATGACAGCCACCCAAGGCTCAGGAAGAAATAGTTTTCATGCACCTTTAGTGCACTCACTTTGCTAAATCCAAATCCTTCCAGTTTGTGGATGCAAGTTGTGAGAACTTAGCATATGTCCCAGTGCACATTATGTGCAGGGCTGTGTCTGTAATGCACTTATCATACAGCAAAATGAACATCTACTAAGTTCTGATGGAGGATGAACATGAAAAGCAGGTCAAAGACTGACCCATAAGTGTCATTGTGCTTCAGTGCTGGGATGGCACCATTGGGTTTGAATCCATAGGTGTAGATGACGTACATCTGTACTGCCTTTACTATCTCCCTTCTGCCTGTGCAATATCCCTGTGAAGGCACACCTTCCACAAGCTTTCCTTGCCCATTCATTTCTCTGACCTCATCAGGGTCCTGACTAATCCTGTATAATTGCCAATTCAGAGTATGCCTTGGGAGGCCTATTCCTCGAACTGAGCGAGCATATCTACGCTGAAACTAAGACAGACATGCTGGTGAAGAAATCCTAAGGTCTCTAAAGTAAAACGTCAAACAAATATACAGTGGGGCTCATTCACCAGCACTTCTACTTTTGCTTTGAAAGTAAAGCTACAAATTGAGTTTGCACACTTTCAAACAAGTAGAAATGTTGGTGAATATGTCAGACAGGACATTTGTTTGACTTATTACACTTACTCTGGTTCTCGTTGGCAATCATGGTGGTCCTTGTGTAGCATACATAAGTTCCCTAACAAGCACTTCAAAACTTAGTCATGCCTTTAACATTTTGCCACACAGGGTACTCCGTGACAATGTGGTATGTGTTCTTTCCACTAGCATGTGCAGTATGGGGACTATAACGCACGTTAACTGAACAGAACACCTACCATGTTCTGATGGTGGATATAGGTCTCAAGCAGTCAATAAGGAAGTCTATAATTTCCTGAATTAGTTGAAGTAAAATTCTGTGGCTGATTGCTTAACTAAGCAGTGGCCATGGACATTTGGTATGAATGCACAGCCACTGAAAGTATTATCCAACGGCAGCTACATCTCAGTCGACTTCCCAAAATGTTGCTGTAGTATGATACAATGTAAAGCAAGTAGGGACACAGAGGCCTGGTTGAGGTGGGCTCTGGGGACAATAAAACCGACTCTCCTGCTGCTTTCCATGCTTCGAGCACACTTTACAGCGACAACATGGATGATCCTTTTTGGGTGTTTTAGGATTGCGATCAGCAAACTGTCGCTCCTGCAGCATTGCCATATCCTCCAGAATATATGAGGTGGATGCTGCTGCTGCTTCTGTGACAGCACTGAGACTTTCAATTACAGACAACTGGAAGTCAAGGAAAGTCATGAATCTTCCTGTGGCTATCTGATGGTAAACAACATACCCATCTGGATCAGGTGGGTAAACAGTTTCTTGTACCAAGTGCAAGTTTTACAACACACATTATATTGTTGAAGAACCTGGTTGTTCTTGTCAACTCTGGCCATTTACTTATTGTAATCAAGTATACAGATGGGCTTGTGGACTTTGGCCATCTGACCCCAAACCGTGATGGGGGAAGTGCACTCATCATGAATTGTATTGAGCATGTATACATAACGCCTATCCAAGAACTTGACTACAAGCAGTTTGTTGGAATGCAACACACTACTCTAGGATTTCTGGAGCTTCTTGTAAACAAGCTCCTGCGGGAATACTTTGCGGTTACAACAAACTTTACCGCAGGCCACAGGGCCAGCTTTGTGGAGCTCACTGAACAGCCCTACTCCTGTATAGAAGTTGTCCACATAAAGGTTATAACCTTTGTGAAGGAGTGGCTGGACAAGTTCCCATACAATCTTACCTGTGACCCCTAACGTGGGAGGGCAACCTACACGGTTTAGTGTAGAGTCCTTTCCTGTATACACTCTCAAGCTGTACACATAACCAGAAGACCTCTCACAGAGCATGTACTGCCTTATGCCATAGGAAGCTCTTTTGCTCGCAATGTACTGTCTGAACAGCTGGCGTCCTTTGTACAGGATCAAGGACTCATCGACTGCTATATTCTTTCCAGGAGTGTAGATCTCGGGAAACCTGGCAGACAAATGTGCCACAACAGGCCGAATTTTGAACAACCTGTCATTGTCTGGAGGGCCCCAGGGCAATGCAGCAGAATTGTCATTTAAATGCAGCATGCGCTGCAGTAGCAAAAAACGATCTCTGCTCAAGTATGTTGCGAAGAGGGGTGTTACCCAACCTGTGCAAGTCGTCCAGTAGGACTGCAAGGTGGGTGTTTCCACTAACCCTATTTTGAGCAAAAGGCCCAAAAATATCTTCCACTCCGCAGGTGAAGTAGGAGTCCACTGACATGCCCTAGAACGGGGCCCTAGAGTGCTTCCATGCTCCCTCAGAAATTAGTCTCCACACAAATTTGTTTGCTGCACAATTTCCTGAAAGAAGTCAACATCCAGTTGTCCATATCAACTTTAAATCCAGCGTCACCAGTAAAAGGTGGAATTTGGGGATGAACTAAACAGGGGGACTGCCAAGAGAGCACTCTCTGTGTGCTTGCGGCTGCATGCACCTGCCTTCTGAGTTCGGCTAAAGCGATGTTGACATGCTGCACAGACTGTGCTTGTGAAGTGACAGCATGGCAGTCGTCATCGTCTCCTTCAGAATCACTGGAGGAGGTGTCTTTGGATGGGACTCCACTGACTGAAAAATCACTCCCAGATTCTGCCCCAATGTCCTCTCCTTCAGATGCTGTCTGTTAGACTTTTCATCCTTGGTATGGTCTCCCTTAACTTTTTGCCTCTGTTTCCCAGGTTGTTGATGTGTGATGCGATCTCTTTTTGCTATTTTTGTTACTCTGGGCACTTTACCATTGCTAACCAGTGCTAAAGTGCAAGTGCACCTATACGAAATATCTATGTAATTGGGTTATCCATGATTGGCATATTTGATTTACTAGTAACTCTCTAGTACAGTGCACTAGAGGTGCCCAGGGCCTGTAAATCAAATGCTACTAGTGGGCCTGCAGCACTGGTTGTGCCACCCACATTAGTAGCTCTGTAAACAAGGCTCAGACCTGCCACTGCAGTGTCTGTGTGTGCAGTTCTAAACTGTAAATTAAACTTGGCAAGTGAACACGCTTGCCAGGTCTAAACCTTCCCTTTTCGTACATGTAAGACACCCCTAAGGTAGGCCCTAAGTAGCCCCAAGGGCAGGGTGCATTGTATGGTTAAGGAAGGACATATAGTAATGTGCTTTATATGTCCTGACAGTGAAATACTGCTAAAATCATTTTTCACTGTTGCAAAGTCTGTCCCTCTCTTAGGTTAACATGGGGGCTACCTTTAAAAATGATTAAAGTGTAGATTCCATTTGGGAGCAGATAGACATGTGGAGTTTGGGGTCTCTGAGCTCACAGTTTAAAAATACATCTTTTAGTAAAGTTGATTCTAAGATTGTGTGTTTAAAAATGCCACTTTTAGAAAGTGAGCATTTTCTTGCTTACACCATTTCTGTGACTCTGCCTGTTTGTACTTTCCCTGTCTGGGTAAGTTTGACAGTTTGGCTGGTTGCACCTCTCACTAGACAGTGACACAAAGGGACCTGGTGTGTAGTCTGCATTTCCTGATGAGCCATCTGTGCTAGGACGGAGGGGAGGAGTGGTCACTTACACCTGAAAGGGCTTTGCCTGCCCTCACACAATGCAGTCTCCAACCCCCTGGTGTGTGTCTGGGGCCTGGCTTGGGCAAGGCAGGATTTAACAAACAAGAGAGATTTTCCTTTGAAGTAAGCCTACTTTAAAGGGCAAAATGGGTATAAGAAGGGCACCCAAAACCACAGACTTTAGAACAATTTTGGAAACCAAGAGGAACCTCAGCCTGGAGAAGAGCTGAAGAGCTGAGGAAGAAGAGCTGCCCTGCCTGTGCTTTGTGGAACTATCCTGCAGTTGCTGCTTCTTCCTGTTCTAGAGTAAAAAGACTAGACTTTGTGTTGCATTCCTTCTTGTGAAGAACTCTCTGAGGGCTTGATTTAGAGCTTGCCTCCTGTTGTTTGAAGTCTAAGGGACAGCAAAGACTTCTCTCTGTCAGCACCTGGGGCATCTGCTGAGACTCCTACTCTGCCAAGTGGTGCCCATCCAGTTCCTGTGATCCTGAGAAGAGAAGCTGGCAGCCAAGGAGTGAGAAATCCATGCACTGACCGCTGTGCAGGGAAAAAAGCGATGCGCACCATCGCAGACTGAGGCTGGTGAGATCGCAACCCATGCTGCATGGTTTTGGATCATTGTGCGGCTGGATTTCTGATGCAAAAACACCGTTGGGCGTGTAAAAAGTCCTGCCTGGACCCGAGAGTGCTGACCGGATTGACGCATCACTCTCCTGCGGAGAGAAGAAACGATCCACGCCGACCCGAATGAATGAGAAACTACGCAAGGTCTCGCTCGTGAGTGATATTGATTCATCGCAAGCCCTTTTTGACGCACCCTCAGCCGTGTGGGGTTATGTTTGATGCACCCAAGGTACATTTTCAGGCTAACAACGTTAGCGCTGTGTTTAAAATTACCTGAATACTCTTTTTGCATTTTTATTGATAACTTGACTTGAGTATTGTGGATTTTTGTCAGTTTGGTCTTGTTTTGTTTAGTTCAGATAAATATTTTCTATTTTTCTGAACCTGTGTTGTGCCATTTTGTAGTGTTTTCAATATGTTACTGTGTGTGTTGATACAAATACTTTACACCTAGCACTCTGAAGTTAAGCCTACTGCTCATGCCAAGCTACCAAGGGGGTAAGCAGGGGTTAGCTGAGGATGATTGTCTTTTACCCTGACTAGAGTGAGGGTCCTTGCTTGGACAATGGGTAATCTGACAGCAAACCAAAAACCCCATTTCTAACACCGTCTCAGTCTCTGATCCTGCTTCAGAGCCATCCTCCATAACCTGAGTTAGGGCTTGAGCAGCAGTCATCCAACGAGATGCCATCTCTGCTACTGGCTAAACTGTCCCTCTAAGGTACTAGTCTACGTAGAAGGCAGATAAAAGCACAAAAATGCTTGTGGGTGTGTGTGATGTATCCAATAGCAAATGTCTTCACCTTACCATTGCTTCTTCTCTGATTCGGCAGATTCTCTGGAGACACTGAAGAAAACAAAAAAGACACACTATTATTTCACATTACCACATACCCATCATCACAGCCTTTAGCGCTGGTGGCACCCAGTGTGACAGTCACTTTTGGTGCTCCGCCTTCCATGACCTCCTCTTCTAATTCCCTCATTACCACCCAGCAAAAGTGCCCCTCATATATCCATAGTCACCCTCGTACATACATTTAATTTATTTTAAAACACAGGCATCGACTGACTTTACTAATCCACTCAGCTAAATACATGTATAACATATAAACCATCTGCACTACTTTATAATGTCAAAACTGCCACTAGACAAAAGACAGATCTATTTCTCTCTCTCTCTCTCTCGCTCGCTCTCTCTCTCTCTCTCTCTCTATATATATACACAACTTTTATATATGTGTGGTTTCCGTGAGAGGGCGATTGTTGCTCCAGGAAAAAATCACATGTAACAAAATTATTATATATATATATATATATATATATATATATATATATATATATATATATATACACATACACATCTCTATGGAGACATTTGTCTCTTGTAAAAAAAAAAAATATATATATATATAAATATATACACACACATACATATCTATGGAGACATTTGATATATTATATATCTATATATATATATATATATATATATATATATATATAGAGAGAGAGAGAGAGAGAGAGAGAGAAATAAGGAGAGACAGAGAGACTGAATATTGAGGACTGAATAACAAAACTAAAATAGTTGCAGGAAAGTAAGTTCAGGTTTTCCATACCCCTCTCCACATATATTTAGAGATGCAGTACATATTTCTTCAAGGTATGTAGATGTAGAGTTATAGGTAATAAATCTATACTTCCATATATGTACTTACCTTTTGATATTCTGTCCTTTGATATTCTGTGCTTGATATTCATAAGCCACAATTTTGTTGGTGTCAATATTGCTAGGTTGCTAGATTTCTGATGTAGGAGATTCAACTTCCTCCATTGTAGGAAATATTTGAGTAGATGGTCTGTTGGACACAGTGCTGTCCCATGACAATGACATCTGATGCATCTTATTTAAGGTGGGGCTAACTGTTAGAAATGGGGTCTTTGGTTGGCAGTCCAGGTTACCCCCTGTCCAAGCAAGGACTCACTCTAATCAGGGTAAGTCCCAAACAATCCAAATTATCCTGTGCCCACCCTCTGGTAGCTAGGCGCTGAGCAGTGAGGCTTAACTTAGAGGACAATGTGTAAAGTATTTGTGTGATAAATCATCCAATAACACAGTAGAACACCACAAAAATACACTACACAGTGCTTAGGAAAATATATAATATTTATCTGGATAAATGCAGGTCAAAACGTTTAAGATGCAATAAGTATATGTTAAAAATATCACTGTAGAAATGAAACTAAATCTAGGCTTAACAATACCTTCTCACCCATTCTGGCTTTCTAGTTCCACCCAACTATGACATTATCAGATTGGATAGATCTGGAAAAGTTGGGGGTGGCATAGCATCCATTTATCGCTCCTTGTTCACCCCGAAACATCCACAGACTGCTCCATTGCCTTCTTATGAATACCGAGGTACTGATATATGGAACAATGATAAGATTGTGTGCAATCTCCACACTTTCTGCCACTGCCCGGGCAACAGCCTACTTTTCATCAAATAACCCATCTTGTCTAAAACCATCTCCTCTAACTCAGACCAACACACCTAGCAGGTCTTCCTTCGTGATTTCAGCATACACTAGAATGATACAAATGACCATCAAACCTTCCTTTCAAACCTCAAACATACTGAATCATGTAATGGCCCAACAGAAGATAGAGGCTCCACCCTTGACCTTATCATTGCCTAGGACTATGTCATACAATTGGAATCCATATCCCTTGTTACTGGTAAAATTACTACCTTATCTCCTTCCTTATCTTTGAAAAGATGCTGATTAGAAAAAGCAAACTATTTAAACCCAGACAATGGTCCAGAGACTTAAGAAATTTCAATCTAACTGAGCTAACCTCTATTAGCAAGACTCAAATGATGGACTATGATTGTTAATGCATCTCTCTCTCAGGGCCTGATTCCCAATTGTCTAAAGATAGGACAGGTCACCCCTATTCTAAAAAAGACTAATGCAGTCCAGTCTGACTTCAATAATTTCCATCCGATTACCAACCTCCAGACACTAGCAAAAGTCCTAGAAAAATGCACCTGGAAATCTGTGACCACATTGAACAGTTTCATCTCTTTGACCATTGCTAATCTGGCTTCAGAATGGTACATAGCACTGAAACAGCTCTAACTCACATTGTAGATGATGCCCTGAGATTGCTTGATCAGAGCAAACCGTGCTTACTTATACTTCTTGATCAATGCAGTCAAACATGACAGCATGATTGACCTTCTGGAGTCAAGGATGGGGATATTTAGTCTCATCTTAATCTGGTTTATTTTATTTCTACATAACAGAGGTCAAAGAATCAAAGTCAGATCCTCTCCGACGTTACTCTTGTCTCGATTGGAGTGCCTCAAGGATCCATGCTCTGACGCACGCTATTCAATTTGTTCATGAAACCTCTCACAGAAATTATAAAGCACTCAAGTATTCATTACTACACGTACACTGATGCTACACAATCATACTTGAAAATGTCATCACCCAAGGACGCTAATACTCTCAACTGCACCCTGCTGAAAACCTAACAATGGTTAATCTTCAACCACAGTATGCTCAACGCGCTCAAAACGGAATCCCGCTTGATCACTCACCACAATCACTCTGCTCCATAGACGAATATATCAATTAATTTACAGCTCTTAATTGCGCACCCCACATCATTGACTCTCCCAAATAACTTGGTTAACCATTGGATAAATACCTGAATATGCAAGATAATATCAGCGCAACCACAAGGGGAGTCAACAACCAATTGAGTATTCTAAGGAAAATCAAACCTTTCTTGCCCCCTGAAGAGTTTCAATTGACAGTCCAATCCCTAGTAATCTCCCAATTAGATGAAAGGCATGCTACTCTTGCAGGTTTAACCAAAGCAAGGCTGGTGCCGCTAAATGCCATGCTGGACTCACCAGCTAGGCTTATCACATGATCCAGAAAATTCAATCACACCAGACCTAAAACTAAATTGGCTTCTGTTTGAAGCTAGGATACAGCTGAAGATAGCCTGCATGACACACAAGTCCCTTCACCATAACACTCCTGACTACCTGGCCAATAAATTGAACTGTCTTGGGTTGTCATTCCTTAAGAAATACTAACTCCCTATTGCTGAAACCACAGAAGCTCAACAAAAAGAAAACTTACAACCTTCTATGGTCTAACCCCAAGAACATGGAATTCACTGCTCCCTTTAATCAAGTCAAAGCCTTTGATGACCTCCTTCAAGAAAGAATTGCAAATGCTTCTGATGAACAAACTACTTCAATATTAACCCTGAGGGTCTCAGTTGGACTATTTTCATGTAAGTAGCTCAGGATCCTGAATCTACCCAGCCAAATGTTGCACTGCATTTGTGTCTGATGCTTGTTTATTGCTATCTTACTCTATATGTATGACTTGTCTGCTATTTGTACAGTGCTCTAATACCCTGACAGGTCATGTTACGCTATACAAAAACTCCTCAAATAAATAAATAACCAGGTTGCATGCAGGGGGAACTCCTGCATTGATCTATGGTATATTCAGTCAGGTTTCATTTCTTTGTTTATTGAACACATAATATGGCAATCTTTATTTTTTTGCACAACTAAACTATGTAAGATTTCATTTGTTACATAAATCACTTAATGTATATTTTTAATTGGCATTATCCCAATCCAGAATAGAGAGTGTTTGCATTCAGTGTTTCCTCTAGGTTGTGTTCTGTTCAAGAACTATACAAGGGGATCTATTCTGGGTTGAGTTGCATCATAATTATGTTTTGCATGATTGCTCTCTTGGTTTACTCAGCTGAGTTCTTCATATGACTGAAATCCAATTTCTTGCTTCTGGCGTGTTGGTTGGCCTTGGCAGCAGGAGAGTTTTTTTTTTTGGACTCCAGTTTTTCATTCTTGCTGGCGATTATTTCAGAAGTGATCACAGGATACAGTGTACTCCTTACATCTGGACATGAAAAAGGTGCTAAGCATCGCCCTTGAAGATCTGTTCTTGACAAAAGGAAGGCCAAGCTGTAGAATCGTTCACATAGTTTGGCTATCCATTCAATACATCTTGTGGATTAATTACACAGATGATGTGCAAAATTACCTTTAATCACTGCTGACTCCCAAAAATATTTGGAATTTTTATGTTCTGTAAAACCACTTGATTATTATTTTTTTTTTTAATGTATAAAAAAAGCTGGACCCATCCAAGACGTAGTTAAAATCAGGAGTTCGTAGTGCATCTCAAAGCTGTCTGTGTAAAAGTGGCCCTCATTTATGGGGATTTGGCATAGAGCAGCACAGCAAGTCACCTTGCTGTGAAGCTCTTTGTCAAGGTGAAAAGGCAGGAATGCACTGTATTTAAGCAATATGGTGCATACCTGCCCCTTCCCCCAGCGCTGGTGCCATTTCTGCAGCCTACTGCCAACACAAGCACAGGTGCCTGTGTTTTTAGCAGAATTGTTTTGTGCAAGAAGGAACACTTTCCTACCCAAAAACAATCCTGATGGGCATGAGTGCAGCAAACATGGAAAGAGGAAGAAACGAGGAGAAATAAAGTTATTCCTCCTTGTTATGCCTGACTTCGGGAGGCGTAAGGTTTTGGCGCATCTCTAAGTTTACATGGCTTTGTAAATCTGGGAAGCATCAAAATCCATGGGTGCTGTGTGTGAACACCCACCCCAATTCCAATGTAACACCTCCTGAGTGTAGAGCATAGAGTAAGGCAACACAGCAATTTGCACTGCTTTTTCTTATTCCTTATCCATGAGGCCATTCAAAGCCAAGCAAAGCCACTTTAGATTTGATTTTGTTGTTTGCACCACTAAGGTGTCACAAAAAGTGATGCTCTGGTGGCGCAAGGCGCTCAAACGTATGCCCCACAATATTCAAAGAGTAAGTACCACTTTGTGACGAATTCTATACCATTGACATTGTTTATGTGTTAGATACATAAAATATAGGTGCTCAATAAGGCTCCCAGATTTGGGTCTGGTCCACAATATGGGATTCCTAATTTAACAAATAACCGCATAAAAAAACAGAACACTTTTGAAATATAGTTTTCTTCATTGTTCATCCCAAAAATGGCTACAATCTTTAGTTTTGCATTTGTACAGTTATAAAAAACATAGGGGGTCATTACGACCCTGGCGGCCAGCGGTATGTTGGCGGTAACATACCGCCGGCCCCTCCACTTTCCCGCCAGGATTCTGCCTGGGGATTATGAGTCCCCGACCGCCGGCCTGTCCATGGCGGTACACACCGCCATGGAAAGGCTGGCGGTAAGGGGACTTGGGGTGCCCCTGGGGGCCCCTGCACTGCCCATGCACTTGGCATGGGCAGTGCAGGGGCCCCCAGGCATAGCCCTGTCGCACATTTCACTGCCCGATGGGTGCTACTGCACCCGCTGCACATCAGCATTGCCGCCGGCTCTATTACGAGCAGGCAGCAATGTTGATGTGACATTTCGGCTGGGCCAGTGGACGGTAACACTGTTACCGTCCGCTGGCCCAGCGGAAATGTCATAATAGGGAGACAGAAATACCGCCGGCAATGGCGGTATTCTGTCTCCCGCGGCCGTGGCGGTCTTTTGAAAAGAGCGCCGAGGTCGTAATGACCCCCATAATGTTGCAAACGGGATTAACAGAGCCTCCCTGGCAAGTTAACAAAGTATTTTTCAAAGTAATTCAAACTAAGGCCCATATTCGTGGGCTTTGTGGCACAGGGCAGCACAGCAAGCTGACTTCATAGGAAAAGGGCAGTAATGTGCGGTATTTCAAAGAATATTGTAAATTCCTGTTCTTTCCCCTGCACTGGCACCCTTTAGAAAGCTTAGTGCCAAATAAGGCACCCTTGCACCATGGTGCAAGAGGGCTTGTGTTGCATGCAGAATTACTTTTGTGCAGGAAGGCCGACCTTCCTGCACAAAAACAATCCTGAGAGGCTTTTTCCTTTTTCTGAAGCACACATAAAGGAAAAAAGAGGAGTAATAAACATAGTTCTCCTCCTAATGCCTCTCATGGGAAGGAGTATAGTTGTGGCGGATTCCCAGGTTTACAATTCTTGTAAATCTGTGAATGTGCCAAAGTTCATGGATGTTGTGTGGGAACACAGACAACCTGCGAGATCTCACATGACCTTTATGGCTTCTGTATTGCCTGGCCAACCACAATGTTTGAAACATATAAGCATTCAATTCCATTTTTATTTTTTACTTTTTTATATTTTTATTTCACTTAGCAAATGCATAAAGTGCAATATTTTTTTCTAACGAAGCTTTACAATTATTTTTCATCAAAGACACATTGATAGAAAAAAGAAACAAATACTTTGTATATTTCAAATACATTTCACATATAACACTTAGCAATAACATATCTGCGGTATCAACAATAGTGATATTTTCCAACCTCATATCGCGCCCCCCTCTCTCATTCATCAAAACAGCACACACAGCCTCTTCTGTCTTCCAAATCTTCTCATCCCGACCGCATGTGACATACACTCGAAAAACAGTGGCAAAGAAAGTCAAGTTTTTCTGCCCTTGTATTGGGAACACCCACGCAAACGCCTCCCTTGGGTTTTGTGAAGCGTTATATTATTCGAAGTTTATGAAGCCAGGCAGGGCCATGCAAGATGGCCTTGCGTGACGTCATAAATCTCATTCAAGTGTGCGTCGCTCTTTCACCACGTTACATGGAGCGAGATCAATGCAAACCTCGACATAAATATGGTCCTAAATTTCAAGGAACTTATTAGACGTTGCTCTACAAAGAGTTGTCAAACACAGGGGAAATTAGGAACCTTGTTTACAGAAGTTCTTGTTTGTTTGCAAAAAAACAGTGTGCTGTACTCGTCCTAAATTATACAGTTTCAAAAGTGATTGATAAACAAGAGAACTATCTAAATATAACTGGAGTGTGTTTCTCCTTCTAATGCCTGATAACAAGGAAAGTAATGTTAAAATCAATGTGCTGAACTCCTAACTTCGAACAAATAACTCTTGTTTGAACAAGAGACACGTCTAATATGTTCCAAAACTATATATTAGCTTTCATGAAGCACTTGGTTGTGATCTAGAGCTCAGAGGGGTAGCGTTAAAATGTTTACAATCCCCATGGGAGAAAGCCTAGTTTTCCAATGATTGAAAATTGTGCTCTGACATGGCTTTTCATTTTAGTGCTGTGCCGCCAGCCTTACTGAAAAAAAGTTAAATTGGGTGCGAATTCTCAATAAACAAAGGTGTAATATTTACCTCGCCATCAGCAAGAATGCGTTTCCATCGATGCTACATTATAAGGTAACACAATTACTGCGAGATCATCTCTTTCATCTGCGTTGCGCGTGGTATTAGACTGTGCACGCTGCAGTTGGTGTTCTCAAGCACGTATGGTTTAAAATTGTGTGGAAATAGCTGCGTCTTTCCCTCGAGCAGTGCATTCCTTTTTAAAATGTAAACAAAACATTTGTATTCTTACTGCAAGTGTTATCTGTTAAGGTCATATTTACCACAAGGATTTTTCGGGTCATAAAATGATTGTTCCTTAATTGTAATGTTATGGTGGAGTATTAGACACATTAGGTTGCGTTTAGAGTATGGCAGATGGGAAACTGGCTGAAATGACGTATTTTCCATCCCCCTATCGCAAGAATATAAAAAGCCTATGGCACATGTAATATCGTGGCAGGGCCCCACCCCTTCAAGGGGTCTCCATCAATTCATGGGGCCCACATTCAGACCAAAGCCAACGAATATCTGGATATATGCAACACTCAGGTACCTAACATCACATTTTGAAGGGTGGCTCAATCATTATGCGTTAAGCCACTGTATTGTGAAACAGATATCCACCAGGGTTGTAATGGTGTGCCACTTCTGCCAAACTCTAAATCAGGTGTTGTTATTATTACTGTGTGGGGATTTACTGAGGGTTGCGCTGTCACTTGTATTACACTTCACAATTTTACACTGCACAAGTAGGCGTTCATGAGGAAACCCATACAAATCTTTTTATATGTAACCCCCTTGGTTTGATAGACTTTAGCACAGTAGTGTCCAGTGCTAGTCTTTGGGGGGCTCAATTAATGCTACGTTTTTAGGCTACCAACCCAAAATACATTTACTTAGTATCATCTATATAGAACCCATCAAATTTCAGCGTTTATTCCAAAAATGTGCATGGATCTTTCTCTCCTTGGTCTACTTTCAACAACATACTTTATTACAGTTCTAAAACAATTAACCACAAGCAAACACTTTGCCAATGCATTGCAACACCATTCAGGTAGGTATATACCTTCCTGATGCTGCCACTCTATCATGCCTAACTTGCTTCAAGTAGTAGTTACAAGTCATGGAGATGAAACAATGTAGACTGTCCATGGGGCAATATTACTCTTTCACTGTTTTGTATATAGAGATCAAGGGAGACCCACTCATGATATAGGTATAAATATCTGTATTTTTTCCATAATGTCAAGGTCTTGAAAATAAATGAAAGAAACTAACTGACTGCTCCCTTTCCGGCTCTTTAATTTATGGAAAGTGCTAGTCCAGATTAAGGGTGGTCGAGCAGGGCTGGAAAAGACAAGACAGCCACCAGAGCAGACACAGCTCTGTGCTGATTGCAGCAATGCCACTAGATATTGTACCCCCTTCAGCAATATGTAAATGCACAAGCAGATTGCATCTTCAATCTCCCGGAGTGGGTCAGGCTAGAATTAGGCCAATTACACAGCTGCATTTGGTATTGGAGGCCCCCTTCTCCCGATACTGCATGCACAGAACGTGGACAGTAAGAGGGCTCAGTAGATTCGAAAGGCAAGAATGATGGGATCTAGCCGACAGGGTGAACTGCATTTTGCCCTATCACTCTGACAATGGGTGGGCCTGTCATGGGACATGCCTGAGGAAATTAGTAGGGAGAAAGACCTAAGGGAATTAAGATGGAGATATGCCTGGTCTCTCTTGGGGAAGCTGATAGGGGAAGTAGGGAGGGAAGATTGGAATGCACAGCTTGTGCTTTGTCCAGTCACCTTGATGAAGATATGTAAAGAGAGATTGGTAGAAAGGAAGGTCTGTCCAGGAGTGCCTGGAGCAGAACCACACGTAGATGGCCAGCACTGATGGCACATGGCCAGCACTGATGAGTGAGTTGGTATCAGGTAGCCCCCGAGGTAAAGGGCTCTTTCCCAGGCAAGCTGAATCGGGACCAAGTTGAAAAAAGTGTGGTTCCCACCTCCACCTGCTGTGGGACATTATTGTTCTAGCTGGAGAGACTGGCCATTGAGCTCAGAACATTGAGGCATACTTGAGTTGCGTGAGTGTGGTGGTCCATTTGAATCATGAGACACATTTCCTGCTCTGTGGAAGATGGGGTCACCCTAGAGCTACTCTGTGGCCTACCAGATGATACCCTGGATATTGACTTGCTCGTGATCAATAAGGGGATACAGAGACCCACTCGTCCAGGTTGATAATTAACTAACTGCAAAAGTGGCTAGAATTGATCCCACTGGACCGCCTCAGGTGCAGTCCAAATGCAGAAACTGGGCAATGGTGGCAAGACCCACCAAAAGTGAAACAAAACCACAATAGAGAAGGGATGTGACAAGATGGTGAAGTGATCCTCTGCCAAAGAATGGATTCTAGATAATCCAGATGAAACAATGCCATCCTTCAGTTTGGACTTTAATCAGTAGATCCTAAAGAGGAACAGGGCCATCACAGAAAAAAATGACAGTGTGGCTGTGACAGCGTCTCTACTGTGGTAGGACATGGATAAAATAAGGTAGGTATTTGAGAGGTTGGGAACAGAGTAACTACTCCTTTCAGGATTGAGCGCACCAAACACACTGAGAAGTTAATGGAGATGGGAGCAAAATTGAAATGGCATGATTTTTTTTTAGCTAATTTGGAAGACAGATTTCGCAATGTGCAAATTCTGGGTGTACTGGAGAGATTAGAAAAGAAGCTGATGGAGACCTATATAGAATTGTTGTTGCCCACATTGCTCAAGGAATTAGAGGTTTGGCGATGAGGCACAGATTGATATGGTGCATAGGACACTGAGACGAAAACCTCCAAATGGGGAACACCTAGGATGATAATGGCACGAGTACAGACATATCGAGATAAGATCCATATTATTCCTGCTCCGAGGTAACAGGGTGGCATGGAATATAATGGCATTCATATCTCTATTCCAATTTTGGCTTTGCTACATAAAAGAAAAGGAAGACATTTGAAGAAGTGACGCATAAGCTAAGACAACTAAGGCCCATATTTATATATGCGCCGCATTTGTGCCACTTTTTAACGCAAAAACGGCGCAAAGTTATAAAATACAATTGTATTTTGCAAGTTTGCGTCACTTTTGCATCAAAAAGTGACGCAAATGCGGCGCAAAAAAAGTATAAATATGGGCCTAAATGTTCCCTATGCTTTACTTATCCCTGCCCAACTCAGGATTGGCGCGTGAGCAAAAGACACTTATTTGACCAGCCAGAAGAAGCTCTGCTCCATGTAGAAAACTTGGGTTAAGCAAAGTGATGTATGTTGCACCGTTTGCTTGATAAATATCACTGCAGCATGTGTCAAATTGTCAGAAAGGGAAAACATTTCTTTAGCTGAAGGGGGGCAAGTTACAATAACACCGATTAGAAAGAATGCAAGAAGTGGTGTTACATTGAGAGTTCCTGGTAAGTTCTATCAGACTTTAAAAACTTGTTAGGATTGATAGTCCTTGTAAACCCAGGTGACTACCTGACTTGGGGAGCCTTTTAATGGTAACAGTAAGATACTTATTACCATGGGTAATGGGGGAGGTCAGAGCACCTTGCAGAGGCCAATGTGGGGCAGGCCTGACTGGAGGGGGTAGTTAGGGTTACAGAGCATGGCAGAGCTCACTATTAGAGGTTTCTGTACAACACATCGCTACACGCATTGATACTTGTAGCACTCAGATGGAAGTCACTATAATTCCATGGAATGTTAAAGACATACACAAAGTTGTTAAGCATCAAAGAATATGGGGCCATATGTACAAACACTTTTTCCCATAGACACAGAATGGGTAAAAACCTTTGCTACATCTGGCCCATGGTTATGCCTAAAACCGAGGCATGCTCAAATAGTCATACTGTATGAAATGTATTTAATAGTGGAAAAAATGAGACCTGTTCAGCGCCAAAGTTTTGGAGTGAAAGTCATTTTTTGCTAGCTGGAAACTACCTTGCGTCAATGAGATGCAAGGTAGGTGTTCCCGGACAAAAAATGACTCCAAGGCGCTAGCGCCTTATTTATTCCCCCATGCTAAAATGATGCATGGGAGGGAGGCTTTCCTAAATAATGGTACTAAGCTTGCTTAGTGCCATTATTTAACGCCTGGGTCAGGGCAGGCGTTAGGCGACCTGTGGGCCCATTTCCATCGTGGAACACCATAGAATGAGTCCACAGGTGCCCTCCCCAGGCCCTAAGGACACCCCCACCCACACCAGTGTGACAGCAGAGGATGGGGGACCCCATCCCAGGTAAGTAGAGGTAAATATTTAGCTTTTTTGTTTTTTAGTGCCACTTGGTGCCCCGAAATGCCCCCCCCTACAAGGCACTGGGTTCAATGGCCATGCTCAGGGGACACTTGTCCCCTGTGCTGGCCATTGGGGTGGTGCGCATGACTCTTGTCTTTTCTAAGACAGAAGTCATGCGGTATGGTAGGTTTTGCTTCAAGAAATGACGCTAGGCTGGTTAGAGTAATTTTGTTTTTTTTACTCTAACCAGCATCATTTTTCTGTGCAAAACCCTCTTTCCCCATACCGCCACACCCACCCAGCTAATATCATTTTCCTTGATGTTAGTCGACCCTTTGCGTCATTCCTTAACTATGGCACTCAGCAGGCGCTGTGGAATGGTGCAAGCCGGCACTATGCTTTTTGATGGAAAACTCCACAAATGCAGTTTTGTGTTAAAAAGTATAAATCTGGGCCTAAGAGTGTAAGAAGGGGGAAGGCTAATCTCTGGGCTATAGTAGGTGTTTTCTCCCAAAAGAATCTAAGAGAGTAGCACATTTGAAGGAGTGATGGAGTGCAGTGGGGTGGGGTATTCCAGGAATTCCAGGAAACTGGCCAGAAAAAAGAAACTAATCCACTGCAAACCTGTTCACAGGGTCAACAGAGCTCCTCACCTATTACATAAAATAAATCCGAAACTTTCAGAACTATGTCTCAAGTACAAAATAATGACTGGTACCTACATTACCCTGCATTACTCGGGTATAGCCAAAACATGGCTATAACCAGTTAATCCCATGGTATAGCCAGCTTCTGGGAATCAGTACATGAAAACACAATTTCTTTGACAGACATAACTTTGCAAATCAACGTACACATGTGCCTGTTGGTTCTGGTACCTAGAAATACATTGATTATGCAGATAGCTAAAGTGGTAGAACTGGTATTGGTAGCAGCAAACAAAAAGCATTGCGGTCAGGGGGATCAAGAATGTGGTCCCGACACTGCAGCAAAGGGACACCAAATGGTCTAAATGGGAAAAGGCAGAATCAGAACGTGGAGTATAAAAGAAGTCACAATATCACTATGTGGGCCAGGGAGGATTGCTTGACTGGGACACAATGGAAATAAAGCTGGAGCATCACCCATCTTACAAAGAGGAAAAGGGAGCAGGCAATGCTGATTCGGTCAACATCACATGATATCATTGAGAAATACTTGAGTATTTGAGAGGATAGGAAAGCAGAACCGTATTTGTGTTTAGTGATGGTACTTCATAATAATACCAATAAAACATACGTTACAAAAGATGTGGTCAAGAGATGAGGATGTCTCGTGTTCCCATTTCTGAACTCTTTCCCTAAATAGATGGTTGCATGTGATGCGTAATAAGTTGCTTTTAAAGTGCATGAAGTAGACACATTCTTTTTTTATTCTATTTAATTAATATTTTACAAGGCACAGAGAACTATCTCATTAAGGGTAAAGAGAGGAACAGTTTCCATTGATGCATCAAATAGGAGGAGCAGTGGAAAGTTGATACAGTGGTGGATCACTTTTGGCTGAATGGTGGAAATAAAAAGATAAAAACAGAAGACCTGGGGCCTCTTCTGAAGTGAAAATAGCAACAGCATTGTGAAATGACTAGACAGTCTTCTACATCAAGCGATATGGAGAGAGATGAAACATGCATTAATTTATTGGCACACATGAGTCCACATTTTGGTGTCATGAGTATTTGACCTACTTCCATGCAAACCGCAGCTTCAATTGGAAATTTTCTGTTTAGCAAGCACAATTGGCAATCTTCCTACTGAGCTGGTTTACGTGTAATAGTCATGATAGGTAGGCCTGTGCCATACCATTGGTAGCTTTCTTTTCTAAATATAGCAGTTACATTGTTATTTGTGAGCCAATTGTTGAACAGCCAAGCTGTGAATGCCATGCTAAGACATAAGGTATCTTTTATAATTTGTAGTTGACCTCAGAGCCCCCTGCCTCAGTTAATGGTAAGAGAAATGCTGGGTTCCCTATATGTTTTGAGGCCACCACCACATATTATTTCATCCATATGATTGTGTAAAAGAAAATGTAAAAATGTCCCTGGCATGCAGGGAGAAAACTCCCTGCAGATTAAGCTTATTCTGTTTTTGCATTTTAGTAATGCAACCTAATGTAGCAATGGATTGCTCAAAAGAAAAAGAAGAAACACATCTTAAGAATTCTAATGCTGGTGAAGTACACTTTGTGCATCACAGGTATACATTTGATACTGTAAACTACAATACTTAGGGAAAGTACAAATGTCCAAAGTCCATGTCATTCATCTACTTGATTGAGGAGTACATTTTGGTTTCTTATATAAAACACATCCTATATGCTCAACAGAGTTAATAAACCTATATGTCCCATGCCTTGGCCCTCAGACCTGAAGATTAGTTAAGATGTGCTATGCCATCTCTATAACTGCTATCTATATATTACAGGAAACTATCATGTTTTGTATAGTGTACCCCTAGAATTTTGCCATACCTTTTTGCTGGCTTTAGAACTCTGAGCACTTTATTCCGGGTAACTGGTATTCAAGTGCCTGTTCTCTCCATTTAAACATTGTTGCATTGGTATATTCCTAATTGTTATATATAACTTACGTATAAGTCCCTATTATATGGTACAAAGTATACCTATGGCATGTAAGTTAAATGACACCAGTGGACTGCAGCACCTATTATGCATTCACTAGTGTCAGTGCAAACTTTGCTTCAGGCCTGCCATTATAACCGTTTTGTAATAGTTGAAACGTTGCAATTCAACATGACAAATAAACCCTTTTGACAGGTGAAAATATTAATAGGCCACTCCTACGTAGGCCTTATATTCCATAAGGCAGGGTGCATGGTATTTAAAAGTAGGACAGGAGGAAATTTAATATTGTCATGTTCTTACAGTGGATAGCCCCCGTAAAACTGTTCTCACTGTAGGAAAGCTGGCTGTCTTATTGAGAAACACAGGGAGGCAGTATTATAGTCATTTTGCTATCTCAGGGTAGGGAGCAGCTAGAAATGTGATTGCCCCTTTATTTTGAATTTTTCTTAAAATTCTATTTCAACTGTGAAGTTGATTTCGGTAATACATATTAAGCAAATTATACTATTAGAAAGTTACCTTTTCTTGCCTGAATCTCTGGAGGCTATTTTGCATTAATCTCCAGTTATGGTCCTTTGAGTGAATGACCCTGATTGAGGTGTGAAAACTGCTCAGAAACCAAAAACAAAGCTATTGCTATGGGGAGGTGTTTTTGTTCCTCTGGCAGAATAACCATTTGGGCTGTATCGAGTAACGTAATTTACTTCGAATGTCCTTCAGCTGTCACAGACAGATCTCACAAGACACCAGGACATGTCTCAACCTGAGAGATCCTCAGGGACTCAGGTGTCAGAGGTACACATCCATGAAGCAATACTGTGTGTGTGGTGTTTTGTGCTCATGACTAGTCCCTCTAGATGAGTTCAGGAACACAGGTGAACTCAAAAACCTCTTTTGATAATGACTACTTCACTCAAAATAATACTGAGAAACACAGGATTAAATCTTTAAAATATCTATTTCTAAAACCCAAGTGTATAAAATATGATCAGCAACCACACACAATGCAAAAATAAATAAAGCAATGCATGACTTGACCAGGGAAAACAATATAAACATTCCTGAGATGGTTCCTATCACCCTAACACCCTACTGCTACATCTAAGTGCTATGCTCACATTTAGCCAAAGCAGAAAATAGCAAGTATATAAATTGAGTTTTTTAAGGTGGATAGCACTGCATACCTTTTCCCAGTAAGAAATAGGTGGTTAGCTATTTTGTATCAAAGCCCTTTCCCAAGAATTATTATCAGCACAGGGCTGAAGTTGACTTCTCTGTGCTGCTCTAGATGCCTAAGAGCAACCCTTGACTGGGAATGGTTTGTAGCAGCAAACCGGCGTGACCTCTAACCTGATAGTTCAGTGGCAAAGCCTTGCCAAATAAAGGTCAGATACCTGAGATTTAATAATATCTGATTGCTGATGTTATCTCATGTTTTTGGCAACACTAAAGTCCAAATAAAACAAAATATGTATGGCTGAAAATTAGTCATCTTGATTCACATGTAGACATTTAGCCTCCGTTGAAAGAACCCATATTTACATTGTATTTCCCATAAAATAAACTGTGAAAATATGTTAGCCTAGATGTGGAGATGGACATGATGCTAACATTTCAGTGCACATCTAAACATCATACCTTCTAATAGAAAATAATCTGCAGAAAAACACACAATAATAATAGAAGAATGTTAGGCCTGACAGCCATAGGGTGGTCATCCCCCAACATTTTGCCTGCCTCCGTCCACTTTTCTGTTTTTGCTGGCTTTAGGACTCTACACACTTTACCACTGCTAACCAGTGCTAAAGTGCATATTCTCTCTCCCTTAAACATGGTAACATTGGCTCATCCTCAATTGGCATTTTTTATTTACTTATAAGTCCCTATTAAAGTGCACTACATGTGACAAGGGCCTGTAAATGAAATGCTACTAGTAGGCCTGCAGCACTGATTGTGTCATCCACATAAATAGCTCCTTAACCATGTATAAGGGCCTGCCATTGCAAGGCCTTTGTGTGCAGTTTCACTGCCACTTTGACTTGGCATTTAAAAGTCTTACACTTCCCTTTTTCTACATATAAGTCACCCCTAAGGTAGGCCCTTGGTAACCCATGGGACAGGGTGCTATTTAAGTATGAGGCATGGCATGTACATATTTGTTTTATATGTCCTGTTAGTGAAAAACTCATAGACTAGTGTTAGGACTGCCATCATACACTCATTGAGAAAATCCTGCTTATTGGTGAGGTTGGATTTTATATGCTCTGTGCTGGTTGACAGCTCCCTTGTGCATTTCACCCTGACAACCACAAGCACAGGACACTCAGTCACATCTGCATTCTTCTGTATACTGAATGGGTCTTCATGGGCCGGAAGGGTGGAGGGCCTGACACTTACATTGCAGAGGCCAGTGGCCTGCCCTCACACAAAGGACTGACAACCTTCCACAGGGACCCTGGCAGATAGGACTGGGCTGAGAGGGGAACTTGTCCACTACACTTCACTTCAAGTCTCCCCCACTTCAAAGGCATTTCTGAGTATATCAACTGGGTCTCTAACCCCACCAAATCAGACACTTCTGGACCTACACCTGCACCCTGTCAGAGGAGCTGCCTGCCAACCCAAAGAACTCATCTATACTGCTTTGCTGAGAAGGACTGCTGCCCTGCTGTTGCCCTACTGGCCTCTGACTTTGCGAGAAGGACTCTGCCTTCCCCAAATGTGTTCTCTAAGGGCTTGGATTGAGCTGCACTTCTGTTTCTAAAGTCTCAGGGCCAGCAAAGACTTAGGCGGTCACTAGGACCCCAGCGGTCGGCGATAATGTGGCGGTTAGTACCGCCAACAGGCTAGCGGTACTTACCGCCACATTGTGACACTGGCGGCTTCGCTGAAGCCAACCTGCCAATGTACCACTCCGACCGCCATGGCGGTAACATCTGCTGGGCTGGAGATATGCATCTCCAACCCGGCAGCCGCCATTGTGCTGCCTGCAGGATTATGACCCCGTCTACTGCCATGGTTTTCATGGCATTTGTAATGCCACGAAAACCATGGCGGTAGGGCATATCAGTGACAGGGAATTCCTTCCTCTCCCCTACCTCTCCAGATACCCCCTTACCTCTCCAAACCCCCCTCGCTCCCCCCCATCCACGACCCCTTCACACACACACACATGCATACAGACATGCATTCACACATACATACACGCATGCATACATCCAATCTCAGACACATCTGCACACTCTTCCAATCATACACGCATGCACCCATTCACATTTCACAACATACACGCACTCACACATCCATACATGCACACCCGCTTTCAACACTGTTAGACTTTTCATCCTTGGCGTGCTCGCCCCTATCTTTTTTCCTCTGCCGCCCAGGTTGTTGGTGTGTGCTGGACTCAGTTTTTGCTGTATTTGTTACTCTGGACACTTTACCACTGCTATCCAGTGCTAAAGTGCAAGTGCTCCTGTAAAAAATGTGTATGTAATTGGCTTTCCATGATTGGCATATTTGATATACTGGTAAGTCCTTAGTACAGTGAACTAGAGGTGCCCAGGGCCTGTAAATGAAATGCTACTAGTGGGCCTGCAGCATTGGTTGTGCCACCCACATTAGTAGCTCTGTAAACATGACTCAGACCTGCCACTACAGTGTCTGTGTATTCAGTTTTAACCTCCCAATTCGACTTGGCAAGTGTATCCACTTTTCAGGCCTAAACCTTCTCTTTTCTTATTTCTTACATGTAAGACACCCCTAAGGTAGGCCCTGGGTAGCCCCATGGGCAGGTTGCAGTGTGTGTTTAAGGTAGGACATATAATAATGTGTTTTATATGTCCTAACAGTGAAAAACTGCCAAATTTGGTTTTCACAGTTTCAAGGCCTATCTCTCTCATAGGTTAACATGGGGGCTACCTTTAAAAATGATTAACACATAGATTCCCTGTGGGAGCAAAGAGACATGTGGAGATTGGGGTCTCTGAGCTCACAATTTTAAAATACATCTTTTAGTAAAGTTGGTTTGAAAACTGTGTGTTTGAAAATGCCAGTTTTAGAAAGTGGGCATTTTCTTGCTTAAACCATTTCTGTGACTCTGCCTGTTTGTGGATTCCCTATCTGGGTCAGTTTGACAGTTGAGGTGTTTGCACCTTTCTCTAGACAGTGACACAAAGGGAGCTGGGGTGTAGCCTGCATATCCTCTATGAGCCATCTGTGCTAGGAGGGAGGGGAGGAGCGGTCACTTACACCTGAAAGGGTTGTGCCTTCCCCTCACACAATGCAGTCTCCAACCCCCCTGGTGTGTGTCTGAGGTATGGCCTGGGCAAGGCAGGATTTCACAAACAAGAGAGACTTTCTTTTGAAGTAAACCTACTTCAAAGGGCAAAATGGGTATAAGAAAGGCACCCAAAACCACAGACTTTAGATCACTTCTGGACATCAAGATGAACCTCTGCCTGGAGAAGAGCTGATGAGCTGAGGAGAAGTGCTGCCCTGCCTTGGACGGTGCTTTGTGGAGCTATCCTGCAGTTGCTGCTTCTGCCTGTGCAAGAGGACAAAGACTGGACTTTGTGTGCCTTCCTGCTTGTGAAGAAATCTCCAATGGCTTGTCCTGAGCTTGCCTACTGTTGTTGAAGTCTCAGGGCCATCAATGACTTCCCCTGCCTTCACCTGGACTCTGTGCGGAGACTCCTGCCCTGCCAAGTGGTGCCCTATCCAGTTCCTGGGGCCTTAGAAGGTGAAGCTGGCAGACCAAGATTGAAAATCCCCGCACGATGGTGATAGACCATCGTGCGGGCACAAATTCGACACACCTGTTCTGCTTTCCCTCTCATCTCATAACCGAGCTTACAGAACCTCTCTGGAATGCACTTCTGAGTTTAAAGAAGACATTTATTGTTGTTAATTCCCCACCCGCAAGTTCCTGAGAGACGAAATTAGTAGATTGGAAGCTTCAAAAGTAGTCACAGCAATGAAAGCAAAATATATCAAAGTACTTCTCAGTTGCAATGTACACAGCAAATATAGGTGAAGACATTTATTATAGCATAACTTCAAAGCAAAGCATAAAAGTCAAAATTTCATCACCGTAGGGCCTATAGTTCAGCTTCATCTTTCTGGGGTCTGCAAGTTGATGACTCCGGTCAACTGCGAGAAAGAGATTCTCTACCCAAACGGGAGGCAGGCAACTGACGTCTAGTTCCTGTCTGAAGTCAAGCAGATTTAAATCTAACTCACTGTAGCCCAGAGTCATCCTTAAAAGCAAACTCAGTGTGAGAGCCGAATAACCTTGGAGAGAGGCCAATTCTCCTGAGCTCACTCGCTCTCAGACTGGATTGCGAGGTAAACACAAAATCTGCGTGCTCTTATCAGCTAAGGTCTGGTGTGAAGTAAACAGCTTGGTCCATCTTGTGGAAAAACACAGCTTGGAAAAACACAGCTCATCTGCAATGTCTAACCCCACGTTACAGCCAATAGGCAGCTAACCTAAATATCAAATGTAATGTCTAATGTCATGTCAAACCCAATAGGCAGCTAAGCTGAATATCAAATGTAATGTCTACTGCCATGTCAAAGCCAATAGGCAGCTAAACTGAATATCAAATGTAATGTCTAATGTCATGTCAAAGCCAACAGGCAGCTAAACCGAATACAGAATGTAATGTCTACTGCCATGTCAAGCCAATAGGCAGCTAAACTGAATATCAAATGTAATGTCTAATGTCATGTCAAAGCCAATAGGCAGCTAAACTGAATACAGAATGTAATGGCTAATGCCATGTCAAAGCCAATAGGCGGCTAAACTGAACAAAACATATTGGGGGTCATTCCAACCCTGGCGGTAAAAGCCGCTTACCGCTGTCAGAAGACCGCCAACATACCGCCGCGCCGCGGCGGTCATTCTGACCCACAACAGGCAATCCGCCAAAATACAGACATCAACAAAAGTCCGCCACACCAAAGGCCAGCGAGAAACTGGCGATGACCAAACCTCCACCGTCACGCCAACAGAAATACGCCCACACTATCACGACACACGAATCCACGTGGCGGTCTTTCAACCGTGGTATTCTATTGGCGGTACACACTTCCGCGCTCTAAATACACGCACACTTACAAAACACAGCCACATTGGACAATTTGAAACACACACACCTGAGACACATACACACACCACTCCCACACACCCATTACAATATAAAACACACACCCACATCACCCACAAACCTCCACTCCTAGAGAATCAGGACCACTCACAGAGAAATAGAGAACCGAGCACCCAGACGTGCATATTACATTCACCCAGCAATATTACCACGCACTTCACACAACAAACCAATACACATCACCACACTTAGCACCACACAATCCACCCCACACATCACAGCAAAGACACCCCAGGTTTTCTGAGGATGTACTCAGGGTCATGGTGGAGGAAATTGTACGGGTAGAGCCACAGCTCTTCGGGACACAGGTGCAGCACACCACCATTGCCAGGAAGATGGAGCTATGGAGCAGAATAGTCGACAGGGTCAACGCTGTGGGACAGCACCCAAGAAATAGGGATGACATCAGGAAGCGGTGGAACGACCTACGGGGGAAGGTGCGTTCAATGGTACCCAGGCACAACATCGCGGTGCAGCGGACTGGCTGCGGACCCCCACCTCCTCCCCCAGAATTTACAACATGGGAGGAGCAAGTCTTGGCGATCCTGCATCCTGAGGGCCTCGCAGGAGTATCTGGAGGAATGGGCTCTGGTAAGTCTCATCTTCACCACTTCATCCCCCCACCCCACCAGCATGCCAACTCATACCCCCACCCTCACCCCCATCACACTTACTCCTTGCCAAATGTCTCACCATCACAACCCACCCATCCCAAGCCCTGCATGCGACCACAAAGCATGGACACCCATCACCAAAGCATGCCCACTGCACATACCCATACACCCCCCAAACCACCGTCACAAAAGCCCCCACACAGGAATGCCAGCACTGGGGTACTTGGGCACCCACCCATTGCACGCTATGGCACACACAGATGCAATAACCATCCATTTATACCCCTGCAGGACCCGAACGCCACGTCACCGCCCAGGAGGGTCCACAAATGTCCACTCCACCCCCAGAAGAGGCCCACAGTGACGACAGCACCTCTGTCGACCTGGATCTAGATGACCAGCCCGGCCCATCGGGGACCTCGGGACAGTCGGTTCCCCTCAGACAGCCACAGGCCACAGCAGACCTTCCCCCCTCTGGGAACACCAGCACAGCACCCACCAAGCGGGCCCATACCTCTGTCCCCAGGCCACGTCAATCAGCGGTGTGTCCACCACTACAGGGCACCCAGGTTAACCCACCACCCCAACAACAACAGGGACCTGGGGGCAGTGGTAGTGGGCACACGGTCCAGGGGACAGAGGCCCAGGGAAACAGGGGAACTGGGAGGGCTGCAGTGCGACAGGGGGGGACAGGCCCAGGGAACCCACTCTCCACGAGGCCCTCTCCTCCATCATGGGAGCCTACATTCATTCCCAGGAGACGATGGCGACGGTACTGGCCAGGTTTCAGGAGATCCAGCTCCTGCAGGAGGAACAGTATTTGGGGTTCAGGGAGGAACTACGAACCATCAGTTCCGCCCTAGGCACCATTGTAGGGGCTCTGAATCAGGTAGTCACCACATTGCGGAACACTGTGGCACCACATAGGGCCCCTGACACTAGCATGGACCAAGAACTGCCTACCACCTCTGCCGGCGCTAGTTGACAGGAGGGCCCACCACAGGACCAACAGGCCACCAGCACCCCACCCCCTGCAGAAGGAGAACCACCCCGCAAGCGGGCCCTGAGATCCAGGAAGAAGACAGAGTAAGATGCCAAGACCCCCGCCAGGAAAGGATACCTCCCCGATTGTCATCCCACTGTCCCACATTGTCACCCTGTCCATCCTTAAACTGCCCCAGCTCCACTTCCCACAGCCATTTGGATTATGCACCTGTGATACAAATAGTCTGGACTCTGCCATGGACAATCCTCCACCATCACCCCTCACCGATTTGCAACCACCCACCAATATAGAGCACTGTAATAAACACAGTTATTGCACAAAACAATCAGGAGTCTGACTGTGATTTTCTACAAATGTATTAGACATTACCGTGCCAAATGCCTATTTACATTGTGATGCCAACATACCACTGTCACACAGCTGTAGTCCATGGGGAAACAAAGCAGATGTCACGCAGTGGGGCCCACATCTCTGAAATCGGAAGGGAAAGTGACAACTCAGTTACCATACACTGGGGGAAAAGGACAGACAGTAGAGAGGTAGTAGTGTTTAAGTATATGTAATATGCCTGTGTGGATTCTTACCTGTGTGTCATTGAAAATACTGATGTATTACTTTGTTCCTGTTGTCTATGTCGTCTTCTTCGGCTTCCTCGTCTTCACTCTCCACAGGCTCCACAGCTGCTACAACACCACCATCTGGACCATCCTCCTGCAGAAAAGGCACCTGTCGTCGCAAAGCCAGGTTGTGAAGCATACAGCAGGCCACGATGATCTGACACACCTTCTTTGGTGAGTAGAATTAGGATCCACCTGTCATATGGAGGCAGCGGAACCTGGCCTTCAGGAGGCCGAAGGTCCGCTCGATCACCATCCTAGTTTGCCCATGGGCCTCATTGTAGCGTTCCTCTGCCCTTGTCCTGGGATTCCTCACTGGGGTCAGTAGCCATGACAGGTTGGGGTAGCCAGAGTCACCAATTAGCCACACACGTTGCCTCTGGAGTTGACCCATCACGTAAGGGATGCTGCTATTCTCACTGATGTACGTGTCATGCACTGAGCCAGGGAACTTGGCATTAACATGGGATATGTACTGGTCTGCCAAACACACCATCTGTACATTCATCGAATGATAACTCTTCCTGTTTCTGTACACCTGTTCACTCCTCTGTGTGGGAACCAAAGCCAAATGGGTACCATCAATGGCACCTATGATGTTGGGGATATGTCCAAGGGCATAGAAATCACCCTTCACTGTAGGCAAATCCCCCACCTCAGGGAAAACAATGTAGCTGCGCATGTGTTTCAGCAGGGCAGACAACACTCTGGACAACACCTTGGAAAACATAGGCTGGGACATCCCTGATGATATGGCCACTGTTGTTTGAAATGACCCACTTGCAAAGAAATGGAGCACTGACAGCACCTGCACTTGAGGGTGGATCCCTGTGGGTTGGCGGATTGGTGACATCAGGTCTGGCTCCAGCTGGGCACACAGTTCATGAATAGTGGCTCGGTCAAGCCTGTATGTCAGTATGACATGTCTTTCTTCCATTGTCGACAGGTCCACCAGCGGTCTGTACACCGGAGGATGCCTCCATCTCCTCCCATGTCCCAGCGGACGGTGCCTATGAAGGACAACAGCGAGCACAGAGTCAATCAACCCACAGGTACGTAACCACAGCTTGCACATAACACGATTCTCAATCCATTGAATGGTTTGTATGAGTGTTGATGCAAGGCCTAGGTATGTGTGACGCAGTAGAAAGTAAGCCATGTGGGCCCCTGAAATGGCGGCTGCCTGACCTGTGAAGTGCGACAATGGGATGTGAGGTAACTGCGCTGGCGTGGCACACCGTGGCGGTAGGCGGTCGAAGACCGCGGCGCTAAGCAGCATTGGTTAACATTGAACCCTATGGGTCTCAGGAGCCAATGACGATGTGCGCCGGCGGTCGCGGTACGCACTGCCGCGGTACGCACCGCCGCGGGTGTGACCGCCATTTTCTATCTGCTTAATCACTCGATACCTGATCTTCGACAGGAGAGGACCTACACTGCAAGTGCTGCTGTGACCTCGGTCTGGAAGAGACAATGGCTCATGCGACTGGGGAAAGGGCCCCTGCCTTCACTGCTCAGGAATTGTAGAAACTTGTGGATGGGGTCCATCCACCAGTACGCGCTACTCTACGGTCCTCAAGACCAACAGGTAAGTACACTGGGACCATGCTTTGTGGGCAATGCCTGTGTTGAGTGGGGTGGATGAAAGATGGTGGGGAGGGGAGCGATTGAGGCATGCATCAAACGACGGTGAGAGCATGTGCCACATGGCAAGGGTAGGGATGGGGGGCCACTCACATTGATCATGCAGAAGGTGATGACTATTTTTCTCCCAGTGTACATTTCACATAGGTCAGCGCCCACCAGAAGATCGATATTTGGCGTGCCATCGCCAAGGACGTCCGGACCCTGGGGGGTACACCACAGACGGGGTACCCACTGCCGGAAGAGATGGGAGGACATCCGCTGCTGGAGCAGGAAGACGGCGGAGGCTCAGCTGGGGATGGCCTCCCAACGTGGGAGGGGTGCCAGTCGGACTTTGACCCCCCTGATGTCACGGATCCTGGCGGTGGCCTACCCCTATTTGGATGGGCGCGTGAGGACATCACAGCAGACACAAGGGGGTGAGTACACTCTCATCCTGGTGACTTTGCGCGCAGTGGAGGTGTCTGGGTGGGGGAGGAGGGCTGTGGGTATCTGTAGCCTAGGCCCCTCCGTAAGGCATGGCCCTGTGCCCCCGCCTCCCACCCCTGTAGGGTGCCAAGTACAGCTATTCATGGCCCTGTGTCATCTATGTGTGCAGCTGTCGTCCATAGGCTTGTAGGCCATGTCCCACGGATTGAGTAGTCGACCCCAAGTGCGTGGTGTAGTGCAGGTGGCTTCTGTGTCTGTCCTGTCCGCCAACGGTGTCGCCAATGCATGCACTCAACATGTCTTTATTTTCTCCCCCCCCCTTTTTTGTGGTCTTCCTGTTCATGTGTGCATTAGCATCATCAGGCGGAGGAGCAGTGGCATCGGAGCACGAGGGAGCTGCATCCCACATGGCCATGGAGGGCCATGCAACGGACTCCGAATTCACCAGTGGGACAGAGGGTGAGGGGAGCTCCACAGCGGGGACTCGGGCAGACATCAGTGACACGGACTCGTCCTCCTCTGTGCCCCCCGCAACAACAGGTACAGCCGCCACCCACCGCACCAGCACCGCCCTCCCAGCAGCCCCTCAGCGTTTGCCCCGTGCCCGCTCACCCAGCATGGTGGGCATCTCCTTCGCCCCAGGCACCTCAGGCCCTGCCCCAGTCACCCCTGCTGCCCTCAGTGAGGAGATCATTGACCGCCTTAGGACGCTCACTGTTGGGCAGTCTACCATTTTGAATGCCATCCAGGGTGTTGAAAGAGAGGTGCACCAGAGTAATGCATACCTGGAAGGCATTCATTCTGGTCAGGCTGCCCTTCAGCGATCGTTCCAGACTCTGGCCTCAGCACTGATGGCAGCCATTGTCCCTGTCTCTAGCCTCCCCCCTCCAACTTCCTCCACCCATACCCTATCACCTGTACCTCTGCCTATCCCAGACACACCATCAGACCAGCCTGCACACACCTCAACACCCAAGGGAAGCTCAGCCAGACATAAGCACCACACATCACACAGGCATTCACACAAGCAACATCCACATACAGACATACCAACACCCACTGCCTCCACTGTGTCCCCCTCCTCCTCGTCTCCATCCTCCCTCCCTGTCATGTCTCCACTCACTCCTGCATGCACAATATCTTCAGCCACTACGTCCATCACCAGCACACACACCAGCACCCCCGCACACATGCACTCACCACCCCCACTGCCATTTACACGTCCCCTGTGTCCTCTCCCAGTGTGTCTGTGACCCCCTCTTCCAAGATACACAAACGCAGGCAGCCACCCACCCAACAGCCATCCACCTCACGACAGCCTCCAGCCCAAGCACCTGCACCCAAAGACACCAGACTTAAAACTCCTACAGCCACAACCTCTTCCTCCACTCCCATACCCACTACACCTAGCCGTCCCACTGCTCCTAAAAAGCTTTTCCTTTCCAAACTCAACCTCTTTCCTCCAAGTCCCCCACCCCGTCCATGTCATAGAACTACAGTCAGCACCTCAGCCACGACAAAAACGGCCCATGTCATCACAGTCTGCCATGGACTGTGGAGTGCCCCACCCTCCAGGGCAGCCAGTTCAGTACGAAGCCAAGGCACGAGCAGCCCGCCCCCGGAGAAACATTCCAAGATAAGCAGTGACCGACACGTGAGGGTGAAAACACCAGAGACTAAAACCCCTACCATGGCTGCGGCAGGAAGTGTGGAGACAGCTGGCACACCGCCCAAGGTGGGGAAGGGCCACAGGCGATCAGGGAAGGCTGGGAAGGGCAGCACGCCCGACAACACCGCCATCAGCCCAGCTGGCCAGGAGGGCCCCGCCAGACCCATCCCAGGTGGACAGGAGGCCACCAACAGGCCCGGCACAGCTGCCTAGGAGGGCCCCACCAGCCACAGGACAGGTGGCAAATGACCTCCCCGCCATGGCCGGATCCGCTGAACTGGGCCCTTCATCTCAAGTACCGCTGCGCTGGGCACCGCCGTCTCAAGCACCGCTGAACTGGGCACCGCCGTCTCAAGTACAGCTGAACTGGGCCCTTCATCTCAAGCACCGCTGAACTGGGCCCTTCATCTCAAGTACCGCTGCGCTGGGCACCGCTGTCTCAAGCACCGCTGAACTGGGCACCGCCGTCTCAAGTACCGCTGAACTGGGCCCTTCATCTCAAGCACCGCTGAACTGGGCCCTTCATCTCAAGTACCGCTGCGCTGGGCACTGCCGTCTCAAGCACCGCTGAACTGGGCACCGCCGTCTCAAGCACCGCTGAACTGGGCCCTTCATCTCAAGCACCGCTGAACTGGGCCCTTCATCTCAAGCACCGCTGAACTGGGCCCTTCATCTCAAGCACCGCTGAACTGGGCCCTTCATCTCAAGTACCGCTGTGCTGGGCACTGCTGTCTCAAGCACTGCTGAACTGGGCCCTTCATCTCAAGCACCGCTGAACTGGGCCCTTCATCTCAAGTACCGCTGCGCTGGGCACTGCCGTCTCAAGCACCACTGAACTGGGCCCTTCATCTCAAGTACCGCTGAACTGGGCCCTTCATCTCAAGCACCGCTGAACTGGGCCCTTCATCTCAAGCACCGCTGAACTGGGCCCTTCATCTCAAGAACCGCTGAACTGGGCCCTTCATCTCAAGTACCGCTGCGCTGGGCACCGCCGTCTCAAGCACCGCTGAACTGGGCCCTTCATCTCAAGTACCGCTGAACTGGGCCCTTCATCTCAAGCACTGCTGAACTGGGCCCTTCATCTCAAGCACCGCTGAACTGGGCCCTTCATCTCAAGCACTGCTCTGCTGGGCACCGCCGTCTCAAGCACCGCTGAACTGGGCCCTTCATCTCAAGTACCCCTGGCCTATGAGCGGCAGGGGCTGGCCCGCATCTGTGACGGACAGGGCTGCACGAAGCACTCTGGGCACCAGTCCCCCTTCAGAACCAGTGGAGACTGTTATCCACTTGAGAGACTATGGCTTTGCACTCCCCAGGATGGAACAGTGGGAAGCCCACCCACTGTCTGGACTTGTGAGACTGTGGCTTTGCACTCCCCAGGATGGAACAGTGGGCAGCCGACCCACTGTAGAGACTTGTGAGACTGTGGCTTTGCACTCCCCAGGATTGAACAGTAGCCATGGAGGCCCCTCGTGGATCTGGCATCGTGCACTCATCTGGCTGAGGTGCCCCCCCTTCCCTTCCCCCTGAGGTGCCTGTAGATTTGCTATCTGATGCCCCTGCAGTGTTCTCTCCGTTGGAGTCAGGTATCCTGTGTGGGCTTTGCCCATGTGATTTGGGCCCAGTGGTCCACGAACAATGCCTGCTACAATGCTCGGACTTGTACATATATGTATATAAGAGTTTTTGATGTGTATATATATTTTTATGGCAGTATTACAATATATTCCAATGTTTAGAATCATTTCCTTTTGTATTTGCATTCTTCCGGGTGATTTGGGGGGTGTCACTCTGATGTGTTGCTATGCATTGATGTGTGTGTTGTAGTGGGTGAGGGAGAGGGTGGGTGTGTCGCGTATGTGTGTACCCGTAATAATTTCCCCTCCCCCCTCCCCTGTGTCGTAGGTGCAGTACTCACCGTTGTCTTCTGCGCTGGCGTTCGTGCTCCTGGTAGAGGAGTAGGAACACTATCGCTGGGAGTATGTGGAGTTCGGGTTCCATGCTGTCCTGATTCCTCGTGGACTGTATGGAGGTGAGCGGTTTCTCTTCGAAATGGCTGTTTCCGCCGTGTTTTTATCGGCGGGGCTACCGCCCCGGAAAAGGTGGTGGATTGGTAGGTTGTGATAGGGTGGGCGGTACATTGTCTCCTGCCTGTCTGTTGGCGGGGACCGCCGCGCTATTTGTTTGTGCCGCCGTGGCGGGCGGTGTGTTGTTGTGGCGGTCGCTGTTGGCGGTTTCCGCCAGAGTCGGAATTCCATTTTTTTTCCCTCCAGCCTGTTTGCGGTTTGGCCGCAGCTTTAACACCGACCGCCAGGGTTGGAATGAGCCCCATAATGTGCTACTGGTGAACATTGAGCAACTAATATGCGCAGTGGTGAAACACAAAGTCATTGGTCAAACACAATTAATAGCATCACATTCCACCCTATGACCAATGAATTTATGTTTCATACCACTTATTTAAAAAAAAAAATAAAAAAAATAATCAACACAAAAAAACATTAGCAGCAAATCAGATTTGAATGATAAAAGCAATCACTGTAAAGCATTGGAAGTGGATAAACTTATTGATCTCATAACCTTTCACATCAGATACATCTACACAGAAAAGTGTCTCTAAAACAGCAATTTGATGTAGCATGAGTTCTACTCATGTAAAGGTGCACGGTCCACCTGAAAGGTTTCCTGGCGAAAGTCAGAGTTCCACACGAAAAAACACAGACAGTTAACTGTTAAGGGTGCTTAGTTCCAGTGGAAGAACGTAATCAAACAAGTTGAACTTGAACTGAAGGCGCCAGTTGCGCAAAATGGATCCATGGGGTTTGTACTTTAATCAATCAGGTTCAGGTTGGGGTTTCGGGCCCTTCCCCAACCCCACACGCACACGCCCAAAGGGAGACCACACAGCACACTCATGGTCAGTGTCGAAACGTGGTAGGATCTGCAAAAGAAAAAAGTATGACTTTTCTTGCAAATAACATTTGTCATTTGAAATGTGCCCTTCCTCTTCCTTTCCCTGTTTTATAATCAGCAGGACGTTTCTGGGGCCCTTTGTTATAATTTCTGCAGGTTCTGGAGGGTCACTTGGGGCTTCAACCCACACCTCAGCACTGAGGTTTTTGTCTGCTGCACCACAGCTTTCCCTTTTCTTGCACTGTCAGAAGGGCTGGGGCAGACTCCTTCTTTACCAAACCTCCATTCACTGCACTTTTGACAAGTTGGGCCATTCTGTCTCCAATGTGTATGAATCAGATTATTTTCTAGTTATCAGCATAATTTTAATTTCTCCTTGGTAATCTGCAGTAATCACTCCCCCTAAAACCTGATCAATTTGCCATATCTGTCCTGGTAACTTTCCTCTCTCCAATTGATCTCTGACTGTTTGTGGGACAGATTGCTCTTGTGCGTGCTGCACAGTTTTGATCAAATCTAGGGGAATGTGCATCTCTCTCATCTCTGACCACCTGTAAGTGGCTTTTTCTCCCAGCTGTCCACATTTCTGGTACACCCACCTAGCCATCCCCACTAAGTCAGAATTCTGGGTGGACACTTCAGATTCTGAAGTTTTCTCTTTAACATCTGCAAGGGAATTGAACCAGTTATGTACAAGCCATGTGGAAAACCAAACGGCTAAACTATTGGCAATGAACCAAGAATCAGTGTAAAAATGACACATCTCAAGCAGCTCTTGCTTTAAAGTCTGACACACATTGTACAATGCTGTTCCTTCTCCTGTGCTAGAAAACAGCTCTTCAGTCAATGAATCATTAGTCAAACAAACATGCTTTTTATCCTCAGGGGACACAAATTCAAATGGTGCACTATATTTCACTGGTGACTCTTTTACCTGTGGTACTCCCTGCACCCTCTCCACATCCTGAAAAGGGGCTTGTGGCACCTGTTCATGTAGGGCTTCGGTGACTCTAGCCCTGTCTTGCATGTACCAGATCCAGTGTATGATACTAGCTTCCTGTGCCTGTCCTAAACTGTGAGATTTAGGTGAATTCATCACCCACTGCATGCTTGATATTTCAGTTTCCATACTCCAAAGTTCCAGGGGCACTCTTGTCCTCCCCCGTTCCTGATTTACATGTAAATCAGTGTTTACCTCTTGCACTGCGCAGAAACCTAAAGTCTGAATTATTTCATTTGCCAAATCAGAAGCGCGCAGCTGCTTATATTTTTTCCTAGTGACTTTATACCAAAGTGTTAGGATTTCACTCAGATGAGGGCTTTACTGTTTCCAAAAATCAAACAAGCAAATGAAACTCGGTGGCTCTTGCTTAGTGCAAACAGTAAGAAACTATAAAATCTTTTGTTGTACTTGTGCCAGTAACTGCACATTTTGCGACGTTACCTCTGCCATGTCCTAATTAATTTTTCTTTGCAGAAGCGGTCTGTAAATAACATTCTGACCTCTGTTCTCAGTGTTATCAGTTAAGGAATGCACTTCAACTGCCAAAAACATAGGGGTATTTTGTTCCATGCCCGGCACACACGGAGGCTCAGACTGGCTCACAGCTGTCTTAACCCCCTCATTTCTGGAATGGGAAAAGCCATATTCTTGTAAAACAGCATTTTTATAGTTTTCAGCATTATCTTGCATTAATGTGTTCTGGCTAATTTGCTCACGTAAATTCTTATTTTCATGTTCTAACTGCCTACATCTCTCCTGCATTTTTCTGTAAGTAGATAAAAGTATCCAAACCCTTCTGTCAAAAACAAAAGGAACATAATTTCTTTCAAAAGGCACATTTTCTAAATATGCTTTATCACAGCAAGAAAACATGTTTCTCACAGCACCATCAGGCAGTTTTACTTCTCATGCATTTTCAAACATGGTCTGCCGTGCTTCTGTAATTCTCTAAACAACAAAAAAACAATTACACTTTTAAATTGTGCACTTAGAAATCTCCAATTTGACTCCCAAAACTGCTGACTATGCCATAATGTTCTGCTTTCCCTCTTATCTCATAACTGAGCTTACAGAACCTCTCTGGAATTCACTTCTGAGTTTAAGGAAGACATTTATTGTTGTTAATTCCCCACCAACAAGTTCCTGAGAGACGAAATTAGCAGATTGGAAGCACACGTTCAAAAGTAGTTGCAGCAATGAAAGCAAAATATATCAAAGTACTTCTCAGTTGCAATGTACACAAGAAATATGGGTGAAGACATTAATTATAGCATAACTTCAAAGCAAAGCATAAAAGTCAAAATTTCATCACCGTAGGGCCTATAGCTCAGCTTCATCTTTCTGGGGTCTGCAAGTTGATGACACCGGTCAACTGCGAGAAAGAGATTCTCTACCCAAATGGGAGGCAGGCAACTGACGTCTAGTTCCTGTCTGAAGTCAAGCAGATTTAAATCTAACTCACTGTAGCCCAGAGTCATCCTTAAAAGCAAACTCAGTGTGAGAGCCGAATAACCTTGGAGAGAGGCCAATTCTCCTGAGTTCACTCGCTCTCAGACTGGATTGCGAGGTAAACACAAAATCTACGTGCTCTTATCAGCTAAGGTCTGGTGTGAAGAAAACAGCTTGGTCCATCTTGTGGAAAAACACAGCTTGGAAAAACACAGCTCATCTGCAATGTCTCAACTGCAATGTCTAACCCCACGTTAAAGCCAATAGGCAGCTAAACTGAATACAGAATGTAATGTCTAATGCCATGTGAAAGCCAATAGGCAGCTAAACTGAATATCAAATGTAATGTCTAATGTCATGTCAAAGCCAATAGGCAGCTAAACTGAATACAGAATGTAACGGCTAATGCCATGTCAAAGCCAATAGGCGGCTAAACTGAACAAAACATAATGGCGGTCATTACAACATTGGCGGTAAAAGCCGCTTACCGCCGTGCAGAAGACCGCCAACACACCGCTGCGGAAATCCGCCACAGCTATTATGACCCACATCTCAGAATCCGCCAAAGTCAGACACCCACACAAGTCCGCCACACCAAAGGTCAGTGATAAACTGGCGAAAACAAAACCTCCACCGTCACGCCAACAGAAATACGCCCACACTATCACGACACACGAATCCACGTGGCAGTCTTTCATCCGCGGTATTCCATTGGCGGTACACACCGCCGCGCTCAAAATACACACACTCTTACAAAACACAGCCACATTGGACAATTCAAAATACACACACCTGATACACATACACACACCACTCCCACACACCCAATACAATATAAAACACACACCCACATCACCCACAAACCCCCATGACAAAAAAATCTGAAAGAAGGCCAGAGAGAGACACCACCAGCAAGAACAACAGCATCCACAGGCATACAACACCATAACCCACACAACTTCCACACACCTCACACAACACACCAAATCAAATCAAATCAAATCAAATCAAATCAAATCAAATCAAATCAAATCAAATCAACCACTACATATCACCAAACTTATCACCACACACTCCACCCCACACATCACCTACACCACCCTATGGCACGGCAAAGACACCCCAGGTTCTCGGAGGAGGAGCTCAGGGTCATGGTGGACCAAATCGTCCAGGTAGAGCCACAGCTATTTGGATCACAGATGCTGCACACCTCCATAGCTAGGAAGAAGCAGCTATGGCGAAGAATAGTGGACAGGGTCAATGCAGTGGGACAACACCCAAGAAATCGGGAGGACATCAGGAAGAGGTGGAACGACCTACGGGGGAAGGTGTGTTCCGTGGTCTCAAGACACCACCTGGCGGTTCAGCGGACTGGCGGCGGACCCCCACCTCCTCCCCCACAACTAACAACATGGGAGGAGCAGGTCTTGGCGATTCTGCATCCTGAGGGCCTTGCAGGAGTAGGTGGAGGAATGGACTCTGGTAAGTCAAAGCTTTACTATTACATCCCCCTCCCTACCTGCATGCTATCCCATACCCTCACCCCCAGCACCCCAACTCCTCGCATATGTCCCAACATCACAAACCACACATCCCAACACCAAGCCCTGCATGCAACAACAAAGCATGGACACCCATCACCAAAGCATGCGCACTGCACATACCCATACACCCCCCTAAACCATCATCACACAAGCTCCCACACAGGAATGCTAGCACTGGGGTACACGGTAACCCACCCATTGCACGCCATTACACACACAGATTTAATAAACATCCTTTTATACCCCTGCAGGACCCCTACCCAACGTCACCGGACAGGAGGGTCCACACATGTCCACACCACCAACAGAAGAGGCCCATAGTGATGACAGCAGCTCTGTCCAACTGGATCTAGATGACCAGCCCGGACCATCTGGGACCTCTGGACAGTCGGTTCCCCTCTCACAGGCACAGGCCACCACAGACCTTCCCCCCTCTGGAAACACCAGCACAGCATCCACCCAGTGGGCCCATACCTCCGTCCCCAGGACACGTCAATCAGCAGTGTGTCCACCACTACAGGGAACCCAGGATAACCCACCACCCCAACAACAACAGGGACCTGGGGGCAGGGGTAGTGGGCACACGGTCCAAGGGACGGAGGTCTAGGAACACAGGGGAACTGGGAGGGCTGCTGTGCGACAGAGAACGGACAGGCCCAGGGAACCCACTCTCCACGAGGCCCTCTCCTCCATCATGGGAGCCTACCACCACTCCCAGGAGACGATGGCAACGGTACTGGCCAAGTTTCAGGAGACCCAGCGCATGCAGGAGGAACAGTATATGGGCTTCAGGGAGGAACTCAGAACCATCAGCTCCACCCTGGGCACCATCGTAGGGGTGCTGAAGGAACTACTCAACACCAGGAGGGACACTGTGGCACTACAAGGGGCCCCTGACACTAGCATGGACGATGAACTGCCCACCACCTAGTGGACAGGACGCCCCGCCACAGGACCACCACACCAGCACCCCATCCCCTGCAGAGGGAGAACCACCCGCAAACGGTCCCTGAGATCCAGGACAAAGACAGAGCACGATGCCAAGACCCCCGCCAAGAAATGAGACCACCCTGATTGTCATCCTACTGTCCCACTTTGTCATCCTGTCCATAATTAAACTGCCTCAGCTCCACTTCCTATGCCCATATGGGCAATGCACCTGTGAGACTAATAGACTGGACTCTGCCATGGACACTCCTCCGCCATCACCCCTCACCATTTCACTACCCCCTCCAATATTGAACATTTAAATAAACACACCTAAAGCACAAAACGATCTGGAGGCTATCTGTGATTTCGAAATAGTGTATTAGCAATTACAGTGCTAAAATGTTGTTTAAATAGTAATGTCAACATACCTATGTCACACAGCTCTAGTCCATGAGGAATCTAAGCAGATGTCACACAGTGGGACCCACATCTGTGAAATTGTAAGGGAAAGTGACAACTCAGTGATCATACACTGGGTGAAAACGACAGACAGGAGAGAGGTAGTAGTGTCAAAGTACATGTAGTAGGCAGGTTTGTATTCCTACCTGAGTCTCACTGGAAATATTGCAGGATCACTGAGTCCCTGTTGTGCATGTCTTCTTCCTCTACTTTCTCCTCATCACTGTCCACAGGCTCAACAGCTGCCACAACACCGCCATCTGGACCATCCTCCTGCAGAAAAGGCACTTGGCGTCGCAAAGCCAAGTTGTGAAGCATACAGTAGGCCACGATGATGTGGCACACCTTCTTTAGTGAGTAGAGTAGAGATCCACCTGTCACATGGAGGCACCTGAACCTGGCCTTCAGGAGGCCGAAGGTCCACTCGATCACCCTCCTAGTTCGCCCATGGGCCTCATTGTAGCATTCCTCTGCCCTTGTCCTGGGATTCCTCACAGGTGTCAGTAGCCATGACAGGTTGGAGTAACCAGAGTCACCTGCAAATGGCGAGGGACAACTGTTAGACACACACTAACCTGTAGGGATAACCCCAGACCCAGACAACCATTCCCAATGACTTGCTTTCAGGTGCTCACCTAATAGCCACACACGGTGCATCTGAAGTTGACCCATAATATAAGGGATGCTGCTATTCCACAGGATGTAGGCGTCATGCACTGAGCCAGGGAACATGGCATTCACATGGGAGATGTACTGGTCTGCCAAACATACCATCTGTACATTCATCAAATGATAACTCTTCCGGTTTCTGTACACCTGTTCACTCCTGTGGGGGGGGACCAAAGCCACATGGGTCCCATCAATGGCACCTATGATGTTGGGGATATGTTTCTGGGCATAGAAATCACCTTTCACTGTAGGCAAATCCTCCACCTGAGGGAAAACGATGTAGCTCCGCATGTGTTTCATAAGGGCAGAAAACACTCTGGACAATACGTTGGAAAACATAGGCTGGGACATCCCTGATGCCATGGCCACAGTTGTTTGAAAAGAGCCACTTGCAAGGAAATGGAGCACTGACAGCACCTGCACTTGAGGGGAGATTCCTGTGGGATGGCGGGTTGCTGACATCAGGTCTGGCTTCAACTGGGTACACAGTTCCTGGATTGTGGCACAGTCAAGCCTGTAGGTCATAATCAAATCTCGCTCCTCCATTGTCGACAGGTCCACCAATGGTCGGTACCCCGGAGGATGCCGCCATCTCCTCACATGTCCCAGCGGACGGTGCCTATGGAGGACAACAGCGAGCACAGAGTCAACCAACTCAGAGGTACGTAGCCACAGTTTACACAGAACACCATCCACACACAAAAGGTGGCCTGTATGTGTGTTGAGTCTAGGCCTAGGTATGTGTGACGCAGTTGAAAATGAAGCCATGTGGGCCCCTGAAATGGCGGCTGCCTGACCTCTAAAGTGGGACAATGGGATGTGAGGTAACTGCGCTGGCGTTGTACACCGTCGGGGTAGGCGGTCGAAGACCGCGGCGCAATGCTGCATTGGTTAACATTGGACCCTATGGGTCCTAGGAGCCAATAACGATGTACGCCGTCAGTGACGGTATGCACCGTCGCCGACGTGACCGCCATTTTCTATCTGTTCAATCACTCGATACCTTATCTTCGACAGGAGAGGACCTACACTGCAAGTGTTGCTGGGACCTCGGTCTGGAAGAGACAATGGCTTGTGCAATAGATCATACAGTAACAATGTGAAAACACCACAAGAATACACCACACAGGTTTAGAAAAATAGATAATATTTAGCTGAATAAAATAAGGTTAAAACAAAAAGGATCCAATAAGCACCCGTTGAACTATCACTTGTAATAGTTTTAAAAGAGTCTCAATCCTTAGAAATAAACAGTTGTTTCTTTGTTACACACAGTACACGAGATGCATCAAAAATAACAACACACGGAGACCACAGAGGAAGAGATGAGTGGAAAAAAAAGGTATTGCATTAGATTTTCCGAGGCGGCACCGATGATGTGTTGTTTCTTTCCATGCTGCAGAGTGCTGCTTCGTTCCGGTCAGCTGTGCAGACTTTGCATTGATGTCCACAGGCATTGCTTTGATTTTCAATGCACAAAGAGTTTCTTGAAGAGATTAAGGCCCTCATTATAAGGATGACGGTAAAAACCACCTACCGCCACGGAGACGGCCACCAAAAGACCGTCTCTGTGGCTACCAGCCATCCGCCATATTATGACCACAGTCAGATTTTCACCACAAGAATGGCGGAAATCCAGCAGTGGACATACTGGCGGATGGCAGTAAGGTGACACTGCTACCACCAGCAGCGCCACATCAGTAGACCGCTGCCAGCCTTATTATGACAAATAATATGGCCTGGCAGTGTTCTGCTGGCGGGCACTGCTGGCGGTAGAAGCGCCCCGTCCCGTCTCCTGCCAGAAGACCCCATGGATCCAGGTAAGTTGGGTCTCCGACAGGGGAAGGGGGTGGGAGGTGTTGTGTGTGTGTGTGGTGGTGTGTACATGTATGTGTGTGCATGTATGCGGGTGTGGGTTTAGTGTTTGTTAGAATGGGGTCTTTGTTTGGCAGTCAGGTTACCACCTGTCCAAGCAAGAACCCTCACTCTAGTCAGGGTAAAGGAGAATCACTCTCAGCTAGCCCCGGCTCACCCTTTAGGTAGCTTGGCACGAGCAGGCAGGCTTAACTTCAGAGTGCTAGCTGTAAAGTATTTGTACCAGCACACACAGTAACTTAATGAAAACACTACAAATTAACACAACACAGGCTTAGAAAAATAGAAACATTTATCTAAACAAAACAAGATCAAAACAACAAAAACCCAACATTCACAAGTCAAGTTTTTTATTAAAAAGCAAAAAGAGTCTTAAATCCTTGAGAAAACAGGTAAAACACGGTTAGCGTTGAAAAGTACCTGGGTACCGTCAAAATAACACGCACGGGCGAGTGTGTGTTGAAAAAGGTAAAGGGTGCATCGATTTCTCACCCGCAAGCGAGACCATGCGTCGTTTCTCCTTCTCCGGTCAGGTCGGCATGTTTCGTTTTTCCTCCCTTCAGGCAGGCATTGCGTTGTTTTTCCATGCCCAGCAAGGTTTGCGTCGAACATCACGCAATGTGGGTTGCGATGTTAACAGGTGTTGTGTGTCGTTCTTCCAGCCGCAATGCCGGTGGAGGGTCGATTTCTGCCGCGAAGCCAGTGGCGTGTCATTTTTCAGCCGCATTTCAGAAGGTGCTGTGATGCTATTAATTGTGTTTGACCAATGACTTTGTTTTTCACCACTGCGTATATTAGTTGCTCAGTGTTTACCAGTAGCACATTATGGTGGTCATTACAACCCTGGCGGACGATGTTAAAGCAGCGGTAAGACCGCCAACAGGCCGGCGGTAAAAAAATTGCAATTACGACCATGGCGGAAACCGCCAACAAAGACAGCCACTTTAACACTCAGACCGCCACAGCGGTACAAACAAACAACGCGGCGGTCACCGCCAACAGACAGGCAGGAGACAATGTACCGCCCACACTATTATGACAGGCCAATCCGCCACCTTTTCCGGGGCGGATTCACCGCAGATAAAAACACGGCGGAAACAGGAATTTCGAAGGGAAAACGCTCACCTCTACACACTCCACGAGGACACCATGAAAAAGGAACTCCAAATTCTCCCTGCGATAGTCTTCCTGCTCCTCTACCAGGAGCACGAACGCCGGCGGTGAAGACCACAGTGAGTACAGCACCTACGACACAGGGGAGGGGGGAGGCAAAAACAGGGGGACACACACGCAACACCCCCACCCTCACCCACCACAACACACACACTAATGCATATCAATACATCACAGTTACACCCCCCAGACCCCCCCGGAAGAATGCAAAGACCAAAGAAAATGAGTGTAACCATCTGAATATATTAAAAACAAGTATGCAGAAAAATATATATACACAATGTACAAAATAAATACCAGGCATAGTAGTTCAGGTACTGCACAAAGAAGGTCCGTGGAACACTGGGACCATACGATATGGGCGAGGCCCACACAAGATCCCCGACCATGACGGAGAGAACACTGCAGGGGCATCAGACAGCAAGAAAACAGGCACCTCAGGGGGAGGGAAAGGGGGGGCACCTCAGCCGCTTGAGTGCACGACGCCAAATCCACGAGGGGGCCACATGCCCACTGTTCAATCCTGGGGAGTGCAAAGCCACAGTCTCTCAAGTCTCTACAGTGGGTGGGTTGCCCACTGTTCAATCCTGGGGAGTGCAAAGCCACAGTCTCTCAAGTCTATACAGTGGGTAGGTTGCCCACTGTTCAATCCGGGGGAGTGCAAAACCACAGTCTCTCAAGTGGATGACAGTCTCCACTGGTTCTGGAGGGGGACTGGTGCCCAGAGTGCTTCATCCTGTGAAGGACAGAGGTAGTGAATGGATCTCTCCACTGGTTCTAGAGGGGGACTGGTGCCCAGAGTGCATCACTCACCCCGTGACGGACCCAGTTGCATCAGTGCCCCTGCCGCTCATGGGCTAGCAGTGCTTGAGATGGCGGTGCCCTGTTCAGCGGTGCTTCAGATGGCGGGCTACATTGCAGGGTCTCAGCTGCTGGCTGTCCTTCATGGCCCAGCGGGGCTTGTGCTGGCAGTCCTTTATGGCCCAGCGGGGCTTGTGCTGGCGGTCCTTCGTGGCCCAGCGGGGCTTGTGCTGGCGGTCCTTCATGGCCCAGTGGGGCTGGTGCTGGTGGTCCTTCATGGCCCAGCGGGGCTTGTGCTGGCGGTCCTTCATGGCCCAGCAGGGCTGGTGCTGGCGGTGGCTTCCTGGGCAGCTGGGCTGGGGCTGGGGCTGGCGGTGGCCTCCTGGGCAGCTGGGCTGGGGCTCGCGGTGGCCTTCTGGGCAGTTGGGCTGAGGCTGGCTGTGGCCTCCTGGGCAGCTGGGCTGGCGGTGGCCTCCTGGGCAGCTGGGCTGGGGCTGGCAGTGGCATCCTGGGCAGCTGGGCTGGGGCTGGTGGTGGCCTCCTGGGCAGCTGGGCTGCGGCTGGCGGTGGCCTCCTGGGCATCTGGGCTGGGGCTGGCGGTGGACTCGTGGGCAGCTGGGCCGGGGCTGGCGGTGGCCTCCTGGGCAGCAGGGATGATGGCGGTCTTCTCTGCCGTGCTGCTCTTCCCAGACTTGCCGGGTTTCTTGTGGCCCTTCCCCACCTTGGAAGGTGTCACAGCTGACTCCACACTCCCAACGGGACCCCTGGGAGTGGCTTTGGTGGCTGGAGTCTTCCCCCTCTCCGGCCGGGCACTGGCCAACTTCTGATGCTTCACAGGTGGGGGCCTGTCTGTGCTGTGGCTCTGTGCCACACTGGCTGTCCTGGTGGCTGGTGCACTCCACATACCAGTGACTACAGGCACCACTGGTCCCGGAGATGTTGTGGCTGAGGTGCAACTTCGGGACCTATGAGATGGACGGGGTGGGGGAGGTGTGGGAAAAAGGTCAAGGGTGGACAGGAAAGGTTTTTTGGACACACTGGGACGGGTAACTGGAGGGTGTTTGGGAGTGGAGGAAGAGGTGGTGGTAGTAGGAGGTGTACGTTTGGTGACTTTGGGTGAAGGTGCATGCGCTGGAGGCTGTTGTGATGTGGATGGCTGTTGGGTGGGTGTGTGCTTGCGTTTGTGTATCTTGGGAGGGGCCGTCACAGACACACTGGGAGAGGACACAGGGGACGTGTGAATGGTAGTGGGGGTGGTGAGTGCACGTGAGCGGGGTGTGCTGGTGGGTGTGCTGCTGAGGGACGTAGTGGCTGTAGAGGTAGTGCATGCAGGTGTGAGTGTAGACGAGACTGGGAGGGAGGAGGGAGACGACGAGGAGGGGGACACAGTGGAGGCAGTGGATGTTGGTGTGTCTGCATGTGTGTGTTGCTTGCGTGAGTGCCTGTGGGATGTGTGGTGCTTCTGTTTGCCTGAGCTTCCCTTGTGTGTTGAGGTGTATGCAGGCTGGTCTGATGGTGTGCTTGGGATAGGCAGAGGTACATGGGATTGGGTCTGGGTGGAGGAAGTTGGAGAGGGGAGGCTAGAGACGGGGACAATGGCTGCCATCAGTGCTGAGGCCAGAGTCTGAAAAGCTTGGTGAAGGGCCGCCTGACCAGAATGAATGCCCTCCAGGAATGCATTTGTTTGTTGCAACTTCCTTTCTACACCCTGGATGGCATTCAAAATGGTAGACTGCCCAACAGTGAGGGACCTGAGGAGGTCAATGGCCTCCTCACTGAGGGCAGCAGGGGTGACTGGGGCAGGGCCTGAGGTGCCTGGGGCGAAGGTGATGCCCACCCTCCTAGGTGAGCGGGCACGGGGCGAAGGCTGAGGGGCTGCTGGGAGGGTGGTGCTGGTAGGCGGGTGTACCTGTAGATGCGGGGGGCACAGATGTTGCCGCCACCACAAGGGAGCTCCCATCAGAGGACGAGTCTGTGTCGCTGGTGTCAGCTCCTGTCCCGCCGTGGAGCTCCCCTCGCCCTCCGTCACACTGGTGAATTCCGAGTCCGTAGTGTCGCCCTCCAGGGCCATGTGGGATGCAGCTCCCTCGTGCTCCGGTGCCACTGCTCCTCCGCCTGATGATGCTAATGCACACAAGAACAGGGAGACCACAAAAGGGGGTGGAACGACAGAAGAAAGACATGTTGAGTGCATGGATTACCGCTACCGTTGGCGGACACGACAGACACAGAAGCCCCCTGCACTACGCTGCGCTCTTGGGCTCCACTGTTCAATTCCTGGGAAATGGCCTACAAGGCTATGGACGACATCTGCACACAGAGATGACACAGGGGGATGAATAGCTGTACTTGGCACTCTACAGAGGTGGGGTGCCACATGGCCAGCCTTACAGAGGGGCCTTGCCTACGGAACTCGCCCTGGCCTAGGGAAACCCACAGCCCTCCTCCCCCACCCAGACACCTCCACTGCACGCAAAGTCAGCAGAATGAGAGTGTACTCACCCCCTTGTGTCTGCTGTGATGCCCTCAAGCACCCATCCAACTCCGGGTAGGCCACCGCTAGGATCCTGAACATCAGGGGGGTCATGGTGCGACGGGCACCCCTCCCACGTTGGGAGGCCATCCCCAGCTGAGCCTCCGCCGTCTTCTTGCTCCAGCGGCGAATGTCCTCCCATCTTTTCCGGCAGTGGGTGCTCCGTCTGTGGTAGACCCCCAGGGTCCGGACGTCCTTGGCGATGGCACGCCAAATATCTTTCTTCTGGTGGGCGCTGACCTACATGAAATGTACAGGGGAAAAAGAGAAGTCATTACCAACTGCACCATCAAAGTGATTGGCCCCCATCCCTACCCTTGCCATGTGGCACATGTCTTTCATGCACGCAGCACTCTGCCCCCTTCCTTCTTACATCCAGCCCTCTCCACACAGGCATAGCCCATACAACATGCTCCCAGTGTACTTACCTGTTTGTCTGGAGGACCGTAGAGTAGGTTGTACTGGGGGAGGACCCCGTCCACGAGTTTCTCCCACTCCTCCGATGTGAAGGCAGGGGCCCTTTCCCCAAATTGGGAAAAAGTGGCCATGATTATCCAACCAGGGTGCTTTGCCACTGCCCTAAAGATTCAGGTTTCTTCCACTGAGGATAACAGCAAACCCTCACTGAGAGAGTATCTGGCCTCATGGACCTCTTTTTGGCTACATCCTACAGAGTTGCCCCTCTGAAGGAATCCAAAAAATGTGATTAAGTACGAACCAAGAAATATTGACCAGGCAATGGTGCTTAAAGTATCTTGCTCGCGAGGTACCATCTCTGGATGTGAAATTCAAATTTGTCCCACTTTGAGCTTTCTTCTCAAAAACCAACTGTTTCACTGGGACCTCATCCAGCAGTTACCTCATGAAGCTCTCTTTGGCTACAGCCTGCCACCCAGTCCTGCTGATAATTTGTGACTTTTTTTTTTAGTCCAAAATAAAATTCAACTGGGTTGAGCCAAGTCTCTTTATTTTGTTCTTGTGACCAGCCTCCTATATCATTACACAGAGACAGCACATAGGCAGACAGGTCTTTGCAGGAGGAAAGCCTGTGCTCAGAGGAACACCTCCATTCCATGATACACTCTAGTCCGGTGGGCCCAGATTACTATGGTATGTTATGCTTCCTTTGTAGAGTGCACTGTCAACCAAGAGGGCATGCTGGTGCTCAGCAGGTGTGAGTCTAGGTACATCTAGGGCCTAGTGGGACTACTCGGAAAGCCATGTCTTCTGCTTCTTGCAAAATTTAAGAAGTGAGGAGGAGGCTCTCATGTGCAGAGGCAGGCCTTTCCATGCGGTAGAAGAAGGTTCCAGCCACCAGATCTGATTTTCTGTATGTGTAGGATTAGTGCACGTAGGATTCTTGATGAACGAAGGTGTATGAAAAGTTTGTCAAAACAGATGTGATTGTTAAGGCATGCTGGGCTGGTAGTATTTAGTGCCTAGAAAGTGTGGGTGAGAAGTTTGAATTGTGTTTGCTTATCATTGGTGAGTCAATGGAGGTCTTTCAGATTAGTGTGATGTGAGTGCAGCATGGGGCGTTGAGGATAATTCTTGCCACTGAGCTCTGAATGGTCTGCAGGCTTCTAGTGAGGTTTGTGTAGATCCCGACTTAGAGATAATTCCTATAGTCAAGCTTGCTTGTGACCAGGGCGTGCATGACCGTTTTCCTGGTACTGATTGGGAGTCATTTGAAAATATTTCTCAGCATCTTAAGAGAATGGCACCATGAGGCAGTAACTGCATTGACTTGGGCAGCAATGTCAAGTTTGTTGTTGATGATGATCCTGAGGTTCTTGGCGTTGTCGGTCCTAGCTCTGTTGGTTACCAGATGGAGTACCACAGTGATGTGCTCTGTTCCTGAAGATCACAGTTTTGGTCTTGTCAGTGTTCAGCTTTAGACACTTGGGGTGACTTAGCAACATTTTGTGCTGGCTTTGCATCATTAAAGTGAAGTAATGCAACACAAAAGTTTTTTTTATTAACTTTACAGTTGTGCTTGAAATTTATTAAATGTAACCCAAATCAGTACAAAGCACTGCTTTGTTTCACTTATCATCAAGGGGGCATTACGTGGGATTTCCTATACAACCACCCACACTTTTTAATACAAACTCCTATCTACCAAAAATGTTAGACAGGGATTTGATTTAAAAATATGATCTTTTGAAACCAGGTGTTAAAAGGAGACATGTTTTCTTTTCTCCTTTTTTTCAAACTTTGCATGTGTGCTGCACTGTACAGCCCACAAAGAAGAAAAGGATTGAAATGTTGTCTAGGCATAGTATTTTGCACTGGAAGGGACCCCTTGCAGTACAAAACCAATGCTAGGCTCTTGCACACATCCTTGCACTATGGCGCAAAGGTGTGTGCATGGCGCACAGAAGCAAAAATCTGTGCCAGTGCTAGGAAGGGGGAGGAAAGAGAGATATCTCTGAAGATGTCTCACTCTCCTGCTCCCTCCCTGTCACGCAAAGTAGCACAGCACTTTTGTCTGCTGCTCTGCGTAGGGTGTCATTGCAAGCCTGCACCTTGGTCTTCAACCAGGGGGTAATTTCAGTCATGCAGCCATTGAAGTTTATCCAGGTACTGAGGCCAATATTTATGGCACAGGGAAGATGTGAGGTTTTGGTGCATCTCCAGGTTTAAAAGGTCTTGTAAATCTTGGGATACTTCAAAATTCATGGGTGTTACATGGGAACACCCACCACAAAGCCCATGGAATGCCTCCCTTGCGCAGAGTAAGGCAACACAGAGATTTGTACTGCCTTGCCTTTCCCCAAAACTATAAGGCCATTCAAAGGCGTGCAAAGTGACTTGCGTTGCATGTCATCGGTGTTGTAGAGGACATTGATATTTTGAGAGTGGATGGTGATGGCTAGAGGGATCATGTATGTGTTGAAGAGGGTTGATCTCAGGGAGGATCCTTGCAGAACTCAGCAGAGGAGGTAGATGTAAGGTGCCAGGCTGACAGTCTGATTCCTTCCAGTCAGAAAGGAGCATATCCGTTGGAGTGCATGTCCTTGTATTCTGACATTGTATAGGTGTTGAATGAGGATGGTATAAGATACTGTGTCAAATTCTGTGGAGAGGTCCAGTAGGATGAGGGTAATCGTTTCTCCTATGGGTTTGGGTTATCTCTGTGGGCTCCTCTTAAGGTATTGCTTAGTAGCTGGTTCACATGATTCCTTTGGAGGCTGACATGTTTTAATTTGGGACTCAATATTTACCTAGACCATTGTACGGCAGACTAGTTTACTTCAGAAAAACTGAAACAATAGCAGCAAAAAACTGAAGAGTTACCCGAATTCACCAAGCCACCATTTTTTTCCTCACATTCTTATAATGTACTTCTAAACACCTGCTCATTAAAGGATAACGCAACCTTATCCAGGGATTAATATATGTCAACCATTTTCCTGGATCTGCAGAAATGTCAGGCTGTGACTCTGCTGGAACCTACCTAAATGTGCTTATACCTGAAAATATAGGCTGCGGCTGAGTATGGAGAGGAATGGTTGCAGTTTCATAGCAATAAGAGGTTCTCACCTAGATAAGTTTCAGACTATGGACCTGATTAACAAAGGTAAATGTAGGCTTTGGTGTGTACATTTACGATTTTTTGCAATTCACAAAGTAATTTTATAAGTAGTATCTGTACAACTGCTTACCTTTTTATGTGCGAAGTCTCTGCCACAAGTGCATAATTGTAAAGAAGATACTGTTCATAAAATTGCTTTGTGAAATGCACAAAATCATACACTTCAACTATAGTGTAACTTTACCTTTATGAATCAGGCTGTATAGTTCTTGACACCCACATCATCCAGTTTATCGACTACTCTGATTGAAGATTTTTTAATCACATACTACTTTTTCTGCTAGATTTTAATCTGATACCTCAGTAAAATATGATACTATAAAGCAAAAAGCCTTATTTATTTTACCTGCTCATATATAAAGCAATCTGTCAATCATTCTGGGCTAGGTCATGCTGGTTAACATTGACAAATAATTAAATAATTGTAATTAGTAAAGCAGATTGATAACAAAAAAGTGTGGAATGGTTTCATTTTCGATTGCAGTCTCTTGGGTTGGCCAGGTGCCATACATTTGGTCTGTTTTCTTCCTTTGGTCGTGAAGGACAAGAGAGAGTTCCTGTGCAAACCATGCTTGGAAATTAGGAAAGCAAACTTTAGAGGGTTACATCCAACTTAAAAGGAGTACACTCATGATGTGATTACATCCAAACTGGATTTGAGTTTGTGGATATCCTTGAGTGACTGACTTTGGTGACACAAAAAGAAGATGGACGGAGTGCTGAAACTTTTTAAACACTCCCCTGTCACATATATGGTTTTAGTCCATTGTTCTTTTGCTCACAATGCCACCCCAGTTTGGACCCAGCTATATGCAAATCTGTCTTGACCCTGTTCCTCATGGAAACAGTCCAGCCTGAAGTGCCAGGCCAGGTCCCCTCTGGACTGGAAACAAGCATCCTGGGATGGGTTTCAGGTTATCACCCTTCATCAGCCAGGCTAGCTTGAAACCAGTGGCACAGTGAGCACAGGACCCTTGTCTTGGCATACCCTTCCCACTAAGGGCAACTTTAGCAACACAAAAGGATGATGGAAGTCACCCTAAGTAGTCAGGGTATGCCCAGACGTTGGTCCCTTGCTCACAGTTCCACTGGATTCAAGCTAGCCTGGCCGATGAGGGGTGATAACCTGAAACCCGTCCCAGGATGCTTGTGTCTGCAGAAAACATGATCTGATGACCTGGTATTATTGGGAAGGGTTCTGAAAAGGATGGCAACCAAGGATCGCAGCCCTCAGCCTAAAAGGAAAATAAATCTAATTTGCTATTTACTGTTATTGAACTTCAAACATTCAGCTTAGGGTAAAATAGATGTAAACATTACTATTAATTTGAGATTCTCAGTGGTATATTTCTTTACATATAAATTAGAATAAATGGTGTTTTCTCACACCAGACTTTTAAATCTTGATGATATAATAAAGATGTCTGGCTCTCAGATAGTGCATGAAATGTACCCATAAACCAATTTCTGAGTGTATGGTCAAATAGCCTAGTGAAAGTGGATGTGCTGAGATATAGGGCTTACATAGATGTAAAGATAAGGCAAAAGAGGGATACCTCTTGAATGACAAAGCAAGGCACTGGCTGTTTAAAATATTAGAATGATCAGATCTTGAATTGTTGACTGCAATTGTTGAACAATCATGGTACTCTCTGAAGCGTCAGTACAGATGTTCCTGTCTACTGTATTAGCCTTTGAACCATGATTGTGGCCTATTGCCTTGTAGGTTGAAGAAAGGTTAAGGAGTAACAGGGCATTTTTGTTGCCCCAATTGAAGGAGAGGAACAACTCTTTTTTTATGTTACCCAGTAGGGCTTCTGTAGCCTTCAACGGGTGGAACACTGACAGTTGTTCATGGAAGAAGTTGTTCAGTTCCAGGTACACACAAAGTTGTCTCATAGCCCCCATTTAGTTGATTTTGCTTAAGAATGGGAGATTGGAGATATGTATGTAGATTGACAGACTTTTTGCATTCTCAGATGTTTTTTTCTTTGGAGCGGTTGATGATAATGTGTTTCAAGGCTCCTGGAACTGTGTGCCAAAGAGAAGGAAGATGTTGATCAGGATAGTTGTGTGTTCTCAAATGAGGGAAATACTTATTTGAGGCACATGCTAAGGGATGGGGAAGGAGAATTGTAGCTGGAAAGGTGAGATCAGGAAAGGGGTTGATGCTTGATGTGTGGAGTTTCGGAATATAGGCCCCAAATCTGCCAAGCAGGTCCTCCAAGACGTTGCTGGGAAGAGCAAGGGTCTATTTATGGGCATCTGGGTTAAGTTCGTGTTGAACATTTTTTTCATCTGATTAGGTACTGTAAAGATTACTCCATAGGCAGTGAAGAGTAGATAGGTGCTGTATTAGGAGCACCACAAACACATCCAATACCTACCTTGCTCAGGTTCCAACAGTGACATAAGGAAAGTTGAGGGGCCCCCCTGATGAGTATGTGGAGGGGCTCCTCTCCAGACTAACTCAGGAGGACTCAGGCCATTGTACTGTGCTGAGGGGGCCCTGTGGAGCTCAGGCCCCCCCTGCACCACAGGGGCTGTGGGGGCTTTTGTTATGCTACTGAGCTCCAACTGATCTTTGCAATATCAACCTTCATATTTTTATCCAGTTCCTCAACAGAAGCCAAAGAATGGTTGAATTGTTTGGCATTTGTTAAAACATCATTTAAAATAGGATCATCCTTCAAACACAGTTCGTGTCTCACTTTGTCTGATCGACATAAACTGATCTCTTATACTTCTTCCAAAATAGTGGCAAACTTGAAGATGAAGCCTACTTCCTTAAACTAGTCGCATTACTGCTCTACACTCTCACCATATCTTTGCTTTCTCATACCAAAATGGTACCTTTCTATTAAAGTACTAACTTTGGGTAAAGAGTGTAAACTGATCTTTCTTACACATGTGTCAAATTCTTTCAAATCCTCTTCATCTTCATCCTCCTCCAAATTAGTAAAACTTTAAAATGTCTCTTTATCTTTGCCTCTCAAACAATGCATGATAAATAATATACTACATTCTAGCATAAGATTAGATCCACTTACATTGACATAATGTGTGAATGTCTTTTTCTAGTTTGACCTCTTAATGGGAGGCTCTCTAGGTGAAGTGAGATAAAAGGGAGGAGGCACAATACTCTGCATATTGACACCTACAAATACAATTAAGAAGACCCAGCATACCTCACAGAAGCCAATAATAAAAAATAGGACAATGTTCTAACAACCTTTAGAATAACATACTATGAAAAGTCAACTATTTAATGGAAAAATTGTTACTTTGTTCAAATCCTTCAATCTTGAAAGAACAAAGAATAAGTACACTGAAATTATGCAGCTGTAAGTGGTCCTGCGTATGGAGGTCCAGAATCTTAGATAGCATGTGGTACTACATGTCCATTTATGCAAGTAACAGTCACCTAAAACCATAGTAGTCAGTGGTATAGTAAACCAGCTACTGGCCGATAGATGACTTTGTCTGGTCACATGGTAAACATGGTGCTAAATGTCCAATTATGTGAGGAGAAGCCACCTAAATGCATACCTGTTATAGCTCTAGCTAATTCAGATGCAGGCTGCTGGACTACTTCGGTATGGTCACGTGGTAAACATGATGGAAGTAGAAAATGCCAAGATGCAAGCAGAGAGAAGATGCAAAGGGTCAAGCAAGGCAAAATCCAACTCTGGACAGGTAAGATGGCTGTAATTAATGTGCCATTGTAATCACAGACAAGAAAGTGCCCTGTATTCACTTTTGGAAGAGGTTATCTGTGAACATACTCAGCACTAGTAAACGCAACCAACACATGCTAGAAAATCCTGAAGAGCAGCACTAGAGCGTGTTGAGCATGTTAAAGCATGAAGCACAGTACGTCTCGCTCTATCCATGGGAGACTAGTCGAAACAGGCTGGGCAATCCAAAGGAACAGCATTAGAGCACGCTCCTGCAGCTTCCAGTGTGTATCATGCTCTGACATGTCCACAAAGACTCTTGTGCTGCAACTGTTTAAGTTTACAGTTGAACAAAGAGAAGCACACCCAATCACTCAGTCGCATATGAAAAGTAAATTATACAGTACAGGGTTACATGATGATACAGCATACTTTCCTCGGAGTTTCTGCTGTGGTGCTCAGGTTTCTAGAAATCACAATGTTCAGGTACCCCTGCCCACTCATCGCTACCGTAAAGATTACCCCATAGGCAGTGAAGAGTAGATTGTTTTTTTTTATTAGGAGCACCTCAAACACATCCAATAAATCCTTTGCCTAGGCTCCAACTGCTAAGACTGGAACCTACACATAGAACTTTACCAGCTTAAAATGTTGACCATTATCCTATCCAAGTAACATTCTATAACCCATCTAACTCAAACACCACGGGTACCTAGTCAATATCTGTTACGTAAGATGCCTTTTTGGCATTCAATCCACTCAAAGTTTGTTTGTTCTTTAAAGTGGCATTTTACCACTTAGTCTCTGATTCCAAGTATATCAGAATAGGACATATTACAACCTGAAGAAAGCCAGTATTGCATGGCGAAGTTATTATTAAATAAATACTGATAATTCTGAATTTTAAAGCTCATGTTTTCCCTTTTGATTGTACCTTTCACCTGATAGCTTTTCCCAGGCTTTTTCTGCTGAAAAGTGTAAGTGGAAAAACAGTGGTGGGTGCAAACCATGCAGTGATTGGCATATAACTCTCTAGCCAAAATCAGGTACTTCTGAACATATGTTAATCTCACATGCCTTCTTTTTGGCATTTTCTTAATGCAATTGTTTCCTTCCAGGTGTTCTAGCATAATGTAGTCAAATAAATGATTAATTTGTAACCATATGCATTCATCACTATTTTATTATTTCTATATTTGAATTTAAATATTTATTTAAGGTAGACTTCAGCACCTCTTAAGAGGAACCTTGTGATTGGACTCTTTTAGCCTTTGAGTTTCTGGTTGACAGAGCTACGCACCCTGATCAAGCAGTAACCACATTCCCAGCAGGGCAAGTGTCAGGCAACTCCTAGAATAACCTGCGCGCACCCTCTGGAAGCTTGGCCCAGGTCTAACTTAGAGGCACTGTATAAAGTATTTGTGCAACACTTCAAATAATAAAACAGTGAAAACACTACCCAAAAAGATACCACACCTGGTTAGGAAAATGGAACTTCATTTAATAAATAAAACAAGACCTAAATGACACAAATCCAATAAATAAAACTTGAGTTGTGAATGTTTAAAGTTAAACTGTTAAATAGCACTTAGAAGTAATAAGCGCCAATTGGAGTCATCTTGTCACGCTGGACTTGGACAAAGTCAAACGTTCAGGCCGACTGCAACGGAGTGCAGGCCGGCTGCAGGGACCCCGTTATACCATCTGAACAAATGTAAGTTAAATCCTGGTTGCAGAGCACTGTGTTGGCTCCAGACTATGCAGTAGAGGTGATGTGCTGAGATTCTTCATGCAACAGTGGCGATGAGTCTCTTCCAAGATGCGGGAGAGTTAGCTGTGATTTCCTGCTGCATCAACATAGAGGATTCAGGCACCCAGGCTTGTGATGCGAAGCACAAAAGCACAAAAAGTGCTCTCAAGAAATTCTGAGATATAAACTCTCATCTTATATGTCCTCCTCTCCCTCATCTAGCCTGGGAACACACATTTATACAATACAAAAAAGTAGCAGTTTGCAAGTCTTTCAAAGATAACTTCTGATTTCAATTCAATGAGATGATTATGTCTTCATTGGAACAGGACAGCTTTCATCGATTTTGAAAGTTTAAAAAAACGCGTCCTAGACAACAAGATACATTTAACTATTCTCTGCAACATTTTCAATATTCTACTATTTTCTCCCAGCGTGTACTCTATAAGACAAAAACAAGTCAAGATAAGTACAATACATTCCACATTGAGATTGAGATTGCTCCATTCTCATATACCCTCAGTGACAGAGCCTATTCATAAAGAAACAACTTTTTAAGAGGAATCTCATTTAGCAGCACTTTTTACTGGGTCAAATGGGTAAGAAAGCTGAGACCTATCGCCATCTCTATTCATTCTACTGGTGCAATTAGACTTTTGTGCCATGAAAACATATATACTTATTGTTAGGCCTGACAGCCTTAGGGTGGTCACCCCTAACTTTTTGCCGGCCTCCCTCCACTTTTGAGAAACTGGTTTTGCTGGTTTTTAGACTCTGTGCACTTTCTCACTGCTAACCAGTGCTAAAGTGCATATGCTCTCTCCCTTTAAACATGGTAACATTGGATCACACCCAATTGGGATATTTAATTTACTTATAAATCCCTAGTAGAGTGCACCATATGTGCCCAGGGCCTGTAAATTAAAAGCTACTAGTGGTCCTGCAGCACTGATTGTGCCACCCACTTCAGTAGCCCCTTAACCTTGTCTCAGGCCTGCCATAGTGGAGAAGTGTGGCTCAATGGTTAGACCAGCATGCCCTGATGCAGAAATCTGCCCCGGGACCAGGGTTCAATTCCCGCCTTGGTGGGTCTTGGGCTCAATTTCCTCTGACCTGATAATTCTTGCATCAGTGCCTCATCTAATTCATGGGTCCCACTCTGTAACTCTGGGCAATAGCTTGCTGCCACAACGGCCCCAACAGCGCTGGCATGCCGGGCTTCACCTTGGAGGTTGCCCAGGAGTGGGCACCTCACAGGGAAAAGCCAGGAGGGGTTCCACAGCGGTATGTGTACAACACCTTGAGACCCTAACGGGTGAGTAGTGTGCTATACAAGTACGAAGTTTACAGAGGAATCGATGCAGCGCTTGCCATGCGGAAGAAAATTCCACATATTGGCTACCGGAATCAATGCAGCTGCTGTGACTTTGCTCTGCAAACCCAGGATTCTACCCATCATCCCCGGGGCGTCTGAAAACCCCACTACCCAAAGAGGATCCAAGTCTGTGTGCCGGAAATCGACGCAACATCTTCCCCGTGTGGAAAATAACAGGGGCAAAACTGACGCACAGTCACCGTTTTCCACACATCTCCCATGTGGTCCCTTGCAAGGATTATTCAACTCAAACCAGGCACTTTGCCCTGCAAGAGACACTTGTTGTTTCTAGGAGAACTTAAGACACTTTTTATTGCTTTCACAGTAATCTTTTAACTCTAAAGACACTTGGTACCACTTTAAGTGATATCCCTACATTTATTTATTTCATCTTTAATCGTTTTGACCAGCATTTATTCAGATAAATGTTATATATTTTTCTGAACACTGTGTGGTGTATTTTTGTGCTGTTATATTGTGGTATTGTATGATTTATTGCAAAAATACTTTGCACATTGCCTTCTAAGTTAAGCCTCACTGCTCAGTGCCAGGCTACCAGAGGGTTGGTACAGGATAATTTGGATTGTGTGTGACTTACCCTGACTACACTAAGGGTCCTTTCTTGGACAGGGGATAACCTGACTGCCAACCAAATACCTCATTTCTAACACTTATGACCATGACACAGGTCATAACTAACAAAGAGGAAAGGAAGAGGAAAGAGAAAAAATGAAGAGTATGTGTTTGTAAGTGGTTTACACTAAATACATATCTCCGTGCAAGCTTTCTATGAAAAACCTGTTCATGCGCAGTAATTGATTTAGGCCTGAAAAATATTTTGTACAGGTTAACGATCTTTAATTCTAAAACTAGAAAAAATGCTTTAATATCCTCAAGACGTCCCCTGTCAGCCAAGCATTGATTGCCACAACAGTGATGGATATCCTGTCTGCCAAAATATAAAATCCCATAGGATAAAATGGGATTTAGATTTTGGCGTACAGGATATCCATCACCGTTGTGATGGTATAACCAGTTGGCCAATATCTAAATCAGGGCCAAAGTGTCTTTATTTGTTTTTACTGATTAAAAGTCCTTGGGACAAGATTAGTACCTTTAGCAGCCTCAGGATACACACTGAAAAGCAGGACCTATGCGTATGTGGTTGACTGATGCTAGAAACTGGTAAGCACCTATTTAATCTTGTTCTAACTCAAACATTTGGAGCCAATTTAATACTATTGATCTTCTGGTCATCAATTCAGACTACATAGAACATAACTTAAAATTTGAAAATAGTTACTTCTACAAGGTACTCAGCTAAAGATGTCAGCCACTTATTAGTCTTACTCTTGAATTTCATTAACAAATATAAACAATGACTCAATGAATGCTGAAAAGTAGATCAACATTTGTCACACAACTTCTGCTTGCAGAAATATCATCTTGTTATGTAACTTCTTTTGAGCCTTTCGGGGAATACAACTCTCCCAGAAATTCGCAAATCAAGATGGACAAATGGTTGATAAAACAATCATTTCTAAGCATTACTTCTACATAACGTGTTAGTTTCATCTTTCTTCATTCCTCGCAAATGCAGTGCTGAAAGTGTCAGCTCCTTTTCCCAGGAAGATGAAATATCTGATCAAACTAGGTTATTAGGGTCCAGGAGTACAGCAGAATTAAGGTATATGCTGGAAGTTCTCAGTAAGAATTATTAATATATTATATGTTAGTGTCTGAACCCCTTTCAGAGGTCCATGGGGCAAGCAGGGGTTACTGAGTCCAACAGTGGGGGTTGACGCATTTTAATCCTGAATTCCCAGGGCCTGACCTACTATGGATTCTGACTAAATAGGCCACATACCCCTTCTACAGCTGACTTAGTGTGGTGGAGCAGTTCAAGACTCCCTCATTGGGCAGGGGTGGATATGGGTAAGCGAACATGGACAAATCAAAAAAATGCACAGCCATAGCAAAATCATTGTCCAGCCAAATACTCACTTCTATGGAAAAAGATGAGTATTTTATTTCTACTGTATGTCACACATATACCACATACACAAACAATTACAAAACCCCCCTTTGAAGTCAAGCCTATGCTGTTTCTATGGTGATTCCCTGTGCCACTACCTCTTTGCATTAACAATAGTTCTTATTCCCCAAACACTGTTGGTGACATCCAGGGTATGCTCCACAGGCCAACTCTCAAGCACCGCTTTGAATTTAACTTAAATTCAACCATTTTCCAGCACTGCAGTGCTACTTGCAACAAGTTCCCACTGGAGTGACAGGCCAGAAATCGGTTTTAACTGCACCAGTATGTGTGATTCCTGAATGCACTCTGTCTGTGGGAGCTCCTAGCTACTGCAGGTAAGCTCAGGTAAGTCTGCCATATGTGGGCCAGGGAGCTGCAATTTGCAAACGCAGATTCTCCCAGACACTGTCCTGCTCCTTCTGTGAAGTATTTGTTTGCTCGGCTCCCAATTGGAGATGTCTATGATGATCCTTCCTTTATTCTCTCACCTGTGTTTTGCTGTGCAAGTCCTCTAATGGCATCCTCAATTCCCTGGCAGGGCAGAACAAGACACAATCCTTTGTGGCCTCCTGTGGCATTCAAGGTCACTGCAACCCACAGTCAATGGGCTCTGTCCCAATCAGTGATATTCTCCACAGCAGCTTCTCCTGGCATACAGGGTCATGAACTCCCTACCACAGAAGGCTATGGCCCCTTTCCACACAGCAGTCTTTTTCCTAGCAGCCCCTCCAGCATACCGGGTACTGGACTTGCTACCACTCAGGACACCAACCCGATTGATGCAGCATGACACATCGCTAAATTCACAGTGGCTTTGTCTGGCATAATGGGGTCATCGACTGTCCTGCACACCGACAATGACCTGACCAATACAGCAGCCACTTCCTCACATCTCATACAGGGAGTCCACTGTACAGGGCTCCCCACTGACCTCTCCCTCACAGGGCACACTGATCTTGACAAGACCAGGTCCTGATGCTGCGGGCTCGAGCACATTTGGCCTTGGATTCTCTGGGTGCTGACCCCTCAACCAATAGGGAGAACAGAAGGCTTTGACTCCCAGTCTTGGACACAGGCAGATATTTTGCAGAGCTTTGCCTCCTCAAGCACTCTGTCTGGGGTCTCAAACTCTTCTTCTTATAGTCTACTTCCATACACCAAATGTGACTTAGGGTCTGTGTCTTGGAAGTTTTATGTTGAGGTTCTGCCTTTTTTGAAGTGCCCACTTCTTTGCTCCCTCTTTCCCTTGAAAAGCAGTCTGTCACAGCAGAAGTGTCTGCAAATCTGATAGTCTCACAATACAGGCCCTGAGAGAAATTAGATTTCACACCTGGATATCAACCACAGTGATATGTGCATAAAAATATTAACCCAGTGCCCACAACCCTACTTTTTATAATTCTCTTACATTGTTGCCTCTCACTGAAATAAAGAGCACCGTTTGAAGTGTACAGGGGAGGCCTGGTCCTCCCCTCCTTAGTGAGTGTCTCACCCAGCTTACAGGTATGCAACAGTACACACATCTGTCTCCCGGGATCACTCTACCTCCTCTCCATGTTTCACCATGCAAGTTTGGGTCTCTCAAAATGGAACCCAGTATACTCCATGTATTGTAACATTCACAGGCACAAATATACCCAGTGCACATATTGAGCATATACACATTACACAGTACTATAGCCCCCATGTACTGTACCACTCAGAGGCATACATACACCCTGCATCTGCATTTAGCATGAACAACCTATACCCTTCATGTAGTGTACCACTCACAGGCACAAATACATTCAGCCTATTCATTTAACACGCACACACTGCATCCTTCATGTGTTGTACCTCGCACAGGTACACATACATGCAGCACATGCATTTAATTTGCATTTAATTTTCATGCACTGCACAGCACTACATCCTTCAGGTAGTATACCATTCATAGGCACAAGTACATCAAGCACATGCACGCAGTTTTGAGTAAAAAATATTACCGCCGGCTAATGCCATTTCTTTGCGCCGTGCGGGCGTCAAATTTATACTTTGATGCACGGCGGCGCAAACCACAGGTTTGAGTCATTTTTTTGGCTCAAACCAATGCGTCACGTCGTAAAGGAAAACGACGTTAACGCTGCGAAAATGACTGTGAGTCGGTTTATGACGTTGCAAACCGGATACGTGCCGTTTTTTGACGCAATTGCATCAAAAAGCAGCACAAACACTGCAAAATGTGCTAAGGAGAGCCAAAATGGATCCCAGATGAATACACAGACCCCAGGAAGATGACAATAGACCAGGAACCAGCCAGGAGGAAGCACACAAAGCCCAGGACAGGGAGAAGAAGAAAAGAAAGTGTTGATTCAGTGCAGAGGAGCAGGAAATTCTGGTTAAAGAGGTGACAGAACACCAGCACCACCTGTTTGTCACCTCAAAGTTGCCAATCAGTAGGAGAAAGGCAATATGGCAACAAATTGTTGACAAGATCAACAGTGTGGCAGAAGTACGGAGAACAGTCATCGAGTGCAAGAAACGCTGGCATGACTGCAAGCACAGGACCAAAGAAAAGATGGCTAGGAACAGGAAGGCAGCACTGCATGCTGGAGGTGGGAGTCCAGCACCGCAGAGGCCCTGGACCACATGGAGGGGATGGTGGCAGCCGTCATCCCAGAGGAGATCGTCACAGGGATTGAAGGACAGGACAGCGAAGACTACCAGGAGACAACACACATGCAGGGTAAGTCGCACGGGGAATTTAAATGCACAATTGTCAACTGTAAGCAGGGGGGTGGACATACCTACTACACAATGCATGTAAGTCATGATATTCAGGGAGTGGAATTGGTAAAGGGGCACCGCACGGGGGCATGGCCCGTTCAGAGGAAACCTGGGGCACAATACTACACAACACCAACAACCTTTGCATGGGGGTAGGCTGCCATGCCAAGGATGTTGCAAAGGTAAAGCCAGGCCAGGAGGGCAGGGTACAATGTAAAACTGGCAGCCCGTCACACATCAGCCAGTATTCTCTCTACATTACATTAACTAGAGCAAAATTAACAACCTCTGGCCATATCTGCAAGTGGAATGTAACATTGACAACAGTTGCCACTACCACCTCTGCTGTGTGTGCAGGTCAAGTAGCTAATGACAGTAACGTCCCCATGGATCAAACACACCCAAATTAGAGAGTTCAGGATGACAACGTTAACAATCCCCTGAAATCAATACAAATGTTCCAATCCTGTCAAATGTGATTGTCCAAAGTTGCTACAAACATCAGCCATTATCATAAACATTAGGAGGTACACAGCACCAATGCCATACCCATGGTGCATATGTCAGGGGTCACAATAGCTCCAATGACACCATGCAACATCCCAAATGTCTTACTGCTCAGACAACAGCATCGAGGGGGAGGACACATGTAACTAGTTACAGAAATACACCTGCACAGTCAGAGGAGGAAATGGCACACTGCTAGGACTATCAGTGCAATCCAATGCACCACACATTCCCCAACATCAGCAGTACACATTACCAATGCTGACATCCATATTGTGCCATAACAATGCTATACATAGTATATGCTAGATTTCAACAACATATAGGTGAATGTGAAAGATCAGAGCCTGGGGCAGTTCCAGATTGTTAAGTGTGGTGCTAGTGCCATCAGAACACCCACAGCCAGTGAAAGGCCTCACCATGAGAATCGAAGTAGATGGAGGGTTGAGTAGGAGAAGAAGGTGGCAATTCACTATTTGGCCTGAACCAACACCTAGGGGATGTGATGCTGACCACTATATATGTGACATGCAGGTGGGGCATAGGCCTCGGAGAATGCTAATATGAAAGACAGGAACAATGAACAGGAACCAAGATCACAATGTGAAAATAATAAGAAGGCATGCATGTCATATTACAAATCCCACGACACACTCATTGTACCATATCTCATTGCAGAGGACGATGGCTCTCCTGCGGATATGCCTGTCCAGGACTACCCTGATGACATGGATGACGAGCTGACAAACATCAGCCAGCAGACCCTCCAAAATGTCCTTGGAACCCTCCAGACCCCACCTTCAGTCATAAGAAGGAGCCCCGAACTAGCAGCCGTCACGAAGGACCCACCCACCACCCCAATTGTACGACCTGCCAGCTCCAACACAGCTGAGGACTCTGACGACACTGGCACCAGCTTTGAGAGAACTGTAGTTGGAGTACAGCGGGAGCTGGCCAAGGAGGTGCGGGTGGGGATGCAAACTATGGCAGCCAGCCTAGAGAGGGTGCGTTCGTGCATGATGTCAACTGAAGAACAGGCAGCAGCTATGCAAGGTCGAACAACAATCTTGCAGGAACTTGAAAAAAGGTTGAAGGAAATCAGCACAGCTGTAATAGAATTGACCCAACACCTACAACAACAATCATGTCAACGCATGCACGAATGCAATATTGAACCCCTCAAGGCCGACCTGGCTGCCTACCACCATGATGTGGCTGCTATTCTTAAGAACTAGCAGCTCCTCCTTCCTGCAGTACTGCCCTTAAGAGCCCCACATTTGGCAGCTACCGGGATGTCTGACTCCACGTCTTCAAACACTGAGGTGTGTGTTGCCCCTTCACAACCACCACCACCAAGGGCAGAAGAGACAACACACAGAAGACGTGGAACAGATCACCTTCACCCGTAAGAGTACCCGGTAGCACTAGTCCCTGCCACATGGCCACCTATTACCAAGGTCCTGTGCTTTGTAACATGCCAGTCTTGCAACAACTGTACTCAAGCATTGTTCTCCAACCCACTGTTTATCTTGTCACCCTGCCCTGTGATTGTCTCTCACTACCTCATTGGCAAATCCTGTCCCTCTGCACTGTCTGACACTTCACCCCAGCATGTCCAATGACATGTCCTTTTGCACTTGTGTAGGATCACAATGGAAGATGTCACACTAATGGACTCACAATCATGGACAATGTACAAATAGCACTACAGCACTTTAAAATAAATAGCACTTACACAACAACTTTGCCTTTGTGTAATGTGACACATCAACCGTGATGGACATCAGTGATGTTTACCTCAGGTCAATGATTATTGAATGTCAATACACCTGACCTGAACGAATGTTGGCTGATAACTATGCCCAGTGGTCTGGATTGTACCATCATCTGCCCTCCCTGAGGGTTATTTCCTAGGAAAATAGAAACTATACACCATAATGCTGTGTTGGACAGAATAACACTTCCTCAAGGGATGTCTAAGCCAGAAAATAGTGCCTTAAATTTTTACTGAAAGTCAAAACTTACGTATGTGACTTTTGCCCCAATTATTAGCTAACACACAACATACAGCATGAATGGTTTGTATGAGTTTCCATAGAAATAAGCCACTGGGCTGAACATTGTAACAAATGATAGGCGTGAGTTATGTGTACCATACTACATGAAAGCATACTACCACTCACCTTATAAGGATTTGCTTGGACATCAGGCTGCATGCAGACTTAACACAGTGTCCCCAATACCAAATCTGTTAGCAAAGTATGTGACATTGAAAACATACATCACAAAATAACCACACTTTGGGATCCATAGTAACCGTGAGTGGTGGGTGCAATGGATGGCCGAATCTTAGCTAAGTAGCTTTGGTGTAGCTGCCAATGTAACAGCTCAGTTGGGATACAGTAGCAGTGTGGAACACAACAGCTAATACAAAAGAGACACTGTTCACTCATGCCAAGGCCCTGATCTACAAGCATTTGACACATACTGTTAAGGGTTACCTAGATATTTATTAAACAGTAAAAACAGAAGCTAAAACCAGGGGATAACCTTAACTAACCTAAACTACTCTAACTGCACATTATCCACAACTGTCCCTAACTAACCTAAGCTAAACTTACTTATCACATTTAACGAAATGATCTAAACCACCCCGCTATAAGACAGGACACATGGAGGACAACATATACTAACCTAAACACATACTATCTTATACTAAACAAATATATATATTTTTTGTATTTTTTTATTTTATAATTTTTTTCTTTAAACACCAAAACCCTAACATCGTATTCACACATAATAAAAAACAGTTGTAAAAAGTATGATACCCCCACCTCCACCCACTACTACTAACTAAACTAACAGCCTATACTAACCTAACACTGAGCCCCCTAAACCCACTAATTTAAATAACCAGGAAAGAGGAGGGAGGGGAGGGAATCATGGCTGAGTATGAGCCTTCAAGTTGTCCCTCCGCAGGGTCTTTTGATGGCATGCACCCTCCGATTCACTTGTGCCACCTTCTGCTGCAGTCTGGTCATTTTACGCAACACACAGCGCAGTTCCATTGCATCTGGTTAAAAGCTGCAGGGTCTACGACTGCAGCAGGGGTGGTTTGAGTGCCAATGGAGGAAGTATGGGCCCTTGTCAGTGCCATGTCTGCAGGCTGAGGTGCAGGTGGTGCTTTGACAGGTCCTGGAGCTGTTGATGTTGATGGTCCAGCAAAGGTCCCTGCTATTGTTGGTGCCACCTGGGTTGTAGTGGTGGTGCTGGTGGCGGTGGCTGTGGTGGACACGGAAGGGCACCCTTGGGCAAATGCCCTCCACACTCCGGAGGCTCTTTCATGGTGATAACGCCTTGCCATGTTGCGGAACCCAGACTCCACATCCAGAATGTGGCGGTAACGCATTGCCCTGCGCTGAAACTCTCGAATCTGGATGGGAGTCATATTGGCAGCTGTTAAGACGAATAGAAAACTAGACACTTCATTGTGTGAAATGGCTCAAGAAGTAAATCAGACAATCCATCTAATGTACCTGAAACAGCCCATATCATCATACAGATCACTGATTGTCCCTGAGGCAGTACATTCCAAGCCAACCTACACATGTCCTATCATCAAACAGCACATCAAAACCCTAAAAGATGGGTAACAACTGGAATGACTTTGGCATCATTGTTCAGCCACTTGTCAGGTAAAAATCATACTGCAAATTCTCCACCACTGACAGGCCAACAAATTACTATGTTCTTGATGACAATTTAGGGCCACCAGATCTGCGAGTTGTAAATGGAATTGCCAGTATAGAATGCAGGTGCTAATCATGAGTGGGTATCCTAGGTTTGGATAAGTGATTTACAGATTTACATGTCTGTGTACTAAACTTGGATCATCAGTCCTAGGTACACTATTTACAACCCTACGCCTGTGCCTGAGGGGGGTGGACAAGCAACTAATAATTTCTAACAACAAGGACACCCAGGAAGCTTTGGAAAGCTGTACATGGGTTTGGCCAGCACACCACATGTAAGGAGGAAGTCCAACTAGGATACACCCAAACCTTGGACAATCCCATCAATACATATTGTTAGAAAATGCAGACCATTGTCAACATCATTTCCTACCAGTAACCCATTACTTACCATAAGCAGATAGATGCAAGCACATCTCTGGCCATGAGCTGCATGCACACCTAGGCCATTGTACTCAAGTGCCTTATACTCGTAGCACAACATGTGGAGCTACATGCTGCTAGGAAGTTAAACATACAGTCAAACATGTTCAGTAGTGAATAGGGAAGCTGAAGTCTGTGGGTAAGACTTTGGCATCCCTATTCTGGGAGAATCAGGGTCTGACTGGCTGAATAAATCACTAATACGGTCCACTGCTACATTTTCTGATTTTAAGTTTTATCCACATAACTCATCCCTATTCACATTGCCGTGCCTACAGGACTGACCTACAATCCCAAATTATGACAATACGCTAATGATTGGCCAACTCAAAGATGGGGAAAAATGATACTCCACTCAAGGAACAAAACAGATCATTGACCAGCACATCACACCTTGCTATGTGTCCAAGACACAGGAGTCAATCACACATCATCAGCAAACCCAACACAGAACAGAAATATCAACACTTACTGGAGATGTCTGGGTCCGCAAATTGAGCCACCTCTCCGATAGCGTAGGGTTCAGGTCCACCTGTAAGGCATGTAAGGGAGAAATGTGCTCAATGTCTGTGCACTGTACAACACTTCCAAATACAAATACTAAGTGTGATATTAACTCAGAAAGTCAAGCCTCTCAGACACAATGATACTGCATCCTACATGCCACTGCAAACATGTACAGACCCGGGGACTCCAGTGAGTGAGACACACATATCTGCACACATGCAGTGGCCCTAACTATCATGTGGTGGTAAACATGCTCCTTCATTAGTTAGCAGACAAATTCATGGAGTGTATTTCTCTCATCATGTGTATCCAGGAGAGACATGCAAAGCCACTTTCCGTGAGGACTGCAATACCAGTCACCCAGACATTGTGACTAAGACCAATTTAAGACACACAGGTACAATGTACAGAAGGCCAGGGACAGTTGTTAGCCCTCAATTTGTATAATTTTCTCCATTTGATGTGCCACAGCTACGGTAAGTTGCACCAACCATAGAGATATGAACCCGTGTGGATACGTTTTGCCATTCATCTCTAATTTAAATGTGGCACTACAAACTAAAAATATCAGTCTAAGATGTTACCTGAGGTAAGCTATAACTTGTTACGTATATGTCAGAAGCCAGTTCAGACACATTATTTCTTGAAAAAATCTGGATTTCCAAGATATGTTTCCTGATACACTCACAGACCACACATGAAACATATATTAGAGCCACATTTCCATCATCAATTGACATGAAGGCAGCACTAATTTACAGGCTCCTGTTGTGTTTTGAAAGTTAGTCTAGCTTTTGCATCAACAAATGACGGTAATGTGTACGAAATAATGTACACCTCACAGGGAACTGTGGCCCATATTCATACAAATGTTGCACCACATTGGTGCTGCTTTTTGACACAAAGGCAGCGCAAACTTACAAAATACAACTGTATTTTGTAAGTTTGCGCCGCTCTTGCTTCAAAACAGGTCGCAATTGCGGTGCTAAGAAAGTAGAAATATGGCCCTGTATGTTTCACTAGCATTCCACATGTTCAAAAACATTGCCGGCAGCATATGAACAAATCAGCTACTGTCACTACAGAGCATTTAAACATGCACATTACTCTGATTTGTACTCACCAACAGGGCCACCAATCACAATCCCCAGGTGGTCCAGCAGGTCTTACTCCCTGGCAACAAGGTCAGCCCAGCGGTGCTTCAGCTGGTGGTCACTGCGCGGTGTGTTGTAGCTTCTCTGGAGATGATACAACACCTTTGCCCACCGGAGCCTCCTTGCCTCTGTGTGATAGTCTAGGATCACACGACCACCTGCCTCTATCATTAAGGGTAGGAAGTGGCACACCAGGCAAATAAACCCACCCAGCTCCTCCTCTCCCATCCTGCCAAGACGAGGCCTAACCAACATTCTTGCACAAAAAAAGGGAATAAAGGGGGTACAGAGGAGAATAGAGGGAAAGTAGGACAGGGAAATGCAAACTAACTAAGAACACAGCCCAACTATACCCAAACTACCACTACCCACAACAGACTCCCAACACAACAAAGACAAATGTTGACACCACAAATGACCAAAAAACACCAAGACAGGATACCACACACAGTTATGAAACACAAAAAGACAATTTAAAGACTACACTGGAGACAAAATCACAAAATGCACAGAGAGACAAGTCTAAACACAGCCACACAGTCAGGAAATATCACAGACTGCAAAGTGAAAGTGAAAGTCCACCCACTGTACCAATTCTGTAAGGATTTCCTATCACATCACTTCCTGCCTCAAATGCTGTGCATTTCTTTTGTTATGCGTCAAAATATTATGACGATTACAGTCTGTGCGTAATTTGTTTTTTAACGCACATGATTAGAAATAACCCTGCATCCATATTGTGAAATATGTTTCATACTTAACCAATTTCAGGGGTTACAGTGTGGGAATTACCGCTCAGGGCCAATGGATGTTTCATGGCAATGTGTGTCATATTTTAACGCATATGCATCACTTTTTGACGCATGTGCATCTTTTTTTGACGCGTATATGTCAAAATTTCTGTCATTAACTGGGTTTGGGTCATTTGTAATGGTACATGACAGTTGTGACAATACAGAGATAGGCTGATTGCACCCACATTGGGCATTATGGTGTATGGGCACATGTGACAGATCATACTACTGCGGACCATGATCCTCTACTTGTACCAGATTTGCACTCTTCACTGATGCAATAGATGGCCAAACGTGTGGGATACAATTATGTATTACCCAGTCTGGGCATGTTTTGCGTCAAGAGAGGATAGCAAGACGACCCAACTCAATACAGTAACTCAATGCCTATGGGTCAATGTGTGTGATTTGGCTACTACTATTGTTGTTGTCCCACTGTGTGACCATCACTAGATGCACTTTTGCAAATCTGCTTGTGTGCATGTGGAGTCAATGTGTCCAACCTCAGAGGCAAGTCAGTGTGGAAATGAGAGAGGACATGTGTTAGTCATACACATAGCAACAACTCCTGTGTGCACTTCCTAGGTTTTTTGGAACATAAACACCACCAATGACAAAGCATGCAAAGGATAGATAGCAGACAGTTGTTCATGGCAATGTTCCAAAACGTAGCTATCACATGTCCTGGAATGTTGGATACTACTTCCTAGGCACTTGTTTGTTTTCCTACCATGAGTCAGGCATGGGATAATACTATGTGGGTACCGTGTTTGTGACACCGAGTCCCAAATATAATACACAATTGTAATGTTACACCACAGTTGGAGTCATATAACTGAGCCATGTCTCTCCTGTGGCAGTGGAGGACCAGCAGACCAAGCAGAACGTGTTCCCATATTTCCAGTGGTAAAGTGCACAGAGGTGTCTGGTTCATGTGTGTGGGCCAATGTTTAGCCTGTATAATTATTGGGGTCTATGTTGTCACAGTTACGTGCAGGTCTAGTCATAAGTCTGTGGAGCCATTTCCTGTATCTACAAAGTATCCTTCGCAGATCAATAGAAGTAAAGCCAATGAGGAATTGAGAACACACATGGGGATGGTCCAGCCCTGTCACTGCAGACGTGTTAGAAGACTGTCTACAGGGCAACCTTGGTGTGCTGACAAAGTTAATGTCTCAGGATTCTTATACCGACAGGTATCCTCACAACTTTTGTACACAGGTTGGCCTCTAAAATTCCCACTGCATCTGGGAACATCAGTGCCTCTGTGCTGATTAATCTCACAGCTAATTGATACAAATGTAGGCACAAGGAACCTTTAGGGTAACGCAAAGACAGGAGCCAGTCAGGCTAACAGGATGCAGGATCATTCAGGATCCAAACATTTCACAAAGTAAATACACAGTGGTCAGACTGAGACTGGTCAAAGGTGGAACAACACTGTGGAAACGGAAAACTGTGTTTCTCCTGTGTGTTGGGACGTAACACATTAACCCAAGGGCTGTGTTACACAGCTGATTTTGACAGCAATGTATAACAGTGTAATAGATAAAATGGCAGCTTCTATGTTGTTCTAGGCAGCTGCAAGGGCAGTGCATGTTCAAATGGCTGGTCTCCATGGAGGTGCTCACAGGTGTGTGCCGCATCAGTCTCTCACAAGTCCTGTAGGTGGGAAACTAGTTCAAAGGGCCAACAGTACCTTTCACATGGGAAGCAATGTACAGGTGATTACAGGTCCAACAGACTACAAGCCAGTGCATTATTTAACCTGACGTCCATGCAGACAGAAGTACAATGACTATGGCATACCAGACTAAAGAGGGAAGCACACTGGATTAACATTGTGAGTCTGGGTGTGTGTAGAGGAGGGATTATCTGGGGACACATATTCCCATTCCAGGAACCTCTGAAGAAGGGTGGGCTGAGACAGGGAACATGGGTGTGGCAGAACTTAGGACCTGGGCTGCCATGTGCAGGGGATGTCATGTGAGCAATGCTAGTCATACCTGGGGCACTTGTGGTATAAATCTGCTGCTTATATGGAAATCTGGTCACACATAGTCCTTGCAAAGATAGGTGATGTAAGACTCACTGCTGTCAAGGGTCTGGTCATACATTCCTGTTACCAATGCAATAGCACATCCACTGCCTCATGTATGAGGCACTGTTTATCCTTATTGACGGATGGTGTCTTAGTTGTGTGCCATATGCTGCGATGAACCATGTTGCCAATATCTATGGGTGAAATAGGTGTGGTCCTCTGCTATTACCCTTCAAATGTGAAATGTACTGGATATATGTCATTTACAGTGTGAGTGAATGTGGCTGTACATTCATACGCATCAAAATAGTTTTGGAATTTTCTGTGTCCTAATCTGCATTTCAGCAATGCTCCATGAGGCTACACTCTGATTCTGATAGTTAGAGATAATATTATGCAAAATTATTATCCAGACCATGATATAGTGTATAGTATAGGTATTTATTGACATATGGTAAGACAGTGGTGATGGATGAGTAGAGTTAAAATAATTTTTGGACAATATGTTTTCTCCGACGCAATCCTGATGCTGTGTTTGGATAGTTCCCCTCATGTTAATGGACAGCATCCACCTCTTCCTCCTCTTCAGGCTTTTGTGGGCTGGGTTCATATAGGGGAATGTTCCTTCTTACACATATGTTGTGCAGGATGGCACAGGTCAAAATGATTTTGCACACCATTTCCGGTGAGTATAGGAGGCTGCCTCTGGTGATGTTGAGGCACCTGAATCTTGACTTCAGGATGCCAAAGGTCCTCTCGACTATGGTGCGTGTCCTCCTATGTGCCTCATTATAGTCACGGTCTGCTGCAGTGCTTGGGTTTGCAAATGGGGTCATGATCCATGGCTGGATCCCATACCCCTGATCAGCTGAAAGAGAAAATGAGTGAGAACATGTTGATGTACCTTGCACCATAAATATCACTTTGCATGGCAGTTGTTTTCTTGTGTTGTCTGTGACTCATCGGTGTTTGTGTTATTGTGTGGAATCCTAGGTTTCTAGGATGTACCATCAGCATTGGGTTGTTTCGTATCTGAACGGGTGTTTGGATGTTGACCGGATGTCAGCATTATTTTTGTCGAGTTGCAGTACAATGTGTACTCCCTTGCATTGTGTCATGTGAAATAGGTGTCCCTGTGTCTTAACTGGGGGTGAGATGATACTTCCATACACAGAATCAATTCCACAGTGGTGGTAAGACGGTTGCATCTATATACCCTGGACATCCCATCCAATTTCACATATGCAATAGAATTATTTAACCATCAGTGAGTACCTTAGATTTGGTAAGGTGACAATATACAACACATCTCCGTACGTTGTGAGCACTGATGTGTTAACAATTGACTATGCACTAATTTCACATGTGTGACAAGTTAATTGCAGACCTATTTCTCTGCCCTTGCCAAGTCGACTCAGGGTGTAACGTGTACCTATACTACTGAACATGTTCTAGTTCAGATGGCTAGCTTGGTTGTGAGGTTGTCATTTGGAGTTTCAGAAGGTCCATATGCCTGTACATCTGTTGTGTGTGTGTGTTAATTTGTCGCAATGCGTATGTGTAGGAATGTGCACTTTCAATATTGTCCCATCAAGATGTGTTCTGCACACAGTTCACATGCTTATTGGTAGTGGGCAATGAGAGAGGAGGAGTGCTGTGAGATATTGGTACAGCCTCAATGATTGCATGTGACCTTCATTGGAGTCATCATCATGCTATGTGTGTCATGGTATTTGACCTGCAGCAAAAAACATTACACACCCCTTACACAGTACGTATTGGTTGGAAGGGTGTTTGATTGAGTGTTATTGATGTGATATTGAAAGATTAATCTTCCAAATTGTACTGCCAGTTGGGGCCATGTCTTTGTCATTGTGTTGTTTTAAATTGTCCCCTTGTGGCTCTGGAGTGGTATCTGTTGTTATTTGGAACCGTCATTTGTCCCTAGGTGTGTATCCCATTGGGTGAGGATAGAAAACATGCCGAGCGGTGTCACTACCTCATTGTCTTCCTGTCTACGTGTCGATGTCGTGGTGTATGTGTTGTGTGTCCTAGAGGGTTGCTGTGTAGTGTGTATATAACTGGGTTTCCGTACTTACCAACAAGTAGGCCATTTCCATATCGTCCATCCTGGAAGTGTTGATTGATGGTGCAGTGGCGGAAGATGAATGAATCATGTAGACTCCCAGGATACTTTGCCACGATGTTGGTGATCAAACCCCGGTGATCGACAATGGCCTGCACATTGATGGAGTGTGTGTGCTTCCTGTTGCGGTATAGATGTTCAGTTGCAGCAGGTGGCACAATGCATACATGTGTGCAGTCAATGGCACCAAGGACATGTGGGAAGCCATTCATTTGGTAAAACCCTGTTTTGTCTCCTGCTGCTTCTGCTGTGTGTTGGGGAAGCTGATGTGGCGGGGTGTGAGGGAGATGAGAGCATCCAGTACCTTGGGTAGGAAGGCGGAGAATGATGGCTGTGAGATCCCGGCAACCAGGGCACCAGTGGTTTTAAAGGAGCCACTTGCCAACACGTGGAGTACAGCTAGAAGCTTGGTTTCTGGTGGAATGGTGTGGGGTATCTGCAAGCTGGGTGCCAACTGTGGCTTAATGTTGGGCAGCAGCTGCTGAATGGCTTGCAGTTGAGCCTGTACCTCTGAATGATTTCTTGTTGGCGGAGTTCCAGAAGGGTTGTCCTGCTGCGGAATATTCTCTCCTGCCTTCTGCGTTGCCTTTGGGGTCCCTGCTGGTGTTGTGGAAGCTGCTGTAGTTGTTCTTGTGCTCTGCGTCTGCGTGCATGCTGGATGAAAAGCACCTCCATGTCTTCCTTTTGGAGCTCTGCTGTTGCTTCTGTGTGTTTTCATTAAGTACAGGTGTGTTTGCTCCATTTTAACGCCTGTCCTGACCCAGGCATTCATTTTTTACGCAAATGGGGCTGTGCATCATTTTCCGCCTCCCAGCCGAGCGTCAATTTTGCGCAGTTGCATAAATAAGGCGCACAGGAGTTTAAGTAATTTTTTGGACGGGAACGCCTACCTTGCATGTCATTAACGCAGGCCGTTTCCCGCATCCAATGACGCACACAGAGGAATTTTGGCGTTCGCGGGCTCGGGTGTCAAAGTTTAAATATGGTGCATGGTTTACGCCGATTGTATAAATATGCCCTATAGAGTCTAATTTGGAGCTTGGTGGATGGGTGCTCTGTCAGAAAAGTGACAAGTACAATACAATATAATGCACATATAATATGGCAGGCAAGATACCCATCACTTTTGTGATGAAGTACCTATCAGCCAAACTCTAAATCAGTCCCATACATTTATGTAAACTGAAATTAGGCAGTAGGTATATTTACATTTTCTTAAGGAGGCCAATGCACATTGTTGGATCAGATTCTGGTTGAATTAAGGGGCCATTACCAAGATGATTGACATATTAACAATATGGAGACATCCAGCAATATTCTGGCAAAGACAGTATTAGAGCCATGCTGATGTGTGTCAATATTGAGCGAGAGTAAAGATGTGCAAAATAATAATTCAGCAGGCAAAGATTGCAAAGGTGACAAATTTTGCAAGGCTGCATTCAAATAAATTTGCTGGAGAATATACCTGTGCTACATTTGTTGTTACACAAAATAACCTCTTTGTAGTTTTTCACCAGTTATATTTTTTAAACATCAAGATTGTGTGAAATTAAGGGGTTTTAAGAAACAACTTAGGAATGTGGTAAAGTCATTTAGAAAAGCACCTTTTGTCTGACACTGAGTTGTGCAATTATTGTGTCTTTTTGCAGAGTATTAATTTGAATGTCGACCAAAATGTGATATAACAGGAAATCATTAAGGGCCTGATTCACAATGGCAACTCACACTTTCGAGTAATTTACATTTTTGAGTGCATTTACTACTTTTTGCTTATTCACAAAATCTGACAGGAAATTACAGCTAGAAAACAGTAGTATGTCCATCACCACACGTGGTCAATCTCTGGTACTGCAACACCCTCCCATAGAAAATAATGTAGCTTAGGAATCTAAATAAAACTCCATCGAAAACAATCTTAGATTACTAAATTGAATCAGTATAATTGAATATTTACAAAATATAGAAATTAATACATATCTATTATTCAATTTTAAAATATGTAAAAAAATGTTAATTTAATATAATGCAGTTCCACTAATTAAAGATGTATGTCATGATTAAGTTAGTAGTGTCATAACACTATGGCCCGTATTTATACTTTTTTTAGCGCCGCATTTGCGCCGCTTTTTGGTGCAAAACGGGGCAAACCTACAAAATACAATGGCATTTTGCAAGTTTGCGCCGTTTTTGCGTCAAAAAACGACGCAAATGCGGCGCAAAAAAAGTATAAATACGGGCCTATATTCTTCTTCTTCTTCTTCTTCTTCTTCTTATTCTTATTATTATTATTATTATTATTATTGTCATTATTATTATTATTATTATTATTAGTCGTAGAGCATTGCGGGGTTCTGCAGAGGTAGATTGTCATTAGGATGCAATTTTCACAATCCCTGTGAGATATGTTTTTAATAAAACTAAATCCCTCATTACGAGTTCGTACCGCCATCAGGCCACCTATGTGGCCAGAACACCGCCGGCCCCATAAGGAGTTCACCGCAGGGCCGGCAGCAGAAACAGCATTTCCGCCCACCGACCCTGCAGTGAACAGGGCCTTAACATTGACGTTGGCTCGTAACCTAGTCGGTGCCAATGTGGTGGTGCGGCGGGTGCAGCAGCACCGGTTGCACTTTCCACTGTCCATAATTCGGGTAGTGGAAAGAGCGACGGGCTGTCCATGGGGGCCCCATCACCTACCGCTATGCAAAAGCTGGCAGAAAGGGTACTTGTAAGCCCCAGGGCTGCACTGCCCTGGTGGATTACAACCGCCAAGACTACCAAGCTGCCAACAAGCTGACGACTGGTGGCAACCTGGCAGTGCCAGCAGTCCGACTGTGGTGCTTTCACCACAGTGGTATTGTGGCGGTCAGACGGTGCTTTCACCACAGTGGTATTGTGGGGGTCAAACCTCAACTTTTGCGGTGGTCCGACCGTGACCCTAGCGGTAATGAGTCCCTAAATGTGTGCACTAAAAGCACCCAAACAGGTGACAAATAGAGGAGTATGGAACACTGAATAGCACCATGCTTTTAGATGTAACTCTCTATTTTTATGCATCTGTGGAATTATATTGACTTCACATTTGCCCACATCAAATGTCTATTGTACTAGTTTTAAGCATAGGATTAGTTCAATTGATAGCCATGCCGAGATGGAGAAGTGATACAGCATTTTTCCATATATGCAAAAAAAACTAAAGTTTCTGAAGAGGTAGGTTTGATAGGATATAATAGAATCTACAGCACAACATCTACAAACATGTACATTTCACAACTTACCATACTTGAACCACAACTCGCACCCCACCTTGTTCGCCCTCATAAATATTGTTCTCAATGTGTTTACAGATATAGGGGGTCATTCTGACCTCGGCGGTAAAAGGCGCTTAGCGCCGGTCAGAAGACCGCCATAACACCGCCGCGGCCGCGGTAAACCGCCACGGTCATTCTGACCCGCAACTGGCAAACTGCCAAAAACCCGACATCCACAAAAGTCCTCCATACCAAAGGTCAGCGGAAAAATGGCGATGACCAAACCTCCACGTCACGCCAACAGAAATACGCCCACACTATCACGACACACGAATCCACGCAGCGGTCTTTCAAACGCGGTATTCCATTGGCGGTACACACCGCCGCGGTCAAAATACACACACACATAGAAAACTCAGCCACATTGGTCATTTTGAAACACACACACCTGATACACATACTGACACCACTCCCACACACCCAACACAATATAAAACACACACCCACATCACCCACAAACCCCTATGACCCGAAATTATTGACGAAGGCTAGAGAGAGAGCACAGAATAGACAATCCCACAACACAGAGGCACACAACACCATCAACCACACAGAATCCACGCACAAACCACCACACACCACCACACGCACCACACTCATCACCACAAACACTCATCACCACAAACGCCACCCCACACCTCATCCACACCACCCCATGGCACCCCAAAGACACCCCAGGTTCAGTGACGCAGAACTCAGGGTCATGGTGGAGGAAATAGTCCGCGTAGAGCCCCAGCTCTTCGGGGCACAGGTGCAGCATACCACAATTGCCAGGAAGATGGAGCTATGGCAAAGGATAGTGGACAGGGTCAACGCGGTGGGACAGCATCCACACAATCGGGATGACATAAGGAAGCGTTGGAACGACCTACGGGGGAAGGTGCGTTCCATGGTATCAAGGCACAACATTGCGGTGCAGAAGACTGGCAGCGGACCCCCACCTACTCCCCCAGAATTCACAGCATGGGAGGAGGAAGTCTTGCACATCCTGCATCCTGAGGGCCTCGCAGGAGTAGGCGGAGGAATGGACTCTGGTAAGTCAAATCTTCACTACTGCTTCCCACCCCCACCTGCATGCCAGCACATACCCCCACCCTCACCCCCACCCCCATCACACCAACTCCTTGCAAATGGCTCACCATCACAACCCACCCATCCCAACACCAAGCCCTGCATGCGACCACAAAGCATGGACACCCATCACCAAAGCATGCCCACTGCACACACACATCACCCCCACAAGCCACCCTCACAAAAGCCCCCACAAGGGAATTCCTGCACTTGGGTACACGGACACCCACCCATCACACGAAATGCCACACACAGAAGCAATAACCATACCTTTATACCCCTGCAGGACCCCAACGCCACCACACCGCCACGGAGGGTACAGAGATGTCCATCCCACCCCCAGAAGAGGCCCCCAGCGATGACAGCAGCTCTGTCTCCCTGGACCCAGATGACCAGCCTGGCCCATCGGGGACCTCTGGACAGTCGGTTCCCCACAGACAGCCACAGGCAAAACCAGACCCAACCCCCTCTGGGAACACCAGCACAGCTCCCACCCAGCGGGCCCATGCCTCTGTCTCCAGGACATGTCAATCAGCGGTGTGTCCACCACTACAGGGCACCCAGGTTGACCCACCACCCCAACAACAACAGGGACCTGGGGGCAGTGGTAGTGGGCACACCTTCCAGGGGACAGAGGCCCAGGAACACAGGGGAACTGGGAGGGCTGCTGTGCGACAGGGGGGGGACAGGCCCAGGGAACCGACTCTCCAAGAGGCCCTCTCCTCCATCATGGGAGCTTACCACCACTCCCAGGAGACGATGGCGACGGTACTGGCCAGGTTCCAGGAGATCCAGGCACTGCAGGAGGAACGGTACATGGGGTTCAGAGAGGAACTGAGGAACATCGGTTCCGCAATGGGGACCATCGTCGTTGCCCTTAACCAGATAGTCACCACATTGCGGGACCATGTGGCACCCCAAAGGGCCCCTGTCACTAGCCCAGGCCAGGAACAGCCTACCACCTCCGCCGGCGCTAGTGGACAGGAGGCCCCCACACAACAGCAGGCCACCAGAACCCCACCTCCTGCAGAAGAAGAACCACCCCGCAAGCGGAACCTGAGATCTCACAAGAAGACAGAGTAGGATTGCAAGACCCCCGCCAGCATGAGATACCCCCTGATGTCATCCCACTGTCCCACATTGTCACCCTGTCCAACCTTTAACTGCCCCTGCTCCATCCTTCCACAGGCATATGGACAATGCACCTGTGCGTCTGAGAACTGGACTCTGCCATGGACATTACTCCACCCCCACCCATCACCGTTTTACAATCATGTACCTATATGTAGCACTTAAAATAAATCACTTATTGCACTTAAAATAACAGGAGTCTGCATGTATTCTTAACAAATGTATTACACATAACGGTGCAATAATGTCCAGTTACTTTGTCATGACAACATACCAATTTCAATAAGCTTTAGTCCATGGGCAAACAAAGCAGAAGTCATGCAGTGGGTCATACAGCTCTGAAAAGGGAAGGGAAAGTCACAAATCAGTTAACAGGAACTGGGGGGAAACACAGACAGTAGAGACACATGAGGCCTTAAGTAAATGTAATATGGCGTGGGTGATTCTTACCTGTGTGCTACTGAAAATATTGTTGTATGACTGTATCCCTGTTGTCCGTGTCGTCCCCGTCGTCTTCCTCCTCTTCACTCTCCACAGGCTCCACAGCTGCTACAACACCACCATCTGGACCATCCTCCTGCAGAAAAGGCACCTGGCGTCGCAAAGCAAGATTGTGAAGCATACAGCAGGCCACGATGATATGGCACACCTTCTTTGGTGAGTACATTAGGGATCCCCCTGTCATATGCAGGCACCTAAACCTGACCTTCAGGACCCCGAAGGTCCTTTCTATGATCCTCCTAGTTCGCCCATGGGCCTCATTGTACCGTTCCTCTGCCCTGGTCCGGGGATTCCTCACTGGGGTCAGTAGCCACGACAGGTTGGGGTTACCAGAGTCACCAATTAGCCACACACGGTGTCTCTGTAGCTGTTCCATCACATAAGGGATGCTGCTATTTCGCATGATGTACGCGTCATGCACTGACCCAGGGAACTTGGCATTTACATGGGAGATGTACTGGTCAGCCAAACAGACCACCTGGACATTCATCGAATGATAACTTTTTCTGTTTCTGTACACCTGCTCACTTTCTTTGGGGGGAACCAAAGCCACATGGGTCCCATCAATGGCACCAATGATGTTGGGGATATGTCCAAGGGCATAGAAATCACCCTTCACTGTAGCCAAATCTCCCACCTCAGGGAAAATAATGTAGCTCTGCATGTATTTCATCAGGGCAGACAAAACTCTGGACAAAACCTTTGAAAACATAGGCTGAGACATCCCAGATGACATGGCCACTGTTGTCTGAAAAGACCCACTTGCCAAAAAATTGAGTACTGACAGAACCTGCACCAGAGGGGGAATCCCTGTGGGGTGGCGGATGGGGGACATCAGGTCTGGCTCCAGCTGGGCACATAGTTCATGTATAGTTGCTCTGTCCAGCCTGTATGTAAGTATGATATGTCGTTCTTCCATTGTCGACAGGTCCACCAGCGGTCGGTACACAGGAGGATTCATCCTTCTCCTCGCAAGTCCCAGCGGACGGTGCCTAGGAAGGACAACATGGAGCACAGAGTCAAGCAACCCACAGGTTCGTTCACACAGCTTGCACAGTACACGAATCGCTATGCATTGAAAGGTTTGTATGAGTGGCAATGCAAGGCCTAGGCCTGTGTGACGCAGTAGAAATTATGCCATGTGGGCCCTTGAAATGGCAGCTGCCTGACCTGTGAAGTGTGACAGTGGGATGTGAGGTCAATGCGCTGGCGTGGCACACCGTGGCGGTAGGCGGTCGAAGACCGCGGTGCTAAGCCGCATTGGTTAACATTGAACCCTATGGGTTTCAGGAGCCAATGACGATGTGCGCCGGCGGTCGCGGTACACACCGCGGCGGTACGCACCGCCGCGGACGTGACCGCCATTTTCTATCTGATTAATCACTCGAGACCTGATCATCCACAGGAGAGGACCTATACTGCAAGTGCTGCTGTGACCTCGGTCTGGGAGATACAATGGCTGCTGCGACTGGGGAAAGGGCCCCTTGCCTTCACTTCAGAAGAATTGGAGAAACTTGTTGATGGGTCCTCCCCCAGTATGCGCTACTCTACGGTCCTCCAGACCAACAGGTTAGTACACAGGGTGCACACTGAATGGGCTATGCCTGTGTTGAGTGGGGTGTATGTAAGATGGTGGGGAGGGGAGCGAATGAGGAGTGCAACGCACGAAAGATGAGAGCATGTGCCACATGCCAAGGTTGGGGAGGGGGGGGCCACTCACATTGACCAGGCAGAAAAGTAATGAGATTTCCTTTACCACCCTGTACATGTCACATAGGTCACTGCCCATCAGAAGATCGACATTTGGCGTGCCATCTCCAAGGACGTCCGTGCCCTGGGGGTCCACAACAGACAGGGCACTCACTGCTGGAAGAGGTGGGAGGACATCCGCCGCGGGACCAGAAAGACCGCCGAGTCTCTGCTGGGGATGGCCTCCCAACGTAGGAGGGGTGCCAGCCGCCAATTGACCCCCCTGATGTCCCGGATCCTGGCGGTGGCCTACCCCGATTTGGATGGGCACGTGAGGACATCACAGCAGTCACAAGGGGGTGAGTATCAGCACATTCTGCTACCTTTGCGCGCAGTGAAGGTGTCTGGGTGGGGGAGGAGGGCTGTGGCTATCTCTAGGCCAGGGCACTTTCTGTAGGCTAGGCCCCTCCGTTAGGCATGGCCCTGTGCCCCCGCCCCCCACCTCTGTAGGGTGCCAAGTACAGCTATCCATGGTCCGGCCTCACCCATGTGTGCATTTGTCGTCCATAGACCTGTAGGCCTAGTCACAATAACTGAGTAGTGTACCCCGATTGCACGGCCTAGTGCAGGGGGCTTCTGTGTCTGTTCTCTCCGACAACGGTGTTGCCAATGCATGCACTCAACCTGTCTTCATTTCTCCCCCCCCCATTTTCTTTGTCTTCCTGTTCATGTGTGCATTAGCATCATCAGGCGGAGGAGAAGTGGCATCGGCGCACGAGGTAGCTGCATCTCACATGGCCCCGGAGGGCGATGCAACAGACTCCGAGTACACCAGTGAGACGTAGGGCGAGTGGAGCTCCACAACGGGGACCCGTGGAGACATCAGCGACACCGACACGTCCTCGGAAGGGAGCTTCCTTGCGGTGGCGGCAACATCCGTGCCCACCGCCACAACAGGCGCCACCCAGCGCACCAGCGCCGCCCTCCCAGCAGCCCCTCAGCCTTCGCTCCGTGCCCGCTCGCCCAGGAAGGCGGGCATCTCCTTCGCCCCAGGCACCTCAGGCCCTGCCCCAGTTACCCCTGCTGCCCTCAGTGAGGAGGTCATTGACCTCCTCAGGACGCTCATTGTTGGGCAGTCTACCCTTTTGAATGCCATCCAGGGTGTAGAAAGGGAGGTGCATCGGAGCAATGCATACCTGGAGGGCATTCATTCGCGTCAGGCTGCCCATCAGCAATCGTTCAACGCTCTGGCCTCAGCACTGACGGCAGCCATTGTCCCTGTCTCCAGCCTCCCTCTTCTGACTCCCTCCACCCAGTCCCAGTCTCCTGTTCCTCTGCCTATCCCATCCACACCATCAGACCAGCCTGCACACACCTCTACACCCAAGGGCAGCTCATCCAGACATAAGCACCACAGATCCCACAAGCATTCACCCAAGCAACATCCAGATGCAGACATGCCAACAGTCACTACCACCTCTGTGTCCCCCACCTCCTCATCTCCCTCCTCCCTCCCTGTGACGTCTCCACTCACACCTGCATGCACACCACCATCAGCCAGTACTTCCATCACCAGCACACCCTCCATTACAGTCCGCACACGTGCAGTCACCACCCCCACTGCCATTTACATGTCCCCTGTGTCCTCTCCCAGTGTGTCTGTCACCCCCTCTTCCAAACCACACAAACGCAGGCAGCCACCCACCCAACAGCCATCCACCTCACGACAGCCTCCGTCACAAGCACCTGCACCCAAAGACAGCACACTTGACTCTCCTACAACCACATCATCTTCCTCCACTCCCATACCCACTACACCTACCCGTCCCTGTCCTTCCAAAGTGCTTTTCCTTTCCAACCTTGACCTCGTTCCAATCACTGACCCACCCCCTCCATCTGGTAAGAGTAAAAAAAGCACCTCAGCCACCACCAGCCCTGCATCTACTATGACCATAGTGCAGGGCTATTGGAGTCCACCAGCTCCTAGGGCAGGAACATCGGCCAGCAGCAAGGGGACAGCCAGCCCACCCCCTGGGAAGAGGACAAAAAAAAATAAGGGCTGGCGCGACAAGCCTGAGACGGCTGCCACCAAGGACAGTAGCCTTGCCCCGTCACCTGCCACATCATCAAAGGGAGGCAAGGGCCACAGAGCTTCAGCGAAGGAGGGCAAGGGCAACAGGGCGGAGAAGTCAGGCAGCAGGCGAGCTGGCCAGGAGGGCCCCACCAGCCCCATTCCGGTAGTGACGGACGACACCCACGGGCCCAGGACTCCATCACAGGAGGGCCCCGCGACCGCAGGGTCGGATGCCGACTGAGCGGGAAGTCTTGGCCAGGTCTGGCTCCCTAGAAACACAGGACAAGCACCGCTGTGAGAAGCACTGCTGAACAGGGGCCCGCCGTGAGAAGCACCACTGAACAGAGGCCCGCCGTGAGAAGCACCGCTGAACAGGGGCCCGCCGTGAGAAGAACCGCTGAACAGGGGCCCGCCGTGACAAGAACCGCTGAACAGGGGCCCGCCGTGAGAAGAACCGCTGAACAGGGCCTGCCGTGACAAGAACCGCTGAACAGGGGCCTGCCGTGACAAGAACCGCTGAACAGGGGCCCGCCGTGAGAAGCACCGCTGAACAGGGGCCCGCCGTGACAAGAACCGCTCCGCTGTGCCCTTCATCTCAAGCACCGCTCCGCTGGGCCCTTCCTGTCAAGCACCGCTCCGCTGGCCACCGCCGTCTCAAGCACCACTCCGCTGGGCCCTTCCTGTCAAGCACCGCTCCGCTGGGCCCTTCATCTCAAGCACCGCTCCGCTGGGCCCTTCCTGTCAAGCACCGCTCCGCTGGCCACCGCCGTCTCAAGCACCGCTCCGCTGGGCACTTCCTGTCAAGCACCGCTCCGCTGGGCCCTTCATCTCAAGCACCGCTCCGCTGGGCCCTTCCTGTCAAGCACCGCTCCGCCGGGCCCTTCCTGTCAAGCACCGCTCTGCTGGCCACCGCCATCTCAAGCACCGCTCCGCTGGGCCCTTCCTGTCAAGCACCGCTCCGCTGGGCCCTTCATCTCAAGCACCGCTCCGCTGGCCACCGCCGTCTCAAGCACCGCTCCGCTGGGCCCTTCCTGTCAAGCACCGCTCCGCTGGGCAACGCCGTCTCAAGCACCGCTCTGCTGGGCCCTTCCTGTCAAGCACCGCTCCGCTGGGCAACGCCGTCTCAAGCACCGCTGGCCCATTGACAGTGCCGGTTCTGTGTCGAGCAGGGCTTCACGAAGCACTCTGGGCACCATGCCTCCTCCATTGACAGTGGAGTCGGTAATCCATCTGATGGAGTGTGGCTTGGCACTTCCCAGGATGGAACAGTGGGCAAGCCACACACTGTAGAGACTTGAGAGACTGTGGCTTTGCACTCCCCAGGATATGGCAGTGGGCAAGCCACCCACTGTAGAGACTTGAGAGACTGTGGCTTTGCACTCCCCAGGATGGCACAGTGGGCAAGCCACCCACTGAAGAGACTTGTGAGACTGTGGCTTTGCACTCCCCAGGATATGGCAGTGGGCAAGCCACCCACTGTAGAGACTTGAGAGACTGTGGCTTTGCACTACCCAGGATATGGCAGTGGGCAAGCCACCCACTGTAGAGACTTGAGAGACTGTGGCTTTGCACTCCCCAGGATGGCACAGTGGGCATGGAGGCCCCTCGTGGATCTGGCGTTGTGGACTCATGTGGCTGAGGTGCCCCCCTTCCCTTCCCCCTGAGGTGCCTGTAGTTTTATCATCTGATGCCCCAGCAGTGTTCTCTCCAATGGTATCTGGTCTTGTGTGTGGGCTTTGCCCATGTGTTTGTGCACATTGGCCCACGGACTATGGAACTTTGACAGAATGGGCAGGACTTATTGCCTATGTATATATTTATACTTATGTTCATTCCTTATTTTGTATCTTTCATATTGCATTTTCCCATGACTTCAATGGAGCTATATTATACATCTATTTTAAAGATCATTTTATTTGTGTCTTTTCATTATCCCGGTGGGTTTGTGGGGTGTCACTCTGACTTGTTGCTCTGCATTGGGGTTTAGGTATTTGGGGTGGGAGGGTGGGTGTATGGCGTATGTGTGTGCCCGTAAGCTTTCCTCCTCCCCCCTCCCCTGTGTCGTAGGTGCAGTACTCACCGCTGTCGTCTGCGCCGGCGTTCGTACTCCTGGTAGATGAGCAGGTAGACAATAGCTGGTAGGATGTTTAATTCGGGTTCCATGCTGTCCTCCTTCCTCGTGGAGTGTGTATCGGTGAGCGTTTTCCCGTTCGTAGTCTGTTTCCGCCGTGTTTTTATCAGCGGGGCTCCCGCCCCGGAAAAGGTGGCGGATTGGTGAGTTGTGATAGGGTGGGCGGTACATTGTCTGCCGCCTGCCTGTTGGCGGTAAACGCCATGCTGTTTGTTTGTCCCGCCGTGGCGGTCGGAGTGTTAAAGTGGTGGGCTGTGTTGGCGGTTCCTGCCAGGGTCAGAATTCCATTTTTTGGACCGCCTGCCTGTTGGCGGGTTGGCCGCCGCTTTATCACCGACCGCCAGGGTTGGAATGACCCCCATAATGTTTATTATTATTGCACCCTGTACCCCACTCCTTTAACTTTTGTATTTCCAGTAATTTCAGTGCAAGGGAATTGGTGGATTAGTGCTGATTCTCCCTGTCTCATGCTAGGGCTGGGGACATTATTCCTTTCCTTCCATTGCTGCAGATTAAAAAAGGGTTATTTTTCCAACTCAATTTTCCCCAAAGGTTGGGGTAATGTTTTTTCTTAGCCCCCTACATTTCCCAAGGAGGCCTTTTCTCACTACATTTTCTATGGGCATATGGCACTTATTTCCTGATGTTGTTGACAAGACTGATGTGCCTTGTTTTCTACACTCATCTTACTTTCTAATGAGGCTGATTTTGTAGGCCGGCCCCTTGCTAAGACAGGGGTGTATTCATGTTGATGGCCCACCTTACTCAATTGTGGTATGGTATGCATGGTGTTTAGAGTAAGGATTGGTGCATTTTAGCAGAATTGCATGTAGGCCAAGGCAGATGGGAAAGAGGGGTCTTTGCTTTTTTCAGCACCATAATACCAAGGGGCATGCTCTGGTATTTCTCCTTCCTATTTTCGTGTGGGCAGAGATGTATTGAGCAAAAGTGAGCAAATGGGGCCTGCTGGTAGTTATCTTGGCCTTGTTCTTGTTATTGGGAAGAAAACATAAGAGTAACTGTGAAATGACCCATTCTTCTTTTGACCACAGCGTGTTGGGGTACACGGGAGACTGGATCAGCTGCATGAAAGGTCATAAATAGGCACAGAAGAGCAGACAGGAAACATCCCTGAGATATGCCACATAACAACAACCAAAAATCTGATCTCACTGAGTAAATCCTTATTTTCTTATGTATAGTTGAACAGAATGAGTTTATTCAGTGCCAGGGCTGATCCAGATATGCCTGTCCAGATATGCCTGCCCAAATTTCTAGGTTTCCAATAAGGGTTTGTTTATTGAGTCAAAGGTTGTGGCTAGGTCAAAGAGTATGTATGAAGACTCTTGTGTTCTAGTTTACTTGTTTTATGCAAAACTCCTTACCTTTGGGTAATTTATCATGCTGTTGATACAACTCAGGATACAGTGATGAAATCATGATCAGGGAGGACCTGTAAGTCAATATTCCTTCTGTTGCAGCTGAGCAAAGGCTTTGAATACGTCTATGGCAAGATGCACTGGAATCCTACTCTTCAAGCAAAGGAATGTGTCAGAACCAGCATGTTACTGCCCTATCTGATTCTTGTGTGCCAATTCTGAATTAGATTGAAAATATGTAATGAACTGCATCACTGACAGGTTATCAAGGAATGGATTACATCACAGCAGCCCTTCTTTCTGTACCTGATCCAGGTCAAATATTTAGAAATTAAGCAGGCTCATTGTACTTAGATTTTATTGACCTCTGTCAAGCAGGAGATGCCACTGACTATTCCCAGTGGTACAAGACTTCAGCAGCTTGAATACCTAAAATCTTTGTATGCAGGCAGCAATGAAAGGTTCTCATCCAGTGCAGAGACCTCCAGGATTGTATGTCTGCACCACCTGTTTTCATAATGTTAATAACCAACCCTAGTAAGCACCTCCCTGGATATTCCATCAGGTTGATTTTCTTGATCACTATGGATGTGTACTGATGCTGAAAAAGCTACACAGCAGAATCCAAGGCCCAGATGTGTTTAAGATGTGCCCACAGACACACGAAAGCTAAAAACAAGCTTTGGAAGAGTGGGTGAACCACTGGGAAATAGTAATGCAAATTATTCTCTTGTTGTCATGTTTTTCTGAAACTGGTAGAAGGGCCACGTATATTGAAAAGACTCAGCTGGCTCTTAAACAGGTAGTGCAAGTAATGACCCTTTTCACTTGTACGTATGAGTGGTCAGTTGTAGCAGAGACTCTGCTGGTTTACTAGTGGAATACTTTTGCCAAGACTACCTATGTAGATGCACATCGGAGGGGCATGTGAACTAACTATGTTTAATTAAGAAAAATGTTTTACCCTTTTTTTGGTCTACCTCAGCACTAATTGTTAGAGCTGAACTATTAGAGGACCCACTTAAAGAACAGTTAGTTTTATCCCTCCCTCACCACTTCACACAGAGTAATTTGGCAAAATGAACCCTCTATTTTCAGAGCTGACACGCCAGAGGTCCCTAAGCCAGAAACAGCATACCATATACCAGTGAGATAGGGATAATATAACCTTATTCCAGCACATATAAAAGGTGATTTATGAATACTGAAGCCTAAAATACTGAGTTGATGAGAAATAGGCCACTGGTATACATTGAATGCTCTCTATAATACTCAACCCATCGCATATTAACTCTTCCTCGATTTTGTGAGCCCAGCTTCTCTGCACCCTAAAACAGCCCATTGAGCAAGAGTGCTACAAGGAGGTAAGATCACAGACTTTCTGTGTATTCTTGCTATTTGTTAAAAGTGCTTTTTCCCTAAGCGTTACTGTTTACATTTGGCTCCCTGGTTTTCTGCAAACTTGGTGCCTTTCAACTGCTATTTTTTCTATGAATTTTACCTCCTAGTTTTCCACAAAGACTGCATTAAGTTACCCCACCTCCCATCCACATTTACCAAAATCTACATACACCCCAGGGGCTAACCAGAGTGTGCTTAGGAGACTGAGTAATCTCCTCCGTAGTTTAAACTGTGCTTGTAAATTGCATGTACCACTTGCTTTTGGCTTAAAAAAGCAATACATTTGAGTGTGCTAGAAGCAGTATTTCAGTGGTTTCAAAATAGTCCCTAACCTGAAAAGTACAATCTGCCAGCTTGGAAATGTGGATTGTGCCTGTCTATATCCAAGAAGATTCTGAATAGAGGAGCATCTCCCTTCTTCCTTCCACAGGGGCCTGGGCTTAAGGTAACTTATCCCTTATCTGATATTCTATTGTGAGTTGCATTTGCTGTTGTGATTGGTTGTTGAGGTTAGTATTTCTATTGGCTTAAGAGCTTAGGGTTTATATTCTGATTGGTACTAGGGCTAGTGTTCCTATTTGACTAAGGGTAGGGTTCTGATTGGCTAATAGGGCCAGGACACCCATTGGCTCTAGGATTTAGGGATAGGATTATGATTGGTTAGGATTCCATTGGCCAGTAGGGCCATTTAAACTTAGGGTTCAGGGTGTCTCAGTCTGGGTGTCAAGGCTAAGGGCGGAGAGGACAAGGGCAGTTGCCTGTTTGGACATTTTTGGGGCTGGTTGGGCCTAGTGCCAGAGATGCTGCCCAATTTCCCATTTTCCAGAAACTACCTTATTCCCTTCAGATCCTCCATCCAAACACAATATCAGCAAACACATTCTAATTACATACCACAAACAAACCTCATACAGATTTATATGTCTCACTAACCCCTACAAAACTACACAAACCACACCTATACACCATTCTATCCCAACTACAACACTATGGCACCTTCATTCTCACACAAACCACAACTCTTTCCCATACTAGTAACACATCAACACATTACAAACACAACACAAAGCCACGTTATACAAAACTATAATGCATCCAGAAACACGATTTGTGTTCATACAAAACACCAGCTCTACTTACTCATAACAGACCTCTTTTTATCATGAGGAAACCTATACTCAGCCTTCCATCACACCATCTACAAACCCCCTCCTCCTCTTTTTACCAATTACACACAACTATAGATTCCTTACACTCTAATCCACCATACATGTTACCTTCTCCAGTGATCAAATCTAAAACAAACAATCATAACTCTTGTCCATTCCCTCTTAGTCACAGTATACACTCTTCTCCAAAACACATCACCACCCCCTATACTTTTCAAAAACCACTCGCCAACTCTAACTCACATACACCTCCTTCACAAAAAATACTACATCCATGTGTCCTCTCAGTACTCCACAAAAACAAAACAACGCACATGCCACCGGCACATTAAAGTCACACATACTTTCAAAAGACCTTCTATCATACATACTCTCACACACCTGACTACACAAACAATACAAATTCAAAACCAACTTTACTCCAAAATTCACATTCTTCATCAACATCTACCACAAACACCCCAACATCCATTCATTCATCTCTCATATATTGCACAGTTTAGAGCTCTACTATATGACCCAAAGTCTCCACAAACACTAACCAATACTCATTCCAACCTAAGCAGATGTAAACAAAATATACAACATGCAACTCTTCATAATTTCACATTCCCATGTCTACTGCACAACAAGGCTCCTCTACAGAAACAACACAACTCACCATCTCACTTTCAAACACCATCTCCATCACCAACACAAGCAGACCCAATAAAATGCCTTCTAGGCCTGCTGGATGAGGAACACAGTATAGAATAACAAAATTATTGTGGCCCTCACAGTTATTATCAACACTAATGGCACACCTGCTGCAAGTTCCCATTATATGGATAACTCATCTACAAAACAAAAGCACACCACCACCACAACACAATCTCTAAACTGCCTACTCATAAGTGCTCAATCTCTCTCTAAAAAAAGGAACCACATCCACAACCTATTCACTGGCACACAACCTAACTCTTTATAACTGAATCATGGTTGGGAGATAACATGGTCCCAGTGTTGCATTAAGCCGTTCCTCCAGGCTATCAAACCAACACACAAAACCATACAGGCAAAAAAGGAAGGAAAAGGCTGCAATTCTCAGAAGCCCGCGGAGTTGCAACAGCGTGTCAGAGGCAGATTCGGAACAATAGTATTCCCCTGCAGGGCCGCAATGGACTTCCTCCTCAACTCTGCGGATGGTGATTGTCGTTCTGGTCCCGGTGGGTCTGGATGCTTGCTGATGGTTGTGAATGGGCAATAGACAGACACAACTGGAATGGCGAAGATCTGCATCCTTTGGAGATGGACTACCGAACAACGGACTGATATGGTTTGACCATATTGATATGTCTATTTCTGTTCCCAGGCGGGGAAGTTTGTTAATTGTTTGTTCCATGTTTACATTTGATTTTTCTACTTTCCTGACATTTACATTATCAAGTTTGCACCTCATACCTCTGATACATGTGGGACCCCTCTCTGGAACTCTCCTGCTTTGGCCAGGACAAACGAGACATAGCTTGGCATGCTTGAAATGCTCCTTTAATGGTGACCATAGGTAGACTTAATGTTTGGGGTCTTAATGCCCCTGTGAAGAGACAGGCCCTCCTCTCCCTGTTCCGAGAAACTATGAGTGATATATGTCTAATACAGGAAACTCACTTGCTACAGACGGATTGGAAACAACTGATGTCATGTTGGTTTGGCCGTCAGTATCACTCGTTAGGGTCTGGAAGGGGGGTAGGGTTGGCAATCATAGCTACAAATTTCCCAAGAAGGGTGGTCCACACACAGGCAAAGATACCTGGGAGGCTTCCCTCACTACACATTGATATAATGCCCTTTCGAAAGGTTTCCAGGAACGGCTTGGTGAGGCAGGTCTGACTGACTGGCGTATGGTGTCTGCAGCATCCCACAGACAGAATCTACACCTTCTTTTCTGCACCCCACCAAACGTATGCACATAGACCATTTTCCTGACCACACCATGCATTACTAGTGAAGTGTCTCATTCCAGGATTGTGGTGGGCTCAATTTAAGATCACTCCCCTATTACCCTGTGTCTAACCCTCCCTTCTTAAATGCCAAACAGGCAACCCTGGCATCTTAATACCAAACTTCTTGCATACAATGAAATATAAGCTCACATTAGGGGCACGGTAGGCCACTTTCTCATTAAAAATGATACACCAGCAACTAGCATCACAACACTATGGGAAACCCTCAAGGTGGTAGTTAGAGGCCAATTTATAGAAATAGCAGTGAGACCTAATGTAACCAGATGCAACAAACATTAACAATTTGAGGGTCTGGAGGCAACACACAGATGTACGGGGTCAGTGGCAGTTAAAAGGCAACTCACCACACTCCAAGAAACAGTCATGGGTTTTAGATATGGACAAAGCTGAACATGCTCTACTCCAGACCAAACAAAAGTTCTATGCGGGAGGTGATAAGGCAAACCCCTGCCTTCGGGCCCACTGTCTTCGCTCACAAGCCGTTAAGCGGCGAGCAGCATAGCTGATGCTGCCTGATGAACTTTGACATGCCAAGAAGAGCTAATCCTTCAGCAGTTTGAAATGTTCTACACAGCTCTGTACTCTGCAGAGGAGCTTGACCCTGAGGGCATGGAGACATATCTGGACTCCATCCCATGTCTCAGATCTCGCTGACGGCTAGCGCCATCCTAGATAAGGGTATTACTCCCACTGAAGTTCTTATGACCATTCATCACCTCCAAATTGGGAAAGCACTGGGTGCTGACGGCTTCGTGGTAGAATTCTACAAGACTTTTGGAACTCAACTAGCCCCTGTGTTGGCCAGGTTTTATAATGCCTTGGGTCCATCTAGCTCCATCCCCCTCATGATGCAACTAGGTACGCCAGGGAAAAATCCACAGTTGTGCTCCTCATATTGACCCACTACTCTATTGAACGTGGACGCTAAGTTCTTCACAGGCATCCTGGCCCATAGGCTAAACCCTGATTTGCAAAATTAAGTGAATCCGGATCAAACCAGATTTATTCATAAGAGGTCCTGTGGTGAGAACACTAACATATTCTACCATCTACTGGATAAGGTTCACCACTCTAAACTACCCACCCTACTCCTTTCTATTGATGCAGGGAAAACCTTTGACTGTGTGCACTGGCCGTACCTCCATGTGGTCTTGGGGCATTTCGGACTGGCTCCCAGGTTTTGCACGTGGTTCCAATGTAACTATGATGTGCCTTGAGCTATGGTGGCTGTGAATGGTGTGTTCTCCTGGCAATTTCCAATCTCCAGAGGCACACAACAGGGCTGTCCCCTCTTGCCCCTACTATACGCCTTATATATGGAGCCATTTGCCAAACATATGCGACAGCACCCAGGCATAGCTGATATACCGATGGGTGGCAGATCTCATAAACTGGCACACTATAAGGATGCTGTGCTATTTCACCTGTCTCATCCAAATGTGGAGCTGACGGCTTTTAGTGGGGCCTCTGGCTTCAAAACCAATCTACATAAATTATCCATTTTGAACCTTACCACACCAGAAGCGAATAAGGCATCCTTAGAGGCAACTCTTCTTTTTTCCTGGGCCACACACGGGATTACATACCTGGGCCTGCAGATACTACCCATGTTGGAGACCACAGTAGAGCACAACTATAACACATCTTAAGTACCACCTGCTCATATCTGATGGGGTGGAAATCATATGGTCTCTCCTGGCTTGGCCAGCTTAGCTATCTGGCTGCGGTTTAGATGACATTCCTGCCTAAAGTGTTTTACATTATGCAGACTCTGCCTCTGCAGCCGCCTCCTAACGTGCTGGACAAACCTCAAATGCACATTTGGGACTACATCAGGGACAGCAAGAAAGCTAGAATGGCGAAGGCCCAGGCATACTTGCCACAGGGCGAGGGAGGGCTGGAAGTCCCACACTTGTTAAGCTATTACTAGGCAGCTCAGTTGCGTTCTATGGCTGAATGGGTACGACCACACACAGAGAAGCAATGATGTTTCATCAAGCAAGCAGTGGCTTGTGTACATATCTGAAAAATACCATGGCTGCCAAAGAAATACCGACAGTCAGGGGTATACATCTCCCCTGCCCTGCGTGCTAAGTTTGGAACATTTTACAAGGTGCAGGTTAGAAAAGGGGTGTCAACACCCGTTTCCTCGCTGACACCTTTCATCGGAAACCCAGACTTTCCACCAGCACAGAGCGAACCATCATTGGCGGCCTTTTTGATGTTGAAGGAGTCATGGACTTCGACTGACTTCAAGAGGGATATGATCTTGCGGCCACAACGTACTGGCAATACCTGCCGTTCTCCACTGGGTAACCTCCCCGCGATCCGCCCTCATGCGAGCAGGCCCCTCATGGGATTTGAGCGATGGTTACTAATCCGTGAGTCGGATTGGTGACTTCTGTCTGATATTTATTTATTTGTACTTGTACCCTCTATATTGTCTAAAACATCAGCAAGGCATAGATGGGAGAAGGAGTGCAATTGTCCATTCATAGATAAGGCATGATGTCATGCACCGAACTCGGGTCAGCGCGCGCACCACAAACACTAAAATAATGTTTTTCAAAATAGCCCACTACTGGTACTATACTCCAGCGAAGATTGCCAGGTGGAGGGTAACTGGAGACAGCAAATGTTGGCTCCAATGTGGACAGGAAGGCACACTGACAGACATTTTGGGGCACTGTCCCAAAATTGGCTCCTTCTTGCAAATCATTCACCAAGTGGTAGATGAAATATATGACACTAAGATACCAAGGATTTCAAGTTATGCGTTACCAGGACTTCCAAACCCACAAAACGTACCCCCTTCTCACACCTAAGGGTCGCACAATCACATTGGCTCTAGGTGCAGATAAACAACTACTACTCTTCCGATGGGGTTCAGATGTCATTCCCACACACACTGAATGGCTGCATGAACTAAGGAAGATAATGGGGATGGAAAAATTGACAGCAACTGAGACTAGTGCGCTGCCCTTTTTGACAAAACCTAGGGTCCTTGTATCTGGTATATGTGGGTGAATTTAGGGAACTAACAACCCCTGATGTAGACTCGTCTTAGTTGAACTCAACTAATGCGACTCCATTGGGGGGCACCCTACTTGCCCTGTGTATGCTTTAGCTTACCCACCACGTGTTGTATTTAGACAACTGCAATCAAGGTGCCTTTAACCCACCCTCCCCTTATCTATCCATTCCCCCTTCTCATTTGCTTCAACTGTGTCCCCCAGCAGTCAACGGATGTAGATGGGAAATGTTGTATTGTTCTTCTGTTTCCTCTTAAACACAATAAAAGAGATCTTTACCTAAATGTCAAATGCACTATTTAGGCACATATAATATCCACTTTATTTTGATATCTTAGTTGGCATAGTTAGGTAGTCTCTGTTAGTAGTTAGACACATTGAAGTGCCAACCGCTGACCATGCAATTACCTTATAAGGCTACTTAACTGTCCTCAGCAAACACAGACACTTTAGGGACTTATTATACAGACATATCAAAAAGATATATCTATCTTAACAATATACAGCTCCTTGCCACAGGTCTTCATAGGCCTACCTTAGAGGAGACATATGTATAGTTAAGGGATTGCTGCACTTTGACATTAGTGGCAATGGCAAAGTCACATGTGCAGTGCATGCACAGCCTCTTCAGTCAGCAATGACAGCTGAAAGTTGTGTTTTCAGTTTCGTCACACAGAGTGGAACAAACAGTACTAGAGCGCTCATGTGAACAGCCAGCCTTACCTGCCGTTGGTACCTGGGTACCATGTACTAGGGATCTATAAGTAAGTCATCACATGCCAATGAAGGACACCAAATTAAACATACTATTTTAAAAAGGAAAGAATACTGTCACTGAGGTCTGGACAGTAAACCTCAGTGTACTCTCAAAGTAAAAAACCAGCAAATATTAGTCCAAAACGGGACAAAAAGATGGGGGAAACCTGCAGAAAGTCTAATGTCTCACACATATAAAATAGATTCCTGTGCTTCACACATTATGACACCTGGCCCGTATTTGGCAATCTCTCTGTGAGTTTTCTAGTTTTGCACCCAGATATATCACACAAAAACAAACATACTCCTAAAAGAAGCCGGGTGCATGGTCTTTGACATTTCTTGTTAGTAGTATTAGATAAATGAGTAACAACAATGATATTGCTGTGAAAATATGAAAGGTGAATTTAACATTACTCAGGTCTGAAAAGAGTTGTAGTCTTCCGGTTGCCCCACTCACTCCTGCTCTCTCTGTATCACTTTCCTCTGAAATCCTTCACTCTGTAACTCACTGCTCCCACATCTGTCTGAAATCCTCTATATGCAACCCTCAAATGCCATTTTCTTCATTTTCCTCACTGTCTTTTCACTCTGCCCTCCTCCATGTACAATATTTTAACAGCTGTTTGTACCGCCTTCATACTTTCACAAAAATGTTAATTTTTTTGGGTGTATGCGTGACCATAACTTTGAGGCTAAGAATTCGTTGTGCATGTAGACTGAACACCTTAATGACCCTCTGACAGGCACTGTGAGAAATGTTTACCTTCTTCAGTCTCAACTCTAAAGTTCTTAATTATGACCTATCATGAAAATTGACTCACAAATTGCACTCACCCAGACACCTAGAAGTAGTTCAAGTCACAGTATGCAGTATGCAAGAGTCAAATGTTACATGACAAAATCCAAAGAAAATCAACATCTAACCAAAGCTAATATGGTTAGGGAATACAGGATGCAGCACTCCATGTGAAACATAAACAGGGATGCATGGCAAATATAATTTATGTGAAGTGTTTTACATTCATTGTTAAAGGTTGATTAGTGCTTTTACCTGTAAAATTAAGGACACAAATATAGGTTGCAGTAGGACCCCGTTCTAAAGTGGGTTTTTAGATGCTGCCAGACCTGGGTATGGCTCCTCCTCACACTCCCAAGCCATGCTTGTGATACCTAATCAAACAATAATGCACAATTGTCACATGGGACTTATTTCACAGGGCGATTTACCATTCAGTCTATAGGCCCTAAACACATCTTAAATGAATATTCCTGGTTTGAATGCATTTGCTGGACACATAATACAGTTTGATCACAGAATTTAAGTTATCACAAATCATAATGAAAAGCAATCCATTGACTCAACGTGTGAAAAGGTGAATCAAAAATGTTTGTTTGGGATAACAAGCAGGAGCAGGGCTTAGTAGTGTGAGGGGGAGACATTGCTCAGGTCCAACATATGCATTGAATCCAGGAATACTGAGTTAAGATGAATCTTTATTGATATCAGGATAGATTTAAATTAAATTGTTGAATATGAATAAGTCAAAGTGAGTTTAGGGCCTACAAACCAAATGGCTAATTGCCCTACAAAATAAGTCACATGTGACAATTGTGCGATATTGTTTGTAACTACCGCCATCCCATTGACACATTGGGTGGTCCTTGTTTTATGTACATGTGATACTTAAGTAGCACCACATTGTTTAACAACAATAACAACTTGGGGGGGGGGATATTCAGACTTCAGAGGTAACAGAGGAGAGGTAATCTTACATTGTAGCTACTGACTGTGGAACCTAGTTACCTGGCCTTGAACTCCAGTATAAGCGTCTCACTGAAAATTGTGTCATACTAGGCAAAACACTTTATCTCAGTGTGCCTAAAAATATAAACATGTGAAATGTGTTGTAATTGTAAAATTCAAGATGTAAATCAGGGTGCCTCAGGATAAGAGAGCTGGACAAGATGGCAGCCTGTGAGTGGCCAATTTGAGCCCTTACACACACCCAGTTCGGTGTGTAGAGGAATGAAGCACTGAGCTAAGCGCTGAATCGGGAAATACGGACCCCCTTAAGGGATGAGGATTTGTGGAGTTATTGTCCTCCCTGCCCGGCTTTACCAGCATTTCTGGCCTCAGCTGCAGAGACTTCGACGAGGGGCAGCCAGACGTCCTGAGCTGTGCTGGGATGCAGGCCTGCGGCTGCTGATCGGAAACCTGTTCGGCGGCCGTGGTCACAGAGCCTCAATCCAGAGATGGCAAAATAATGAGCACAAGCAACTCTCTTCCCTCCATGAGACAGGGGCCAGTGCCACTATTAATATCAAGAACCAGCCAGGTGAAAAAAGCTATGTGGCCCCTACCTGGAGAAAGGGCCCTTGCAGACGGAAAGCACTCGTCATGGAGAAGGCTGCAAGAATGTTACCAAACATGAGGTGGGACCTACAATACCTACGATACCTGATATGTTTAAGCCTGAAAAAGAGGTGGTCCCAGACACTTCGACTCCGATCCATAGCGATGCCTGGAATGATGCCAGTATGGAGCAGAGGGTGAGAGAAGGTGTGGATCAGCCAGCTTTTGACTCGGTGGGACCCAAGGTCAGTGAAGGGGATGGAGACTCCCCCCAGGTCAGGTCTGTGGTTTATAATTCATTGACTGTGGTACAAGAAGGGATGGCCTCCTGGGAGAAGTGTGGTACAGTGCATTCTGCGAGTCGGAGAATATTGCAGGTAGCCAACAGAGGGAGATTATGACAAGCTCAGCTGCCATCAATCCTATACCAATGGAAATAATATTGAGAATGCTGAATATTCGACCATCGTGACAGAAACCAAGTTGAGATCTATGACTATGACTATGAGGCGGCATAATAGGGACAGCGGAGATGTTTGAAAATGTTATTTCACTATCCGACCAGTCGAGGGATACAGATGATTACACATCATCATCAGAAATAGACACTGATGGGAGCTATGCGATTTCCACAGTTGGGTCCAATGTGTCAACTTGTAAAAAACAAAAATATTTTAAAAAACAACACTTGAAGGCAACTAGCCCTAGGAAAGTAGACAAGAGGGATAGTACAAAACAGGTCAGAGGAACAGGGTCAGAGGAACAGGGGGAATGCTATGGGACTATACATCAACTTGACAGGTATATTCAGATATGGATAATCCATTGATAAAACCTGTGGCCAGCACCCCAGAAAATGGATAAAATGTGGAGCCCCCCTCATTAGACTTAATCTATCATACAATGATACAGCACCATGAGCAGTCACAAAATGACAAAAGAAAAGCTCGGATTGCTAAAAAGCAACTTCAAGTTTCCGTAAGGAGGGTCGCAAAGACTTGTTTGGAAATTGAGGAACGCATAACCACAATCAAGACTAGCACCAATGCTCTTGAAGCAGAAATGGCTGTAGTGGCCAAGCAGATGGATATGCGAGAAAGACAGATTTTAGAAATTCCGTGCAAATTGGAGGATTGAGAAAATCAGCACCATAGCAATGATATGCAGATCTTGGGTATGGAAGAAGGATTGGAAGGCCAGGGCACAAGGGAATTTCTAATGAACTTCCCTGAGTTAGAGGGCTGGAATTGGGACCGAGAGATAGAAAGAGCACATCGGTTTTCACTCTATAGAAAAAAACAAGAGGAAGGAAAAACTGACAGTCAGAGGTATCCTAGGGCTATCATTGTATATTTAGGTAATTAACTACTATGGCAAGCAGTTTTTGAAAAATCCCCCCCTGATTCACGGATAAGTGCGGAGGGTGTATCTTTCTCCTCGCGTCCTGATTATGCCCATGCTACATTGGAAAGACGGTGGTGGCTGAGACAATTGATTCATTATTTCAGGAAAAAAGGAGCACAGGCTTACTTATTGAGCCTAGCCTGGCTAAAGATATTGCACAAGGACACGGTGCAGATGTTTACTTCAGAAACAAAAGCCAAGGAATATCTTGAGCAAATGAACTAGGACTCCACTATTAGAGTACTTAACTGAAAAGAGTGGGTGTAAGGGGGAGAAGAAAAGGAGAAAAAGGGAAAAAATGATAAAGTGGATACCTTTTTGATGGGCTTACTAGCATGATTTTCACCATCAGCGTCAGTACTTTAGAAAGGTTACGGTTGGCACACAGGTGTGCTGGGTGTGGGGTAGGGGCACGGCCTCCATCTTACAGACCGGGTGGTCTGGCTGTCTCTAGGAGTAGGCAGGGGTGAAGGGTAGGTTGGGTGGGGATGTGGGGGTAGGAGGAGGGGGTAAGGTTTTCAGGATGGTTAGGGGTGCTAGGGTAGGGGAGGGTAAATGGGGGGCACACAAAAAGATAATGGTTCAAATTGGGGGATTTAGGTCCTCATTACAACCCTGGTGGTTGGCGGAGAAGTAGAGGTCTTACCGCCAACAGGCTGGCGCTAAAAAAATTGGAATCATGACCATGGCGGTTACTGCCATGGTCATCCGCCACTTCTCCGACCACCAGGACGGAGACGACCGCTGGGCTGGAGACGACCGCTGGGCTGGAGACTTGGGTCTCCAGCCTGGCGGCCGTCACAAGACCGCCGGCGGTATCATGACCCGGCTGACCACCATGGATTTCATGGGTTTGTGCACCGCCAGGGAATCCCTTCCCTGGCACTGATAGGGGTCTCCATCACCCCCACCCCCACCCCCGAGTCCTTCCCTGACACCCCACCCCCCCCTTCCACCCCCCAAAGGTGGCAGGACCCCCTCCCCACCCCTACCCCGACATCACTACACAGACACACACCCGACACGCATGCAGACACCACCAACACACATACCCGCACACACACGAACAAACATGCCAACAGACACACACACAGTCATACACTCACACCCACATTCAGACATACACGCATACATACAGCAGACACAGAGACATTTCCTAACACACTACACCCCCTGCAAGAATGCACGCACTCACACACCCCCTCTTCATACTCACACGCATACCCCCATTCACGCACACAACACTCCCCCACCTCCCTCCCCTAACGGACGATCAACTTACCTGGTCCGTTGATCCTCCGGGAGGGGACGGGACCCATGGGGGCTGCTCCGCCACCAGCACCCCATCAACAGAACACCGCCACGCCGAATCACGTAATGTGATTCGGTGGGCGGTGTTCTGTTGATGAGGTGGTGGAGGTGGAGCAACCTCCACTTCCCCGCCGACCGCCAGTATGGCTGCTAGCGTCTCTCCGTCCGGAAAAGGATGGAGGGCTGCTAGCAGTCATAATTCGCCGAGCGGAAAACCGCCACCACTGGCGGTCTTCAGCACGGCGGTCCCTCAGCGGTCTTGTGAAAAGACCGCCGAGGTTGAAATGACCCCCTTAATTTTGGGATTGGAGATGGAGAAGCTGTTTGTGATGTTTATCTGAATGTATCAAGATACACAGGAGTATGGCATACAGACGTAATTTAAGTATAGCAACGGTGAACTTATGTGGGTTCAATAATTGCAAAAAGCAGCAGATGGTGGCCGAAGGGCCAATCTCCTTTAGGGCAGATATCATTTGCATGCAGGAGACACATATCTCAGGCTCCCAGAAACATTTACTGCCATTTCCTAGCTATTACCTGCTCACATACATGACTCAAGGCACAACAACAAAGGGGGTGGTGGTAGTGGCCCGCGGCAGGTCAGTGGAAGTGATAAAGAAGTCTGCAGACAAGCTTGGCCGCTTGGTGATGTTACAATCTGCAGCCGGGGGAGGTAAAGTTTACACTTTGCTTACTCTATGGGTCTAATATAGATGACTCAGAACTGTTGGATTTTATCAATGTTGAGCTTGCAACCTGGCCATCACCAGTGATCCTCTGTGGAGATCTGAACATCCATTTAAATAATGATCATGCCTTTCAGGATAAGGGACGATATCAAGGGAGAAAACCTAAAGTCTTTCGGGTGCTGCAGACACTGGTAAAGAATTCTGGATTAGTGGATGTCTGACAACAATGTAAGGTCTAAGATCCAGGATTTACTTTTTATTCCTTCCCTCATAAGAAGCTAGCAAGACTAGATTATTGTTTTATTTCTACTGATTTGTGGGAAGGATTATCGATCGAGAAATAGCCAAGAATTATGTCAGACCACAACTCGTGGGTCATGGGATTTCGACTGGGGCAGGTGGCTCAACATGCCAGGACCTGATCTTTTGATAGAGGCTTATTACTAGATCAGCAATACATTCAACACATGAGGGGGTGGGTTATAGAGTTTTTGGACAACAATCGTGGGACTGCCCCCACCCATATATTGTGGGATGCCCTTCAAGCCGGTGTCAGGGAAGAGACCCTCAGCTTCTGTGTGAAGAAGGAGAAAGAACGCTCTCAATGGTTGGAGACAGCACAGGCAGAGATGGCTTCTCTTGAGCAGCAGATAGTGGAGGTGGTCAGAAAAGATCTACCAGTTACTGGAATTTTAAATAAAACCGCAGTAATAAAGGCTAGAATAGCGAAATTTTACGTGGAACCGGTACCTGTTAAATTTCAGGTGCATCAGCAGGAATGTTACAAATATAGTGCAAGAGCTGGGAAATTACTAGCCCTAAAGATAAGGCAAAAGACAACTCATGGGTCTATTGGTGCACTCAAGGATATGGAGGGACACCGAGTAAGTGGCAACCCAGAAGTCTTAAAAGTATTTAGAGAGTTTTTATCGGAATCTCTGTTCACAAGATAGCAATCCCCTAGAGGACGAGATAGATCAATATCTGGCTAATATCATGAGTGGGGAGTTGAAGCAAGAATATAAGCAAAAGCTAAAGGTCCATCTGACCCTAGAAGAAATAACAACTGTGGTTAGCTCTCTCTCCAGTGGTAAGGCTGCTGGGCCAGACCAGACTCCCTTAGAATTTTTCAAAGTATTTTTCTGGAAACTGAGTGAGGAGCTCCTTAGTTTAGTTAGGAGCGTGCAAGCAGGATCCCAACCACCAACATCATGGCTGACTGCGAATATAGTAGCCTTTCTTAAGAAAGAAAAAGATCCATGGCTAGCTGGTTCATATCGCCCTATTTCTCTTGTTAATAGCGACGCAAAACTTTATGCCAAAGTTTTTGCCACTAGACTTGGTGCAGTGATTCACAAAGCAATCTTCCCATGGTAACATGGTTTTACTGTGGGCAAGGGCATAGATGACCATATCAGATGGGTGATAGCACTAATAGATGCTGCACAAGTGGCTTAGGAACCTATGGCATTAAAACTGTTAGATGTGGAGAAGGCCTTTGACCAGGTGGACTGGATGTGTCTTTGGGCTACGTTTCGCAGGGCTAGTATAGGCCCAAGCTTTATCAGAGCTATTAAGAGCTCGTATGGGAATACATTAGCAAAATTGCAAATAGCAGGGCTAAAATCGGAGCCTCTTTTAATTTCCAGGGGTACTAGACAAGGATGTCCCTGCTCTCCATTTCTTTTTTCTTCATACATAGATCTGCTTATCAGAGCACTGCTACACGTGAAGGAAAATTGAACCGGTGGTAACGGTCGGAGACAGCACCAAGATACTCACTTATACCGATGACATGGCAGTTGTAACACCTGACCGAGCTACAGCATTAGTAAAAATGCAGACAGAAACAACAGGATTTTGGAAGATCCCCGGCTATTCATTGAATAATTCCAAATGCCAGATAATGACTAACGACTGGATAAATATGGTTGACGAGCGTAAGACAGCCCAAGTCAAGTATCTGGGGGTCAGATTATCAGCCAACCTGAATACCGTAGTAGAGAGCAATCTCGCTTCAGTCTTGACCAACTCTAAAAAAGAACTGCAGCGGATGAACAATTTGCATCTTTCAATAGTGGGGTGGTGTAATGTGATCAAAATTATTTTTCCCCCCAAAGTATTGTACTTTTTTAGGACTATCCCACTGGAATTTGGCCAAAATTGCTTTAAGCTGATGGAAGCATTGGTCAGTAGCTTCATATGGTTGTTTTCTAAAACAGGCCGAGCATTTAGATATCTAGTATTACCTAGAGAGAGGGGTGGCTGGGCACTCCCCAACTTTAGATTATATTATCTGGCTAGGGCCTTGCAATATAGTCAGATACTATGTATACCTAATTATTCCAGCAAATAGGTAATGGACCCCCATTCATCTATATATACGATGATATGGGGTAATACGGCCAATGCTGCCTTTTTAAAAATAGTTGAACCAAGCTTCTTTAAAAAGGTTAGATTCAAGACTATTAGGGCTGTATTCCAAGTCTGGTCGCAGGTTAAGCGTAGGGTCGGGATTGGACGGGATAGCTATTATACGCCACTCTGGAATACTCCGTCCCTCCCAGGGTTTTTTAAGGACAGTTACTGTTCAAAATGGATTCATAGCGGAGTTCGCAAACTAGGGGATCTCTTCAGTGGGAGGGGTCAAATAAAATATTTTTCTGAGCTGAAAGAGGAATTCTCCTTGGATAGCAATGATTTCTTAAAATTTCTGCAGATTAGAGCTTTTTTGCTATCTGTATCCAAAGAGAATTCCTGTGGCGAGAAGATTTTATTTATGGAGTTATTGGGGAGCAGGGATAGCTGTACCATTAAGAATCTATATCCACAACTATTAGATTCTACGCTGACGATTTGATTAAACAAGCTGGAAACAGGGAACGGTGGATAGGGGCTAGTGAAACTACCTTTTTCGTTTCTTTAGACAAGGTCCAGAGTGTATTATTATCAACTGGACCGCAAGCGCAACATTATAAGATTTTGTTTAATCTATATTACACAGCAGCCAAGTTAGCGAGTTGGGGAAAGACAAAGGTATTACTTGCCCACACTGTCAAAGCCAAAATGCTGATTTATGTCATATGTTTTATAACCGTGAAAAGCTGTCTCAATGTTTTAAGGATATTATGAAATTCCTGGAAAAGGTTTTGGGTCAGGAAGTAGTGTTAACAGCCCAATTGGCAATGCTTGGGATTGATGAAGAGGTCTGTAAAGGCAAAGGGCAGCAGTTTATTTTTTTGGCTATGTCAGCTTTGTGGGGTTGTATTGCATCAGATTGGTTGAGGCCAGATCCTCCAACTTGTAGTCAATGGCTAGCTCTACTCCTTTTAATATATCAGCTAGAAAACAGCTTGTATGCTGTTAAAGGCAAGGCCGGCAGGGGAAGGGTAGTAGGAATATGGGCCCCATTGTCATCATGGTTTCAAGACATTTACAGGATAGTCTGTAATATGTGATGAAATAGTCAGTATGTGATTCGCATGATGGTTTTTTCTGTTTTTTCAGTAAAATTATGGAGTTGCGGATCACCTTGGATTTGTATCTATCTCCATATGTTTTTCACTGTGCGGCAATAAAATACATTTAAAAAAAAAGTAAATTGGGGTTCACAAATACATCCTCCCCACTTATCATGAACACAGACAAAAGGTATAGTGAGCCTGTATAGGAGGTAGATCATGGAATCAACCTGTATTCCAGAGGTATTTACTTATAGGGTGAAGGACTCTCACCAACTAATAGTGCTATGCCTCCTCATTTGGTCCCCTCCTCACGGCAGATAGTGTACCTATCTGGGCTCCTAATGAAAGGGTCTCTTGCAACAGTTTTGTTTTCTAATGGTGGACACAAGAACAAAATTTGTGTAATGGTTCACCTGAACGCTTTATTGAGGAAGCCATTGATACGGCTAAAAATACCAATATGATGTCAGTAAATCAAACAGCTCCCAAATCTGTCAGTCAACATGTTTCGGCAATCTGCTTAGTTAAAAAAGGTCAGTGTCCTTCTGCAGCACTTAAGATCACTATCACTGCTCCTAAACTCACGATTAGGTATGCATCTGAAAGGAGTACGTGTTGTGTAGGAATATAAAAAATGTAGACTCAAGTACTATTTGACACAGATCAAGCAATAACTTGTTAAGACATGAAAGCAGAGAATACAATAATGTAGAATATTTCCATATTACAATAAGGTATGCATTTTCAATACAATAGGATTATAATCAAACCGAAAAGGAAATCTGCTTCATCCTGGTGTGTCACTGCAAACTCAGGCAAAGTAAAAATGCACATCTAAGTATACCGAACAAAGAAGCAGAGTGCAAGGTCATACCTTACGCCATATGTAAGGGGCTAGTGACCTATAGAGGAAACCAGGTAGTGCCTCTTATGTTTAAACTCTAAATATGTGTGAAATGGTAAAAATAAAATTGCAATAGTGTAGAGTTAGGAAAAATATGCCACAGATATAGTAATCGGTTGTTGAAAAAGTATAGTGAAGCTGAACTGTATCCTCTATTCACATCACCAGGAACTGGTACTGGCTGATTTACCTAAGCACCGCTTTTCCTGTGAAACTTGTGGTCAGTTATCTTGTACAGGGTCTATATAGAACTGAATAACAATATTGATTCAGGCCCAAGAAACCATGTATGTGGCATCAGCATTGCATCTGAAGTCACGCATAAAAAATGCATTACATCATTTGCATATGGTGTTTACACCCAGCTATGTAGAGCACACCAGTGGTAGTGCCACTCTCCCTCATAATTTGCTTAAAAATGATTTCAAAGGAATTTTAATATAGTCTCTGTAGTGTGCGAAGGAATCAATCTTCATAAGCTCATGAGCAGGTGTGGAAGGCCAGAACCGGAAAGGAGACTGATACTAGTATAATGTGTTTGGGACTACTAAATAGTCAACTGGGTGTTTTCATATTTTCCCAATAAAAGTCCTTGTCTATGTGCTGCCCATCATAGAACAAATTGTAGGGTGGAAAGAAGGAAGAAATCTCATAGTGATCTAAAAGGATTCTGGATAATGTGCAAGAGATGACTTCACATATTGGAAGGGGCTAGAAGGGTTTGAATAAATAATGGTAGGCTCTTCCACAGCCCAGTGTCATACTGCAATGTGTAGTTGATGACAGAGTTTTCCAAAACTTTGGTAATTGAATATTCAGAACAACTTTGCATAGTTGTTTAATGCTGCACTATAGATCATTTAATGACTGTGACCACTAGGTAGTTCCTTTAGGATTAGTCAAACTACATATTTCAAATTATTTTCAACAGCTGATGACAAATGAAAGCTGTAGAAGTTGGAGTATAAGTTTGAATAACTATAACTCCGGCATACATCAATGGCTCAGGTACAGGCATCTATTCAGCCCCATTACAAGCATATCTATTCCACTTCTAATTGATTTAGTACCAATAGCTCTTTGGCTGAATCAAAGTATGAGTAAGTGGTTGATCAAAATCTGCCTGAACAAAAGCAAAAACAAAGAAACATCATTAGTGTTGGCCCACACTCTTAATTGGAAGTTGTGTGCATATATGCATTGATATGTGCGTGGTTCTGTATCAATGTGTGTATGGTGGTGTGTACAAGATTCAGGACTACATACTTATGGTTTGGAGAGAGTGTTAGCTATGTTTGTACAATATTGATTATGGTGTATTAGTAAACCAGCATCAGCTTTTTGCTAGGGTCGGTACCATTATGCATTGCAACATAATGCCACAAATTGCCTCTATAATAGAGAGATCAGCATTATACCGGTTGTGCATGGAACAGTTGTCCACAACAAGTAAAGAATTACTAGTAAATCACAGGACCATCAAAGTGCCATTGTTGTCAACAGTCAGCCAAGAATGATATAACATGAATCTGAGTGAAGAGTGACATTTATGCCAGGGAGCAATGCATACCAACAAAAATGCCAAGAATTTACACTATTCTGTCAGGACCACGATCATGCCAAGTGTGGCCGCACAATAGCAGCTTTGCATGCATTATGCCAGGAACGTCCACCATTCTGTAAGTATTCGACTTATGATACAGATAGGCACGTAAACACTAATCCCTGTATTCCTGCAAGTTTCCAAGAAATAGAACTATTATATCAGGGCAAGCGTTTTTTCCAGAGAAGGTGCTGGACATCATGTAGTGGATGCCCACACGTTTTCATGAGTTACCACCAATATGTAATTACTCACATTTTACCAGGGTGGGCAGTAGGCAGGCATTATATCTTTTTTGTTAAAGGTGTGCAATTGTGTCTTCTTTAACTTCTTAAGTTAAAAACATGTAATGCTATTTGTCAATGTATTTTCAGTACTGACATCTCCACATTTCTGTGTTAATCTCAAATAAATCCCAGTTCAAATACTATGTACTTAGCGTAGACAGATAGTACACTGCAATTGCTACTTCTGAGTCAGAATATAATTAGGGGTGGGCTGATCTTGCGGAGTTTCATTCCGTAGAATTCTGAGTAGTTACATAAAAACTTAGTGAGAGTCCACGGAGTTCCATGAGCAGATGGAATTCAGGCATGTCTCAGTATCCACGCTAATGTTTAGCGCAAGGAGCTTGTTTAACACACCGACCACCACAGCAGTTGCAACAAGCACTGCGGCGGTAACCGCCAACAGACGGGCGGAAGACAATGTACCACCTACTGTATTACAACAGGCCTATCCACCACCTTTTCCGGGGTGGTACCAACAAAATCAAAAGCTCGGCATAAACAGAACACAGAAGTCAAAGGACTCACCTTTGGAGACTCAAGGAAAAAACACAACTCCATGGAGCCCAAGTTGCACATCTGCCCCATGATTGTATACCTCCTCATTCACCGCGAACATCAACGCGGCGAAGACGACCACAGTGAGTACTGCCGCCTAGCACACAAGGAAGGGGGGAGGACATTGTACATAGCATGCAGATTCTCCCAATTCTATGGCCACTTACTGTACCCTTTGGCATCTCTATTTTCAGATATCTATGCCCAACTCTGGCACCTGGTGTGTTGACTGCAGCCAACTACAGGTCATTCCTATGTGTACATTACTGTTCAGTTGTATTGCAGTGTTTAAACCTTGTTGAACAAATACGTAGTTAAATCATTTGACATACTCCATACTTGCATTATTTCAAAGGGTGTTTATTTATGTGCTAAGAGGTAGAAGGGGATGTGCAATGGGCTGGGGGATGATGGAGGTAAGTCCAGGATAGAGTCCAGTCTATTTGTATCACAGGTGAATTGTCCAAGGGGGCATAGGAAGGGGAGGAATGGCAGTTCAAGGTGGACAGGGGGACAGAGTGGGACACAAGGGTGACAATCAGGAGAGTCTTTTTTCCTGGTGGGGATCTTGCCAATGTTCTCTGGCTTCTGCCTGGATCATAGGGGCCATTTGCAGGGTGGTTCTCCTTCCTTCTGCAGGGGTAGGGGTGCTGGTGGCCTGTTGTTCTTGTGGTGGGGCCTCCTGTCCACTAGCTTCAATGGAGGTGGAGGGCTGTTCATCGGTGTGGCTAGTGTCAGGGGCCTGGTGGTGTGCCACTGCCTCCCTCATGGTGTTGGCCATGTCTGCCAGCACCCCTGCAATGGTGACCAGGGTGGTGTGGATGTCCTTCAGGTCCTCCCTAATCACCAGGTTTTGTCCCTCCTGCAGCCGCTGGGTCTCCTGCAACTTGTCCAGTATCTGGCTCACCGTCTCCTGGGAATGGTGGAATGCTCCCAGGATGTTGGTGAGTGCCTCGTGGAGAGTCGGTTCCCTGGGCCTTTCCTCCCCCTGTCGCACAGCAGTCCTCCCAGCTTCCCTGTTTTCCCTTGCCTCTGTCCTTCGAACCGTGTGCCCACTGACCCCAGGACCCTGATCGTCCTGTGTTTGTGGGGTTGCCTGGGGTCCTTTTAGTGGTGGATACACTGCTGATTGATGTGTCCTGGGGACAGAGGTATGGGCCCACTGGGTTGGTGCTGTGCTGGTGTTTCCTGAGGGGGGAGGCTCTGTGGTGGTATGGGACTGTGCCTGGGTAACCAACTGTCCGTGAGATCCCTGATGGGCCTGGTTGGTCATCCTGATCCAGGTGAGCAGAGCCGCTGTCATCACTGTGGGCCTCTTCTGGGGGGGGAACTGGATGTTGCCGAAACCTCCTCTTCGGTGACTTTGGGTGGGGGACCTGTGGGGATGTAAATGTAGTGTTATAGTTTCTGCATGTGACATCTTGTGCCTGGGTGTGTTGGCCTGTATGGTTGTGATTGCTCTGTCAGCTTTGCCTTGTGTGAGTAGTGATTTTGTGGGCTAGGTTATTCTCTCTAATGTGCATGCTTTAGTGATGGGTGTCCATGCAGGTCTGTGATGGAGGTCCATGTATTGGTATTGCATGCAGGGCTTGATATTGGGATGGGTAGGTTGTGATGGTGGGTTATATGTGAGGTGGTTGAGTGATAGGGGTGAGAGTAGGGGTGGAGGTATGTGATGGCACGCAGTTAGGGGGGGTGACAGTAGTAAAGAGTTGACTTACCAGAGTCCAGTCCCCCTGCTACTTCTGCCAGGCCCCCAGGATGCAGTATTGCCAAGACTTGCTCCTCCCATGTTGTTAGTTGTGGGGGAGGAGGTGGGAGTCCACCGCCAGTCCTCTGTACAGCTATCTGGTGTCTTGAAACCATGGAACATACGTTTCCCCGTAGGTCATTCCACCTCTTCCTGATGTTATCTCTTGTTCTGGGGTGCTGTCCCATGGTGTTGACCCTGTCCATGATTTTCCGCCATAGCTCCATCTTCCTGGCAATGGATGTCTGCTGCACCCATGCGGCAAATAGCTGTGACTCTACCCTGATGATTTCCTCCACCATGACCCTTAGCTCCTCCTCTGAGAACCTGGGGTGTCTTTGTGGTGCCATGGGTGTAGTGTGTGTGGTGTGTGAGGGTGTGTGGGGTGATGTGTTGGGGTGTATGCTGTGAGGTGCGGGGAAGGTATATGGGTGATGGTGTTCTGTGGTTCTGGTTCTGTGGGTGCTCTTGGTGTGTCTCTCTCTCTCAGTTGTCAATTTTTGTTAGTCATAAAGGGTTGTGAGTAATGTGGGTGTGTGTTATATAGTGGTGTGGGTGTGTGGGTGTGGTGTGTGTATGTGTGTCAAGTGTGTCAAGTGTGTGTAGTTTGAATTGTCCAATGCAGTGTTGGTTTGTATGTGTGTGTGTATTTTGCGCGCTGAGGTATGAACGACCAATGGTTTACCGCTGTTGAATGTCCGCCACGGTGATTCGTGGGTCATAATATTGACCAACGGTGTGGGTTTTGGTACCACAACTTTATCATTGACCTTTGGGCTGGCGGACTTGGGCTGTGTCTGTATAGTTCAGATTGCTATATGTGGGTCATAAAATGGGTAGCAGTAAACCACCGCGCCAGCAGTATGTTGTCAGCAGTCGGCATAGCGGTAAGGGGGACTTACCGCTAATGTCATAATGAGGGCCCACTTCCCCACCGAAGAAAGAACCTGACACTTACCTTGTTTGTTAAATGCACAGCAAAGGTGATGAGATAAGTACAAGACTTACAGGCCTATTTACTGAAAGGGAACAGGCGCATTGCATTCCCAAGGAATCTCTATGAATGTACTTAAAGTGACAGCCGTGGAATACTTTGTGGGGAAAGTTCAGTATTTTAGTCCAGTCCATACCTTGCAGAGGTTTGGCCACATCAATCACCCAGGTAGTATGACAAGAAGACCTGGAGCAGTCTCAATGTTGCAGGAAAGCTCTGTACACCCATTTTATAAGTTTGTCACGACTCCTTATGATGTACAGCTTCTGGCACACCTCATGTAGGGTTAGTGCTAGGTGGCAGACATGAGATAGGGCATTTAATGATTGTTTAAGGTGGTTGTAAGTAAGGAGTTGACCGGGTGAAGATGGTAGTTTGCCACAACGGTTTGGAAATTTAGTAGCTCGCCGTCCAGAAACAAATCACCCAGTTTTAAGACATCATCAGCATGCCACTGATGGAGTTGCTCTGTGCACAGCTGTCATGCGCAAGTGGGAAGGCTTAGCAAAGGTAGTGCTGGAGAACAGCGTCTCTTCGTGTCAGTGAGTTTACAGGTTTTAGCAAGGCAAGAGAAAGATGTGCCTGATAACTGCAGATGGTGATCCATAGAATGGTCAGTAGGAAACAATGAGCAGTGCAGTAAGCCCTCCTTAAAAGTCTTTACGGATAAACTCCATCTCATGCAGGGGGGTGGGAAGAAAACCTGCGAGCTATCCATGAGACCTGTGCAGCTGAATAATAGCATTTTAAGTCCAGAAGGCCTAATCCACCTGCAGTCCCCGGTATCTTTAGAGTTGAAAGAGCTACCCAATGGCGCCCCAGTGACCAAATCAGATGTGTGGCATGTCTGCAGAAGAAAAGAAGGATGAACAGGGGAAGGTTTGCAAAATAATACTATCATCAGGGTAGCGCTGCATCTTCATTAGTGCCATGTGGGCCACTACTGAAAGAAGAAGAGAAGACCAAAAAGCAAACTGGGCTCGGAGGGACTATGCCGCTCTGCCGAGATTTCCATCCTGCAAATCAGTGGGAGAATGGTAGATATTAATCACTAGGTATCGAAAGGTAACTGGTTTCCAGTTCAATCTGAGGTTGAATTGTTTATAAAGGGGAAAACAGTGCCACATGTTAAAGAAACACTAATTACATTTTAAAATGTTTACATTTTGTTTGTGCTATTTACATCCCAACTATGTTGAAGATTCTATGTGTACTTGACACTTAGGGATAACCCAGATCCCTAGTTTGACTTTTGCTCAATTTTAAATGCATTTTAAGACATGGACAAAGCGGGCAATTGCATTGCACAACCTTGTTAGGTGTCTGGCCCCTTCTCACCCTTCACAAGCATGAACGGCGGACCATTGCACCAGAAGAGTTTGCCAAGGTGGGTGCTGCTTGTTCAACCACTTGACAGTGCCTCTTCTGTTTCTCTCCTGTCGGCAGAGACAATTCCCCAGGTACCCAATGTCTCCTGATAGTCTTGGTGGACCCTTCTTGTCTGATTTTAGGATTTTAGGAACTGTTTCTCTTTGTTCTTCTCTTCCTTATTTATCTGGTTCTTAGCAACAACCTCCCATTTGATCTCAAGTTCAGTTTTATTATCTTTGATTGGTAGTCCAGTCTGCCAGTAATGAGATTAATGTAGAGTCCCAGATATACACTCTAGTGCTGTGAGACTACAGACAAGTTGTGGGTACCTCACATCCTGACATTAGGTGTGAGACTGTCACCCACATCATCTACCCTGCCTCATTACATTTATTTTCGGTTGAAGTACATGGACGGTTGGGGTGAGCCAGATGTTTTTGTTCAATTTGTTTAAACTAGCATAAGGTTAATTACCTTAATGTTTCCCAAACTATTTGCCAGGGGGTTTAAAATGTTCAGAAACATAATCAAAATGTTGTTGTCACTTGCTTTTTAAGAAAGATTGGGTACATTTAGGTAGAAGTGATCGCCTTGACACAGTGCTGAAGGGTATTAATTTACTACTGAACAAGGACATAAAGTGACACCTGAATGTAGCATACCAGGAGGCAATCACAAAAAGACCACAGTAAGTAAATAGTGCTATGTTAAAAAAGAGTAAATAAATGCACTGATAACGTAATGGGTTATGGCCGCTCTTGGGTGTGTCTGTAAAACTGATGTTTGTTCTGGAATTTTTGTCCTGAATTTTGACCCTTGGTCCTGAATTTTTTTACTGAGTGTTGACATGTTGTCTTGAATTTTTTATAGTCCTGTCCAGAATTTGCCTCAAAGCCAGCTCCTCATCCTACCACACAGTGACGCCTATGTACTTAGATTCGCAGGATGTCCAATGGTTGTTTTTCTCAGGGGCTAACTTACACCCTCTTTTGCTCATCAACATTTACAACAGAAGCACCAGCCGTAGACAAGAATCACACTCACTACATCTCCTAGGCAGGGTACTAGGAGTGTATGTAAGAAGCCATTTTGTGATCATAGCTAGGGACATAAATTTGACATTTGAACTAAGTAGCATGGCTGTCCAGCTGACTAGAGATGGGGTGGGGTATTCCAGACTTAGACCCCTCAAAGTCAGACATCTCTCAAGAGCAACGCGTCAGGTTGTGGACCTTACTATTGCCCATGGGATCAGGGCATGCAATGGCCACTCCCTCTCAGACCTGTAGAAGTGGATCTTAACAATCAATCAATCAATTACATCCTTCTAGATGTAAGAATGTGGAGCAAGCTGGGTGACATGGCCAGGGTGGAGAGAGAAGAGAGCAAACATAAACCATTGCTGCTAAGGTTAAAAGTTTCAATGAACATTTCCAGCCCTGCTGATGCGAACAAGGGCCATTGACAGCTTGTTGCCACAAACAACAGAAGGAATGTGAGATTGGAAGTAGTAAGCTCCTCACCTGAGCAAGATATGGCCATATATTCAATCCTGGGGACTCATATTGAGTGAATTTGTGTATATTGGGAGAAAAGTGACCTGGTTTTGGGTGAGCACCACACAGTCTTTGATAAATTTAGGAATGTTCCATCTAAAGTGGAGGATCGGGGGATCCCAAACCACAAAGGGGATGGTTTAATGATCAGAGCAAAAAGGCTAGGGTAGACCTCCTGTAAGCTACAAACAGAGGGGACCCCTAAGCCATTAAGGTGAGTAGGGTGAATTACCAGACAAACCTAAGAGCAGCAAAAGCAGAATGGGCTGAGATTAGTTAGCAGGAGTGAAGCAAATCTGGGAAATCCTGCAGAAACTTCCATTCTTCCCAGCGGGTGGACTGCACAAGTTGGGAGATTGTATTCCCCAATGTGGTAAATGAAAGCCAGCTTGACGGCGGGGGTTGCCTCGATAGAATGAACAAGATGCAGCATCTGGTAACTTTTTCTCTCTAGGAAACGAAATGCGCAGTGGTCTCGTTGAAGCCTGTGAAAGTTCCGGGCCTTGATAAAATCTCAGCTAATGTTTTAAAGTTTGATCTCAAGGTATGGGTCCTGTACATTAATGTGGTCTCTAGCACCGTTGCTGCAAAGGTGGCAATACCCCACTCCTGGATTGAGGCAGAGCTCATCCCAATTTTTAAAAAGGGGGACCATAGTGTTTCTTCCAACTATAGCCCTATTAGTCTGTTAGATAACCTACAAAAAATATTCTGCAAGCAGGTGCTGGAAAGGTTGTAAGATTGAAGCGAGCAAAACCAGATCCTCTCAGACCTCCAGGCAGGTTTTAGGCAGAAAGTCAGTGCTGTTTATCCGATCTTTCAGGTTCTTTAGGTCAAATGAAAAGTTGTGGATTTGTCCAAGGATGACTTGAGTGTGGCATTTATTGATATGTGTGCTGCTTCTGACCTGATCCCCAGGTGTAAGCTTTGGGAAGTTCTCCAGGGAATGGGTACCCTTTCTGACCTCCTTCAGTTGGTTAGGTTGCTCCATGAGGGGAATGTTATGAAAGTAAGGTGTAGGGTCAGAGGAGAGTTAACTGATGCATTTCCCATTAATCAAGGTGTACAGCAGGGCTGTGTTCTTGCCTCAACCCTTTTCCTCCTATATATCAGCAACTGTATTACCTACCTACTTGACTGTATGAAAGATTGCCCTTCCCTGGAGGGGGTAAAGATATCAGCACTCCTCTTTGCAGATGACATGTTGTTGTTGTCTAAAACTGGGAGGGTGGGCTGCAAAATTTGATTGATAGTTTTAATCAGATTTGCTGAGAATTTAGCCTTCAAATTAACACCTCTAAGACAAAATACATGGTCTACTCCAAGAAAGGTGGGGCGAAAGGGTCACTAAGATGGGCTCTGAGGTATTGTAAAGGATACAGGAGTTCGGCTACTTGGCCATCAGGTTAGATGAAATAGAATCATAGAATCCGCAGACATCATAAAGCACCCTAATTGTGGAAAAGCAGACAAGTGCCATACAAAGATTTGCAAAAAATGGCTTGGTCCCCAAGATTTGTTCACCCACCAGTAGAAATTTATAAGGTGCAAGCAAGGGGGGAAGGGTGGGACTGTATGGGGCAGAACATTGTGACCACTCTAAGATTAGCCCCATAAATATAGCAGAAAATAACTTCCTCGGAGGACTCTTGGGTCTAGGGAAGGGTACACCATTGGTCCCACTGTGCCTGGATTTAGGAGTCCATGAGATAGCGACAGTGCTAGTGCTAAAATCATTGCTGTACTGGACACCAGCTAAGAACACTGATGAATTGCACCACCTTATGGAGAGTTTTAGGGATTGTCATCTTGACCAATGAGGTTGGGAGAATTGTTTGGCTAGGGCGATTCAAAAGAATTGGCTCAACTTGGGTCTAGGGAACTTTTGGAGTGAGTGTCCGACCATTTGGAAAGGTGATGCCACTGTAATAAAAAAGCTGGTGGAAGAGAAAGCTAGCAGTCTTAGAGATCACACTTACCCGATAGGGAGTTTGAGAAAGTGTGTTTCTCTTCTAAAGTCTGTTTGCAAGGCTGAGGAGTTTTTGGATTTCAAACACTGGGCACGGGTGCGAACCCTATACCTATAATTCAGATATGGGTGTTTACCTGTAGCAGCCTTTACTGTAAATTGGAGGAAGTGAAACAAGGAATCTGACTGCTGCCCAACCTTATGCGCAACCTTGTTTTTTGTCCCTTGTTCGCAGTGGCGGCTAGTGACATTTGAAAGTGGTGGGGCGTAATAGTCTGGGTACGACTTTTATGTAGTGAGCAAGCTCAGTGGACAAACGTGGGGTCCAGGGTGGGTCCTCCACCCAAGAAAAAATAGAAAAAAGATTGACAAGTGGTCCATTTGAAAGGAAATAAATTTAGTGAGAAAGCAAAGTTTATAAAGCAGTGGGAATGTATAGTCTTCAAATGTTAAACACATATCTTACTGCATGAATATGTTCACCCTTTACTTTAATGTGCAAATTGCACACTGCAACAACTTCAGGCCCTTTAAAGTGTGTGTTTACCCACTGTCTTGCACTCCATGCGGCATCAACTTTGGAAGAATGTGTTCTAACCAGGCATCAAGAAGCACACACAACTGCTGGCTGCAACCAGTCATACAGAAATTTGTGCAGACAGGTCTTTAAGTGGGATGGAAAAAGTGGGGGCTCTCTAAAAGGGAAAATGCAAAATGAGATGTTATTGCATCCAGAAATATAACACAACAATTGACATCACGTAAAGCCTGTCAGTACAGTTGGCTTTGTCAATGGTTGTTAGCTGTGTAAGATAAATGAGTAACAACAATGATTAGTTATAAATAATTAACATTGAAAATGTTTCAATTCTGAAATTGTGAGACTATGAATTAAATATTGTTGAGGCCTGCGGAAGGAGTAGGGCCTTCAGTTATTTGTTCTTTAATGTTAGATATGTTTGCCCTATTTCTCTTCACATCTCATCCATCTGCACATTTTCAACCTCCTCTCTCCTCTTCAGCACCCTCTATTCACTCTCCCCTGAATGCACTCCCTGCATCTCCCTCATTTTACCACCCGAAACATACATTGCACTCATTCACATATAAGCACTTTATTTCCTTTTGCTTTTGCCTTCTAAGTATTATGACCTCTGTGCATCCTCTTCACACACATTTACACTACGGGCCATATGCATCAAGGTTTTTTGCATTCGCAAACGGTGCGAATGCCCGTTTGCGAATGCAAAAAGCCAGTTCAGAATGTAAGAAAGACATTCTGAACGCAATTGTAAGGAATCGCTAAAATAGCGATTCCTTAAAATTGCGACCCTGTTTAGAGAGTCGCAAATTGCGACTCTCTAATTAAGAAATCGCAAATAAGGATTCCTTATTTGCAATTTCTTAGCACATGTATGAAGCCATTCCTAAATGCGATTTGGGCATTTAGGAATCGCTATTTACCACCAGGTTGAACCTGGTGGTAACCATGTGCAAAATTTTAAAATGCATTTTAAATGCATTTTTAAAATGTACATGTAAAGCATACATGCCCTTTTGGCATGTGTGCACCTTACATGTCCCAAAAAATAATTTTGGGGTGCAGCAGAGGTGGCCTAAGGCCCCCAGCACCCTGGGGTTTTGCATTTCCAAAATTGCGATTTCTGGTTAAAAAATTCGCAGATATGGGCCAGCAGGCCCATAGGTGCGAATGAGGCCGGTATCACAATTTGCGATTCGGTAATAGCATTTGCGATTTTTAAGAACTCGCTATTACAGATTCGCAAATGTGATACATGCCATTTTGCGAGTCGGAAATAGCGATTTCTTAAAAATCGCTATTTCCGAATCGCAAAAGGCCTTCATGATACATCTGGCCCTAAATGTCAAATGTAACTGGAAAACGTGACCATTGTTCTGTGTGAAGATGCCAACACACTGACAGGCACTTTTCTTTAGCATCAGCCTCAGCACCAGCACTCTCAATGAAAGCCCCTCATAAACACCTGGCACGAATCAAAGTGTGCACTAGGCAAGACAGAAACAGATCATAATGAAACAGCTAACTCTCTTGGTGAAAGCAACATTAATTAAAACATGTGAAATAAGAGTAACTATATCACTTTTTAATATTCATTGTTTGCATATCAATTCATGTTTTTGGCATTAATGCTAAGGGCATGATGATAGGGACAGTTTTAAGGCCATACAGCAGATAAATGCCTTTACTGTAAGCACATATTTCTCCCTTTGTGCTTGAATCCAATATTTGAATCAATTTTGCAAGGGAACCATGCTCGTCCTTTGGATCAATTTCATGAGGGAACAAATGCAGCACCTCCACTTCCAAAGGAGCCAGCGATTTGCAGCCAGGGCCTGGGGGGTCACAGTGGGGGAGGTTAGTGTGGCAAGGGGTCTCAGTACCATAAAGATAACATAAGATCAGCATTATAACACTTACCAGTACCCAAGACAAGACACCAAGGGCCTGATTACAATTTTGGAGGAGGTGTTAATCCGTCCCAAATGTGACGGATATACCACCAGCCTTATTACGAGTTCCATAGGATATAATGGACTCGTAATACGGCTGGTGGTATATCCGTCACTTTACCGTCACTTTTGGGACGGATTAACACCTCCTCCAAAGTTGTAATCAGTGCCCAAGTGTCTACTGTGTGAGGAATGGGGGAAAGAGTGGGCTCTATGTCAGTGAATGTTAGACGGCTGGGATGAGGAAGTTTCAGTGATAAAAGGTACACGTTTATTTGAGCTGCGGATTACATGTTTAATATGACATATCACGTCATTAGTCTGCAGAAGAAATAAAACGAGCATAACTAGCCATGATAAATTACTGGAACCATTAGTGCCTTTGAGAGATTAAATCACCTACAGAGGCAGTGAAAGGAGAGGAGAGCTGAAAGAACAGATTTTTTTCTTATTGTCTGTAAAAAAGACAGAGCTCCAACTTACTTGTCTGCAGGGTTGTCTTTGGCATATTTATGACTTGAGGTCTTCAGGTCACACTCCTGTCTCCCAGAGAGCCCTGGATGGAGTTATTTATTGTATTTATTCCATTTCTCTGCCACAGACTGCTTGTAATGCAGGAAAAGGGGATTTTCTTTGTGCAATGCCACATTCTTTTAATATAATGTGACCTCTGGTACATAGACCCTTCTGATCACACCCCACCATTTGAGTAAATAGGAAAGGGTGGATAACAATATCGGAGTGACATGAAGTTTTCAGAAACCTGGGCTGAACAAAAAACGCTCCAGGCTGTTTACTATCAGGGCTTCTGGTGGAGGAGGAGATAAGCCAGGGACCTCACTGCATTCTGAGTGCGTGGGCAAGCCCTGTGCAGCTTTCAGCCACATACTTAGGCAGGCGCAGTGGGGCTTTTCAAAGTGCACAACTTTCACTAGGAAAATGTTCTGCAGAAAATGTTTTACTTTCATCATGTAATCAAATATATGCTTCACTAGAGAGGCCAGAAAAGACTAGGGGCGTAGCCCCTTAGCCCTTGAACACCAGCCGCCCCTGCTTGTTTGTGAAACAAAATTCCAAATGAATCTCCCCCATGTGTAGAACCAGCTGTCTACTGACGAGGAGAGAGACATATAGGATATGCAAACATGACACTACCTTGACTGTGGTTGTGACTGTCTCCAAATTCCTGTATTCAGCATGGATAACCAGAAACAAAGTTTTAAAGGGCATAGAAGATAGGCACTGAACGGTCAGCCTGTGTTTAAAATTGACAGATGAATAATTGCACTTGGTTTTATTGATGTTTATTGATGTTTTTGTCTGTTTTATAATTTTGTTTTAACCGTTTATAATGAATGTATTTTTGGTTACGAAAGGAATGTTTTGAAATATCAATAAAGTAAAGTAGTATAGAATACAGTAGGTGAAATAACGCATTATTATACAAAATGCCAGGTTTGAATTGTTCACTATTGTTTAGTGTGAAAGACACCATCACATTAATTTATGTTGCAAGGGTGCATTTCATACTAAAAATAGCAAAAGCTCACAAATAGCTGCCTGTGTTCGAAATGTAAGTGTTGTCGCAGTGCTCCTGCCATAGGGTTTTACCCAAATGATACATCGTTTATACAAAATGACATAATGGTGTAATCTCAGGCATTTGGCATAGCAATCGTAATGTGCAATGCCAAAATTTGTTTTAAAAAAAACATTACGTCGGAGTAAATACATTTATCCCCGATTTAGTTTTATTCTATGTGGGCGCAGCAAATGCATTGAAATTGTTTGTATTCTTGGTACCTCCATACTCAGACGAAAGAAAGGAAAGTGTTTGTCATTTGCACATGCCACAAACAAACATACTCCTGCATGATGGAGTTTAATGGGAAATGTTATATTTTTGCAAAAATATAAAACTCCGTGGAAATATGAAAATGCAACATAGTTTCCCATGCATCCCGTCAAGGAAAGGTATATCTGCCACCCACTAAAACATTTTATAGTGGAAAAACAATTCAAATGTAAGGTTTTATACTTACTTAAATTGAAATGGCTGTTATTTATTTTCTAATAACAGGAAAATCAAATCAGCACTTTTTTCTTGATTTTATTTTGAAAATGTTGCCTGTACTATGTTGAGTTTGACGACCCACATCGACCGAACACCTACAATAGCCAGCAATTTTAACTTGTATGATGTCAAGGAGTACATATCCGAGGGTTGAGGTTTGGCCTGATCATGAACCTGCATGAGCAGCCCAAACCTACTGAGAACATTCCTGCTATCCCTTGCGTCATGAGTCAAAAGTATCACGTCAAACTTGAAATCTACCCTGGTCCTGTTTCCCTATGGGTGATAATGAAGGGACACATTAGCATCAGGAAAATTGTTAAACAAGCCTGAAAGTAGCGCTTCTGGCCAGTCAACCAGAGTGTTGGGAGCCTGTTAACCAAAAAAAGATCTGCCCGGTGTGCATAGATAGTAATTTGTGATTCAGTGTTGTTTTGCACCAAAAAGGTCTGGAATCAGAGAACAGTATTTTTGCTCAGGTTTCTTTTCAAAAACTGGAAATTAATGTGGGACTTGTTTAGCACAAGTGGGCACCCACAACTCTTTGACCTCCCATAATTGCCTGGCTTTCCTACACATGGGAGAACCCAGCTGATACGTGGTGTCGACACTAAACTAGCACGCTTTTCCCTGCAGTTTATCCATGTGAAATACTCCTTTTGACAATTTCAAGAAAAAATAAAATTCATTTGAAACAACTCTGCACGATAAGTGTGGTGAAGAATTACAAATGTGCAGTTTTCACTCTGTGCCAGGTTCCGGGAGTATTAGGCATCAAAATACACATTCACTTTAATGAGTAATTCTGCCTAATACATAAATGCATTTATTAGGAGTATATGGTATTGCCCGATTCTGAACATTCAGGATAACCTTTCTCTCTATAATGTTTTGAAAAATGAGCTTCTTTCTTTTGGCTATGCTACAAAGAGGTAGATTTAAGAGCCCTTGTGCCATCTAACGACACATTAGAGTCTTTTTTTTACGCAAATGTGGCTTTAGATGGCCAAAAATGCAGCACCAAATTTACAAAGTGGCGCAATTCATGCATTGCGCTACTTTGTAACCCTCTGCACTACTTCATGCATGTGCCATGCATGATGTATGCAAAGGGGGCGTTCCCCCGTGAGAGGGGCCGAAAAAAAGGCACAAAGAGATCTAAGACATTTTTTTCAGCACTGCTCTGAACAGGCATTAAAAGGAGGCACACCATTGTTTTCAATGGGCCTTTATGGGCTTTGCAGGTTAAGCGTCAAAATATTTGATGCTAATCCTGAAAAGCTCTGGACTAGAGTCATAAATTTTGGTGCTAGTTCCCTAACTACCGCTGTGGAGCACCTTATCTTAGATACGGCACACACATGGTGGCATTAGGGGTGCGCTAATGGGTGCAAGAAAAGTGGCGCATCACTGGGTGCAATCCCACTTTTTAAAAATCAGGCCCAAATTATTTTAAAGTATTGTTAAAAGCACAACATCATCACATTTTTTCTAACATGTGGTAAATTAAGTTAACCGTGTAATGTTAGGATGTAAAGCATTACCCATTTTGATTTCGTAGCATTTCAAATACAACAACAATTGCACAAATAGATATAATTCTGGTTCTCCTTGTACACTATCAGTTCTGCAAAATTTAGCACTGGTTCAGTCCATTTCATTTCAGCACTAACTTTTCCTTACCCCTGACCCGAGAAAGCAAAACGCAGTTAGCCAGAACAGTTTCTTCGAAGCCCATTCAACATATGATTCTGCGATCAAAACCCCCTTTTATTACCTCGCTCAGAGGTAAGAAAAATGTGCTAACAAGGGATTATTCCGCGAAATGTAACAGAGACAAATTGCACTGCACACATTCCTGCTAGCAGGATCAAGTCCAACCAAATCCTTGCTAAAGGCCCTCCTGCCCTCTCTCCCTCCCTTCTTAGCCCCTCCAGCACAGAATACTTGCTAGATGTGGATTAGCTTTGAAGGACAGAAAGCTGCCCAGATCAAAGGGTCCTTCGCTGAATTTATCAACTTTAGGACTCCACTCTATCCGGGGTCTCCATTTTAGATGTTTGTAGATGGATTGCGAAATGACAAAGTGATTTGTGCTTAAAAAATCAAACTTTTGAAGAGGCACAACATGTATAGGGACTCTTCTTATCTTCGTTTTCTCCACCCAAGCAGGTAAGGATAACGTTGATTGATGCCTCAATTTGAACGTTCTGCTTTGTCTTTATGGCTTTACCTACAAATGTTCTTAAAGGATGAGTATTAGTGGGCTAATAGACATCATTTGGCACACCAGGGACAGATTACTTCATTGTGAATAAATCACCTCTATATTTTTATGAAAGCTTGTAGGAGGCGTGATTTAGATTTCAAACCCCGAGAGGCCATTACTAAATGTCCCCAGGTACTTGGTATACAAAAATACGCTGTTTACCAAGAATGTGCCCTAAATCTTGGCACTCATGAGTAATAGTTTGTTTTACTTTAATGCAAAATTGTAGTGGTGTGATCATCAAGATACCCGGCCCAAAAATTTAGTTTTTTCTCAATTATTACATAATCACAGCCGACAACAAATTAGAAGCACTTGTTTAATTCGTCTTTTCCGATACAGCTTTTCTATGCTGTAGGGCACCCCGAGCTGGTGAGGCTTACTTTCAATAGAAAAAAAAGAGGGCAGACGAAATTACCTTCGTTCAGTACTTCTGTTTTTAAATGGATAATGGTTTCAATTACATGCTACAGCTGTCTATGCCTACTTAGTTTATTGAAGGGAAGAAATTGCCTGCTCACTCAAGATACAATAATTTGCTACCTTGGAATTAAATTACAAACACTAGTGTACCTTGAGGGGGATACTATAAACACCTATTTGTTCCATTACTGCTTTTTGTTAAGGTAAAAATAGCCACCAGTTCATAAATATTTAATTCTGAGGCTAGAAACTGTGGGGAACATTAAAATGTGCTCGGATCACTACTTAATCAGACAATGGAACGTGACTTCCAAGATCTTCACAGAAGAAGACAGGTCTCTAATGTTAGTGTTCTGTGGAGGAGACAGGAACACTGAAAATTGTCCTACTCATGTATAATGCATGGGTATATTACGCTAACAGCACTTCTTAAAATTCTGTCCTTTTCGTTGTCTGCTAGCTCCTTCTGGCCTTATCGATACTGCATATTTGCAAATTATCCATGTACGTAAATTACTGCTTATATGAAACAAGAAAGAATGTGCATTCTTACACATTGACTTTGCTGTTGTCTAAAGTGATTCAGTGCCCCTTTTGAATCAGAATAGTCTAGAGGGATATATGTTTAGAAAAGAGATGCATATATAGGTGACAACTTTTATCCTACAGCTTTAGTGAAGGATCTCAGCATTTTTTCTTTCAGTTTTCCAATGCAAGATGATATCCCCCCACTAATAAAAACACGCCTTTCAATTGGCTTTCTGGATGTTTTAATGTTTCACTCAACCACAATATACCTCAAGCATTATCAGACTGATTTTCAGGCCAAGCTATATGTACCCAGCTATATCTGTAAAAAATGTAATTTCTCAATGGCAAAATCCAACCCTGAATCACAGAAGAAGCAATAGTATAATTTAGTATGTAAAAGTTGTTCTTTAGAATGTGGAAATGCTGCCAACTTTACAGAATTGATGAGCTTTGGGACTGTACAAGAATGTGGGCGTTGGAGTGAATACTGCCAGGCAAAAATTGAGTGATTATATGCAAACCTGCAAGTACATGCAAACCTGCTAGTCGGTAGTTATCCGCAACCATTTTGCACACGCACACACACGACTCTCCTGTCAAAGGCAGGAGTAAGGCTTTGCAGGGTGGGAGTTCAGAAGGTACAGCCTCTTATTGATTGTGGGCCTTGATAAACCAATTTAAAAAATGTGAAAATGCTTTTCATATGGAAACCCTTAATTCAGAACATTTGTAGGAAATTTAAATATTCAGACGTATAAACCAGGTGACTGCTATTTATTTGAGTATTTCAAGAACTCTTCGTCTATTGCAGATGCCCTTGCCTGCGCATGAGATTCTTTGTCAATCGCACAAAAAGTCAGACTTTTACTCCAAAGAAGCACTCACTCTCTCGTGTTTTGCGTCCCCATAGGAATCCGTCACTAAAATACAGAGATTAGCTTTGCTCATTATATCATCTTCATATCTAGGTTTAGAATTAGGCAGATGTAAGCACCATTATCTTTATTTAGTTCTGCAAACATCAGAGATGTTTAAGCCTACCTTACATGAAACGAAAATATACTTGGGATCCGAAACTGCCAGGGTCGCTACTTGAAGTACAATCAGTTTCCCTTAGCAGCAGCATTTTGTTGAATTTTTGGCGAAACATCAGCTTTCTGAACTTATAGGACCTGCTTCCAAAGCTTTGTGAAATTTCACAGGCTGCAGCAGAAGCACCAGTGCAGGCCAATAAACAAAAATATTTACATTCCTGAGTGCAAGTCATATTGATGAGCATTGTGGAGATTTATATCTGGTTACAGGACCGAAAAAACGTAAATTTGTGTTCCTGGCGTGTGTCTTTTTTTCCTTACTTAACCTAAGTGGACTACCCACAATGCATAGTTGTAGAGGGTGTCGGATTATGGTAGTTGGCGAGTATTAGAATAATCATTTCATTTCCTAACTGCTCTTCAGGAATTTATTTCCATGTACCTGCTTTTTCTTAGTTTGTACCCTCAGTGAAAATAGTCCACATTCGCACACTTTTTCCACCACATATACCTGTATCTTCAGCTTGAGGTCCCCGACGCAGAGAACATAGAGGGGCTTCCCTTCGGACTCACTCACGAGATCTCAGGGCAGGGTGCTGTGCTGAGGGGGGTCCTGTAGCTCAGAGCCCCACCCCCGCACCATAGAGGCTGTGGAGGGCTTTGTTACGCCACTGTGTATCATTTTGATATAGGTTTAGGACTAGTACCAGCGTAATGATTTTGGTGGCCCCAGTGAAGATCTTATTTGAGATCCCATATTCAGGCCAACTTTGAATTTACTATCCATTTTCAACTATGTCAAGCCCTCTTGATGAGTAAATGTATTGAATTCCATGTTAAACATTCAGAAATATGGGCCCACTAAAATAGCTCAAATCTCTGGACGTGCACCATCTTTTAGCCAAACACTATCAAAAGAAATCTTGAACCAGCATTGATAAAACCATCTTTGCACCTAGTCTCCATTTCCTTTGCCTTTCAGCAAAATTCTTGCTGCAACATTTCCAAATATAGTGTTCCTATAATTTCACCCTTCCATCAAATGATATCTGATAAATTTCCTCCTCATTTCTCTTCTCATGCCTTGATTCTTGTCTCGATTAAGTATGTGTGGACATCTCTGTGTTGAAAGTGACCTTTGTCTCAGCTAGGTAAAGGAAATGGTATGGAGTGTGAGACAGATGAAGGACTGATAGTTAAGATTATTGTTAAACGTGACATCCTTAGGGTGGTCACCTCTAACTTTTTGCCTGCCTTCCTCCACTTTTTGGACACTGTTTTTGCTGATTTTAGGACTCTGTGCACCTTACCACTGGTAACCAGTGCTAAAGTTCATATGCTCTCTTCTTTAAAACATGGTGACATTGGTTAATACCCAGTTGGCTTATTTAATCTACTTGTAAGTCCCCTGTAAAGTGCATTGCATGTGCCCAGGGCCTGTAGTTTAAATGCTACTAGTGGGCCTGCAGCACTGATTGTGCCACCCACCTAAGTAGCCCCTTAACCATGCATCAGGCCTGCCATTGCAAGGCCTGTGTGTGCAGTTTCATTGCCACTTCGATGTGGCATTTAAAAGTACTTGCCAATCCTTAAAGTCCCCTTTTTCTACATATAAGTCACCCCTATGGTAGGCCCTAGGTAACCCCTAGGGCAGGGTACTATGTAGATAAAAGGCAGGACATGAACATGTGCAGTTTATATGTCCTGGTAATATAAAACTCCTAAATTTGTTTTTACACTGCTGTGAGGCCTGCTCCTTTCATAGGCTAACATTAGTGCTACCCTCATATACTGTTTTCTGATCTGAAAAGAGTAACAAGGTCATAATTAGTATGGCCAGACTGGTGATACAAAATCCTGCTGACTGGTGAAGTTGGATTTAATATTACTATTTTAGAAATGGCACTTTTAGAAAGTGAGCATTTCTCTGCGCCTAAATTCTTCTGTGCCTTACAATCCACGTCTGGCTAGGTTACTTGACAGTTCCCTTGTGAATTTCACTCAGACAACCCCAAACACAGGATGGTCAGTCACACCTGCTGCACACATCTGCATACTGAATGGGTCTTCCTGGGCTGGGAGGGTGGAGGGCCTGACACTTACATTTCAAAGGATAGTGGCCTGCCCTCACAGGATGGACTGCCAAAGCCCCTACTGGGACCCTGGCAGACAGGATGGAACTGAAGGGGGACCTTGTGCACTTCTAAGCCACTCTTTGAAGACTCCCCCACTTCAAAGGCACATTTGGGTATTTAAACAGGGCCTCTGACCCTACCAACTCACTTTTGGACAAGATACCACTGGTGAAGAAACTCTGAGCCAGACCCTGCAACCTGCCAAGAGGAACTGACTGGCTGCCCAAAGGACTCACCTGACTGCTTTTCTGCAAAGTATTGCTGCCCTGCTGTTGCCCTGCTCTCTTGCTGCCCTCTGGCTCTGCTGAGAAGTGCTCTCCAAGGGCATGGATAGAGCTTGCCTCCTGTTCCTTGAAGTCTCAGGACCAAAAGGACTTTATCCTGCAAGGAACTCTTGAAAATTTCAATGCACAGCCTGCCAGAAACGACACACAGCCTGAATCACGGTGAGAAAATCACTGCACGTCAAACCAGAATGATGCAGCCTGGCCCTCGAGAGGAGATTGATGCAGCGCCAGCATTGCGACCGAAACTTCGACGCACAGCCCACTGGAGCAAAGAAAATTCGAGCTGGAATGATGCAGCCTGACTTCCTGTGAGAGGATTCGATGCAGAACCTGCCGTGTGAAAGAAATTTCCATGCATTGCCCTCGGGATCGACCGACACAGCTCCTGTGACTTCGTCCTGCACACCCAGGATTTCTCTGCATCGTCCCCGGGCATCCGAAAACCCCACAACCCAAAGAGGATCCAAGTCTGTGAGACGGAAATCGATGCAAAGCCTTCCCTGTGTAGAACATTATTGATGCATCACCTATGTGCGCCTGGAGAAACCGACACACAACTCTACGTTTTCCACACATCTCCTCCTCCGCGGTCCCTTGCAGAGAATTTGAAAGCAAACCAGGTACTTTGTGGTTGCAAGAGACACTTGTTGCTTTTTAAAGACTAAAGACTCTTTTTATCATTCTCTGAAGTGATAATTTAACTTGTACGTATCAAATCTTGATTGTTTTGACCTACATTTAACCAGATACATATTATATATATTTCTAAACACTGTGTGGTGTATTATTGTGGTGCTATACTGTGTTATTGCATGACTTATTGCACAAATACTTTACACATTGCCTTCTAAGTTAAGCCTGAATGCTCAGTGCCAAGCTACTGGAGGGTGGGCACAGGATAATTTGGATTGTGTGTCACTTACCCTGACTAGAGTGAGGGTCCTTTCTTGGACAGGGGTAACCTGACTGCCAACCAAAGACCCCATTCCTAACAATTATGGGATAGCGAAAAGTGAAGAAGCAGGAGAAAGTTGGTATAGACTGAGATGAAATAGAGAAATAGCTGAAGTAGTGTGAGATGTAACATAAAAAGAGAGATTAATTAGAAAGTAATACAATTTAGGTAGAAAATAGAAGTAGAGAGCTAGATAAGATTTTGGAGTGAGAAAGAGAGGCATAGCTAGGGAAAGAGAGGACATGGAAAGTGAGGGAGAGGGGTAAGGTGCACTAGGCAGCGAGGTAGAGAGAAAGCTATGGTTGAAAGAAAGTTAATTTAGCGAACACTAGAAGCAGAGAGCAATAGAGTGAGGTAGGGAGAGTAGTGCAGAGTGATGCAAGAAGGAGGGTGATGAGGCAGAGAGAGGTGCAAAAAGAGAAGAATGTTTAGAAAGACACATTAGGCACAGAGAAATGAGGCAGATGAAAAAGTAGATAGGGCGTCGACGGGTAAATAGAGAGATGAGGTGTACAGACAAAAGAAGTGAAGAGGTATAGGCAGAGATAGAACAGTGAGGCTGATTGAGAGGAGGAGAGGGAGATGGTGAGGAGAAGACTGGGATGAGGTCAATTGAGAGAGAGAGATATGAGGAAGAGAGATGTGCAAAGAGACAAAATCTGGTGTAGTGAGGTAGAAGGGGTGAGTTGAAATAGAGAAGGGGCATCAGAGAGAGGTGACAGAATGTTGATTATGATAGAGAAAATGAGGTAAGAGGTGGAGAGGTAGCTATAAAGGGGAAGGGCAGTGACAAAGAAGGGCATTCAAGTTAGTAAGAACTATAGAGTAGATCTAAAGAGAGAAGGGGTAAAAGGATGAGCTAAATTGATAAGTGAGATGTTAAAACAGAGAGCAGTTGGTTAAAAAGATATGGGGTAGTGTGGACTACATGAGGCAGAGAGATAAGTGAAATAGGTGAGTCAGAGAAAGACAACGAGAGGACAGAGAGGAAAGAGACAAGATATAGAAAGATGGAGCACAAGAGTGGTGAAGTAACTAGAAAGACGATACTCATAGAAAGGGGAACTAGATGAGAGGGAAATAGAGGGAAGTGACAGAGAAACAGAAAGGCAAGAAGGACTAGATGCAGAGAGAAGGATTAGGTAAAGAGAGATTATTTAGGTATGTTGAAGGGGTAGAGATACCAACATGAAGAGGTAGGCCCAGTGAGTGGTATAATGAAAAGTGATGCCATTAGAAAGAGTTAAAATGAGATGAGTAAGGAAATGTACGTTTACAGACAGATGTGACATAAACATATGTGAATTAGATTTCATACAGAGAAGGGTAATAAGTACCAAGAGATAAGGAGCTAGGTACAAGGACAGAAGTAAAAAGAGGATTGAGATACAAGAGGTGAAGTGAGAATGTGAGCGATAATATAAATTATGTGGGAATGAACAAACACAGTTCTAAAAACTATGATTGTTAAAAGAAAAATAATACTGTAACTGCCAAATTGAGTGGTGCATATGCATTCTTCTTAGAATGTTCGTCTTGGCTGCCTGGATCAACTGGTCCAGTAAGGTAAGCAGGAGTGTTCTGGAGCTTTCACTTTTCATGCAGGAGAAGGGAAAGCCTACATTCTGTAAAACAGAAACAATATTGTAGAGTCAATTAGAAGGACAGAAGGTAAACTTCCTGAGGAGTGTACCAAGGCACAGAGGCAGAGCAAGAGCATAGACTGCTGTAATCATTCATTTTATGACTCATGTGTGATTGATTAGTGAAAGCAATTTAGAAATAATCATGGATAAGTTGCTGCATGTACTGGGCTTATAAAACTTGCAACTGTTATCATAACATTTAGCCAAGTGCGTGCATCATATGATGATGATGTGGCATCACAAGCCTGTCTCCAGTTAGAAGTAACAGGCAGCCCGACAACAACCACATAAGAGAAGTTCAATATTTGAGCCAGCACACACACTCAGCAGCATTGCCCAAATCAACATACCTCTCTCCAGTCCACAGAGCTGAGTAGGCCTCAGTCATCATCATGTTTGTTGGTTTCCTTTTGAAGTCAATAACTTCCTTCTTTCGATTGTTGAAGTAGTACCACCCTGAGTCCTTCCATCCTCCTCCTGACTCTGAATAAAGAATCAGTCAAACTCCGACCCTACCCAAGCGAGATAGACCTGTAGACCTGTAGTGCACTGCTGTTGAAAAAGAAGAGAAACAGAATTAGAGTATGGTATAGAGATTTGTGTTTCTAACTCAAGTGACTGGTCTGGTCTCTAAAGAACCAGAAAAAGAAGTGGACCATGCAAGTAAATCTCACTAAGTGTGAAAGGGCCAATCACCTTCAAGAAAAATTATCACCCCCCAGGCCCCAAGCATTGCAAATCCTCAAAATCAAGTTTACAAATTAGTTGAACACAGTCTCTCACTGCCTCCACAGCATCAATAAACCACCAATCATCAATCACTGAGTAATAATATACAGCTTATTTGTGCACTAGTTACTCATTCCAATCCAAGCATTGTTGTACACGATTGTGTCTCTTCCTTGAAGCAAGAAAGCAACCCATTGGAATTTGTCAGTCTTGTAAATCAAATGATTTCTACTGGGCAGAGGGATGGACACGGGATGGAGGCAGGCGTTATCTCCAACGTCCTTAAAGGAAATGGAGATTTCCAGTCTGACCATACATGTGCCTAAAAATGGTAGGGCTGCATAAGTCAGACACAAACTAAATATATAATACTATAGCTATATCCATTTTTTGGGCAAAACACTTACTAGTTTGACAATAAATTATTGAAAAGGTCTATGGTGGCCCACTCAGACAGGGAATTACAGTTTGTCCTCAAACTCAGGGAGTCCTCCCAGAAGTTGGTCAGCTAATGCACTTAAGTCTGACCAATCACTCTCATCTTCCTCCTCCTGAGGTGTTTCAGGAACAGTGTAATTGTGTGGTATGAAGAGTTGGTTCATTTTGATCATGGTCAATGTTCGTACAATTTGAGGTGAATGACTGGTCCTTCTAACAATGACAGCTGCCCCAGCTACCCTGAAAACATACTCAGCAGACACAGTGGCTACCAAACAAGCCAGATACTTTATACACAGCCTAAGGAGCTGTAGCCATTGGTACATTTTCCCATACCAGTAGACCAATTGGTTTTGCTCCACATAGACCTCTTTTGGGTCATCCAGATAGTCCTGGAATATCCTCTGATTATTGGTATTGCCACCTTCTCGCCCTCTTTTGCCTTTTCCTCTATACTTGACCTAAGCCCTGCCACTTGAAAACAAGCAAAAACAGAGGTTGGGTCCAATTCTTCTGTTGCTGTTGTTGTGATGTTTTTGTTACTGATGTTGGCTGCTTTGAGACAATACCATTGCCCTTTCTGTAGGTTGAAGGTTGCACGCCAGAACCTCTTCCCAAGCCTCTAACTTCCAGCTGCTCCTCTTCCAGGTCTCTCATTTGCACAAGAATCCACTTCTTGCATAGTGAAACTTTCTTCTGAAAAAGGAATGAAAGTGGCCAATATTTTTTGTACCTTGGTTCACGTATGTTGGCAAAGATGTACTCTCTGGAGGACACAATGGCGGTCATTCTGACCGCGGCGGTCGGCAGTCGCCGCCCGCCAAGCGGTTCCCGCCGAAAGACCGCGGCGGCCATTTCGGCTTTCCCGCTGGGCCGGCGGGCGACCGCCAGAAGACCGCCGTCCGGGCCAGCGGGACAGCCCCTTCAACAATGAAGCCGGCTCGGAATGGAGCCGGCGGAGTTGAAGGGGTGCGACGGGTGCAGTGGCACCTGTCGGGATTTTCACTGTCTGCTAAGCAGACAGTGAAAATCTTTGTGGGGCCCTGTTAGGGGGCCCCTGCACTGCCCATGCCAGTGGCATGGGCAGTGCAGGGGCCCCCAGGGGCCCCACGGCACCCGTTCCCGCCATCCTGGTTCTGGCAGTGGACACCGCCAGAAACAGGCTGGCGGGAAGGCGGTCGGAATCCCCATGGCGGTGCTGCAAGCAGCGCCGCCATGGCGGATTCCCTGGGCCAGCGGGAAACCGGCAGGAAACCGCCGGCTCCCCTTTTCTGACCGCGGCTTTACCGCCGCGGTCAGAATCGCCATGGAAGCACCGCCAGCCTGTTGGCAGTGCTTCCGCCGCCCTCCGCCATGGCGGTCATGGACCGCCAAGGTCAGAATGACCCCCAATGTCTCTTTGCAGCCTTATCAGCCAAGTGAAGTATTGTGTTCTTAAACAACTCATGCGTTTCTCTGTTGCCCTTCACCCCAGAAAATCTTTGCAGCACCTTTTTAAGTGGTCCTGTAGCAGATGCAACAACAAGATAGCTTGGCTCATCGTACTGTCCTCCTTGCTGACTTCCTTTGCAAAAACCTCAAAAGGAAGTAGCATCTGTGTCAAACATTTGACTTAGGCCCATTTGTCCGCATCCATGGTCATGCCTTTATTAATTATATTACCTCCACTTTGAATGACATAGTCATTGATCGGTCTGTACTGCTCAGACAGATGTTGCAACATGTAATAGGTAAAGTTCCAATGTGTTGGCACCTCCTGTATGAGGTCTCTAACTGGTACTCTATTAGAAGGCTGAATGATCCTCAACTGTGTCCAGGCTTTAAAAGAATAGATGAAATTAGTGCAGACTATTCTGCAGATGGTCAGTATGTTGCCGACTATGTCTTCTTTTTGAGAAAGTCCTGTACAACCAGGGTGATGCAATGAAGGAAATAGCCACTGTCTGCCTTGGCCTTAATTATATTACTGGCATTGTCCATGACAACAGTTCCAATTGTAAGATATCTGGTATCCATCCATTCAAACACCTTGTTGTTAAAGTCTTCCATTATGTTTGCAGATTTATTGGATGTCTCCATGGTGAACATAGCTATTGTTGCATGCGCTGAGCACCCTTAAAAGTTTCTTCAGCACTGAGACCAGTAGATAGCTGTTGCATTGTCCCCACAAAAGAAATCCAGTGTGCAGTGATATACATGTTGCTTGACAACTGGAGCTTGGTGGGAGAAGCAGGAGATGGAACTCCAACAACCATCGATCCCAGGAGGTGGTCCCTGTAACTTCCCTCACCTGTGGCATGATTTGGTGCTATAAAGCACATCACTCCCTCCTGCCGCACTGGACGCACGTGGGCCAATAGTGGGCACATCCTGCATGTGTCATAGTCAGGAAAAGGCAGGTCAGGGCCATCCCCCTAGGCCTGTACATCAACCATCTTTAGAGACTAGTAAGACTTTTATTTTGCCAACTCTCTACTGTCACCGGAGCTGCAACAGTGCTTAGCTTGACTGTGTCTCTATGTATGGTGTTCCCCATTTGGCACTTATCCAAGCCTTTTTCTGATCTCTGATGGATGGGACACCTGGCCAGAGCGTAGCCCTTAGTAGTGTTTTGTCAGCCCTAATCGACCCTTGGGACATGTGCTTTATTTAACAAGTTTGTCACTTTGATTGTTCTTAGAATAAGCGGGATATTGGTCCCCTCAGCTGACAATCGGGGTTACAGCTTTGCTGGAAACACCACATTTAGTTAGATAAAACTCATGAATCATTTTAGTCTGAAACTTCTGGAATTTAATTTTGGTGTTTAGCCCTATACGTGTAATAATTTTTTCCTCTTGCGCCATGATAGTTAAATAATTATTTTGAAGCAATTGTGACACGGCTAGTGACCGCATATAATTATGTTGAAAAGGAAAGCTGTCAATAGGATTTCAGGAGTGGGGGGTGCCAAAAAGACCCTGAGACATTCATCGGAGAACTGCACGCTGGCAAAAATCGATGAGCTGATCGAAGAGGTGGAGGGGTTACTCGCTCCCAATGAGTAGGGAGTACATTCTGGAAAGATGGGCAAGGCAAATTCACAGAAGGCTATGGCAAAGGAATTAGCTCAAAAGGGCATAGAACCATGCCTTAGGAACCTAGCGAAGAATAATGATGTGGATTCTAATACATAGGATTATCCAACTAGCACCCGTTCCCCTGCAACAACCTCTCCATTAACTTGTGATTTATCCCAGAGTGACTCCCTGCCTGAGCAATTGATAACTTTACCCCCAACAGTAATTGATATCAAATGTTCTAACTGATATACGGTAGTTGGCTCTTTGGGGAATAACAGCTCAGGAGCTGAATTACACAGGGCAGTCCCTAAAGGGGGACACACTGATGCAACAGAGCAATTACATACTTTAAGGGGTGAGATTGCGACCCTGCATGAGTGCAATCCAAGAGAAACATGTATATGAATCGAGAGGATGCCCCGGAAAATATGAAAAGATATGGGGCCCGTGCCTTGGAACACTGTCATAGACTAGACTGGAATGTCCTCCTCCCCACTGAGTGAAACCAGGGTAATACGTAAGCTCTCCCCCGAGATGAAAAAGATGTGCATGCATACGACAAATGTATAGTATTGAACTGTCTGGTTGTACCTGTACTAAAAGGTTGTTGCCAAAATTCTCTGAAAACAATAAAATTTGTTTATAAAAGGTGAACTGGGTGTACTATCGTCCTTCATTGAGAATATAAATATTATTGATAGAACAAAAAAAAAAGATCCCACAATCAATTGTTAACTTCTAGTGTAAGACCCCGTGAGAGTAATGCCACTCGATCTGGCATTAGTAACCTTGACAAAAAGAGAATCGGCCTATTAGCACAAAAGGCCAATGGGTATTCATTCACAAAATTCATTTTCAAAGTGATAGGTTTGAAAATGATGTCCCGTAGTTTAGTTGAAAAGTTAATTTCACTTGAATTAATGTTCAGGCCCACTGTAAGGTCTCAAATAAGACTGAAGTTCATGACCCTAACGAACTAAGGCTACAAAGTGGCACTAGTTACTGTAACGCTCAGATTTCCCCTCACTTCTTCTTCAGCCCCTGGGGCAGAAGAACAATCTGCACGAGGTAGATTGACTGAAAGGGAAATTGTGCAGTTTTGGGACTCACTCTACAAGCACTGAAAAAGAGTTACGAAGCCCCGTTGGGGCTGACTGCTCAAATTGATGAGAAAATTAGCTTAAAACCTCAGATTGACCAGAAAAAGTGATGTAGCCTGGAAAGGCAGGAATAGACATTGTGCAGGCCCCATAAAAGAGATGCACAAGGTAAAGGAGGATTGTGTAAGGTTCCCATCATGGAATGTTGCTGGAATAAGAGCAAAGCTCTCAGACCCAGAATGGGGGTGGGGCTGCATAGATCAACACCATTTAAGTCTACTTCAGGAGGCATTGAAGATTGAACCAGTTTTTAGATCTGGCTTTGTCACATTTAGCAAAAATGGTATCCCATTGTCCGTGGGAAGGGCTTTGGCTGGTCGATTCATCTGGCTAAGGCAGGACATGTTTCCAGAAGTAAAAATAGTCTCCTCAGACAGTAGAGACCCATTAGATTTAAAAAACAAAATACCTACACAACAAGGGATTAGACATATTGCCAATGTGCATATACATATAAGATATGTTCCCTTAAATATTTTTACCACTACGGTGGATTCACTATCAGTTATGTTAGGTTAATTTCACGGAAAGCCCGAAAAATCATAGCGGGGTATTGTTACACACAACTTACATTGGACCTAACAAAGGAAGGATGGGAGATTCAGTCTTATAAATCTATGATGAGATCCAAGCTTCCACAAGACAATGGGAAAAAACTAGTGTGGCTCTACAGCTAGTAGATTTGATTACAGCTTACAGTTTGAAAATCGTTAACAGTAATTCAAGGTTTGATTTCTATCTCTGCCTAACTTTCAAAAGAGGGCTGATAACGAGTACTATAGATTCCATCTTTATAGGCCATCTTTTATGGCCTTTTGTGGTGGACATAGAGGTAATTCCACGAATGGACAGTGATTTTGAAGCCTTAATGGTTAAATTGCAATCCATCTTATTTGTGGACTCAAACCTCACACCATCTTCTATAGTTGACATGATTGAGACTTCAGATAATAAGAGAAATGTCAAATGGGCAGAAATTGAAAGTGATAGCAAGGTAATGAAAGAAATGTATAACCTCTTTGTGACTATACTCTCCCCATTAGCCAGAGTGGGTGGGAAGAAGGTCAAACTTTTTAATTTCCATACCATAGCCAATTGATGGAACAGTTGAGTTCTTTCTTTGTTAAAATAGGGTGAAGAGGAGAATTAAAAAAAACATTCCCCTAGTTGGTATACTAAAGAATGCTGAAAAGCAAAAAATTGCCTGCCTGAAGCTATGAAGGCAGGCAGTCAGAGACAAATAGGCATTGCTAGCAAGAGGTATAATGCTGTCCTATTAGAGGCCAAATGATGTTGGGAAGCTGAACAATGGTGGAATTAACAGAAGCCCACCAGGTGGAGACTCAAAGACTTTTTGGAAGCTGATATCGATAGGAATGTGTAACACAGACAATCACAGGATCAAACTCAGGGTACAGGCCCTGACAATTCTGACTTGATTGATTTTGGAAAAAGGCTAGCCAATACAGACAAGGATGTCACTTAGTTTTCCTTTGTTGACACAAAGCTGAAGCTTTGCTGACAAAAAGAGAAAAGGCCCCATGCCTGGATGATATTCCAGGCAACCTATATCTATCCCAGGCTGAAGTGTGGGTCCCATATTTTATTGCTCTTAGTAATGCTATCATGATGGGTGAGGCTGTTCCTCCATCTTGGCAAGGAGCGGTTATAATTCCTATATTTAAATAGGGGAGAAGGGATGACCCTGTCGCTTATAGACTGATAAGATTAATAGACATAAGACAGAAAATATTTTGAAGGCAGGTCCTGGCCAGACTTAATTTTTGGCTCTGTGATCATTTAATACTAGAAGACACATAGGTAGGCTTCAGGTCTAAGGTTAGTACTCTTGATCAGGTTTTTCATTTTAAGACCCCAGGCTGGAAGTCTGTCTCCTTGAAGAAGTACCACTTATATATTGCCTTTATAGATCTTCAAGCAGCCTTTGACTTGGTCTTGTGAGACAACTTATCAAGGCTACTAAAAGCATTTTGGGAGTTCTTCTTGAAAACACATACGCCAAAGTGAAATGGAACGAGGTGGGGAATTTATGACCCGGATCCCCGTAAAAATAGGAGTTAGACAGGGATGTTTGCTGGCACCCACACTATTCAGTCTTTACATTACCACAGCAGTCAAGTGGCTTTTGCAGTGTGGACACGATGCTCCCAGGTCCACTGGAGTTCCTGTACCTCTCCTTATGTTTGCCGATGACATGCTCCTCATATCCAGAACCCCTGTAAGGTAACAATGTGAACTGAACTTATTTGCACCTTTTTGCTCTCAAAGAGGACTGGAATTGAATCCATCAAAATATAAGTTTATGGAAATAAAGCTGCATTGGTTCTTCTGAGGCAAAATGACAATGCATGGTGCTTTACTAGAACAAGTTAAACATCTCGACTACTTAGGGGTAAGGTTTGCAAACAATATGCTGTGGGGGCCTCAGGTGAGGAAAAGCAAGCTTACTCTTTTTCAAAGAGTAATGGCTAATGGTAGGAAGTATATGGCAACATTTGGGGGGTCTGTGTCGCCTGACCTGAAAGTATACAGAGCAGTAGATGTGGCAGCAGCCACGAATGGGGCTGAGGTTTGGGGCTACACTAATGCATCTGCACTAACACTGACTAAAAATAAGTTTAGCAGTACATTCTTTAATTCACCCCTGAGCACACCCCTCATACCCATTAGATACGATCTCTCACTAAATAATATCCATCAGGTGATTGCCCGCGAACCACTCCTATATTGGGTGCATGTCTGGTCAAAGGGGAAGCTCCTTATAGGGAATCTATAGCAGAATTCATTTCTGTTGACTCACAAACACAAAGGCCTTGGTTAAAGCATGTAAAGAAGTTATGCAAAATGGTTAATATGGGTGAGATTTGAAATTCCCTAGGGAAATTAGACAAAGGAGTCATATATTGAAAAATATTGAAAACAAAGTATTGGGACTGCATATTAGTGAGGACCTGGAATGGCTAGAAAGATGGGAGATAGGTTTTTGACTCATAAATGTATTCCTTGCTTTCAATTATACTTAGACAGAATCTTCCCTGTTAGACCTGACATGCCTTAGGGTGGTCACCC